>NW_006238921.1:10248592-10250384 GCF_000375325.1 Capsella rubella
GAGGTCAAGCTCTTGCTGCACACGCAACTAGCTCCAACTCCTCTGTTTTTCCCGACTTCACACCAGAACAACTTCAAGCTCTCTCTCAATTTCTTCATAACCAGTCCAGCAACAAGATCTCTAGTACTGAGAATTCTGATAAGTTGTCCGGTAAGATTAAATTTGGTGATGTTATTTTGGATACGGGTGCCTCGCATCACATGACTGGCACACTATCTCTTCTAACCGATATCGTTCCTTTATCACCAAGTCCGGTTGGTTTTGCTGATGGTAGTAAAGCTTTTGCTGTAAGCATGGGGGTGTTTCCACTCTCCAACAAAGTCAAGTTGACTAATGTTCTCTTTGTGCCTTCTTTGAACTGCACATTGATTTCTGTTTCAAAAATATTGAAACAAACTAAGTGTCTTGCCCTTTTCACTGACACTCTTTGTTATTTACAGGACCGGTTCTCGAAGACTATGATTGGACGCGGTGAGGAGCGTGATGGTGTGTATTTTCTTACGGATGTTGCTACAGCAAAGATACATGTGGCAAAAGTTGTTCCTGACCAAGCTTTATGGCATCGGCGTTTAGGACATCCAAGTTTTACAGTGCTCTCGGCTTTACCTTGGTTTTCTAGTTCATCTTCTTCCATTAGTTCTCCGTCTTGTGACATATGCTTTCAAGCTAAACAAACACGAGCTGTTTTTCCCGATAGTATTAATAAAACCACAAGTTGTTTTTCAATGATTCATTGTGATGTTTGGGGTCCGTATCGGGTACCTTCCTCTTGTGGAGCCGTTTATTTTCTAACAATTGTTGATGACTATTCAAGAGCTGTATGGACCTATCTTTTACTTGAGAAATCTGAGGTGCGAGGGGTTCTTACAAATTTCTTGCAGTACACGGAAAAACAGTTCGGCAAATCTGTCAAGATAATTCGAAGTGATAACGGGACGGAATTCATGTGTCTCTCCTCTCATTTTCGTTCTGTTGGTATCATTCATCAAACATCATGTGTCGCTACTCCTCAACAAAATGGATGTGTAGAACGGAAGCATCGTCATATTCTTAATGTTGCTCGGGCATTGTTATTTCAGGCTAGTTTGCCTATCAAGTTTTGGGGAGAAGCTATCCTTACTGCTGCATATTTGATCAACCGAACTCCATCTTCAGTTCATTCTGGTCGCACTCCTTATGAAATTCTTCACGATCGTAAACCGGATTATGAGCAGCTTCGAGTATTTGGTGCTGCCTGTTATGTCCACCGTCTCACTCGTGATAAAGATAAATTTGGACAGCGAAGTCGTTTGTGTGTTTTTGTCGGTTATCCATTTGGAAAAAAAGGCTGGAAAGTGTTTGATTTGGAACGTGATGAATTTTTAGTGTCTCGGGATGTTGTCTTTCAAGAGGATGTGTTTCCTTATTCAACATCTTCTACCTCTCCGACAGTTACCCCTTCACCCGTGCTTGTCCATGACGGTGACTGGTTGCTTCCATCTTCTCAAGCCAGGGGGAGTTCGGTTACTGTTCCTCCAGCTCCTGTTCTTCCTCTAGTTCACGAAGCAGAGGTTCCTCCCGATAACAGAGCCGACAATACCAGTGGTGTCGTCGTCTCTCGCCCATCTGATTCGGTCTTTATTGATGTATGAACTTGTGTATTTATACAA
The DNA here is from genome assembly GCF_000375325.1 of Capsella rubella. Taxonomy (NCBI): domain Eukaryota; kingdom Viridiplantae; phylum Streptophyta; class Magnoliopsida; order Brassicales; family Brassicaceae; genus Capsella; species Capsella rubella. Next base: position 10,250,242 of record NW_006238921.1, read on the forward strand.
GAGATATGACCTCTAAAATAAGCCCTAATCCTATACAACGGTTCGTACATTTCTCCGTCATATTGCTGCAAATCAATGGGAGGTTTATCAAATGGATGTTCACAATGCGTTTCTTCATGGTGATCTCACTGAGGAGGTCTACA
>NW_006238921.1:10250484-10301637 GCF_000375325.1 Capsella rubella
TCCACCGGGTTTTCGTCATTCTCATCCCGACAAAGTTTGTCGTCTTCGCAAGTCCTTGTATGGCTTGAAACAGGCTCCTCGGTGCTGGTTTAAAAAGCTTTCTGATTCGCTCTTACGGTTTGGATTTGTGCAATCCTACGATGATTACTCTTTGTTTTCTTACACCAAAAAGGGCATTGATATTCGCGTTTTGATCTATGTTGATGATCTCCTCATTTCTGGTAATGATGCTTATATGGTTCAGAAGTTTAAAGACTACTTAAGTCGTTGTTTCTCTATGAAGGACTTGGGGAAGCTAAAATATTTTCTTGGCATTGAGGTGAGTCGTGGCTCTGAGGGCATTTTTCTCTCTCAACGAAAATATGCACTTGACATCATTAAGGATAGTGGTGATCTCGGTTCTCGACCAGCTTCTACTCCTTTAGAGCAAAATCATCATCTTGTCACTGATGATGGTCCATTACTTAAGGAGCCACGACAATATCGTCGTCTTGTTGGTCGCTTGTTGTATTTGCTTCATACTCGGCCGGAGCTGTTCTATTCGGTTCATGTGTTGTCGCAATTTATGCAAACTCCGAGAGAAGCTCACATGGATGATGCGTTACGTGTGGTACGTTATTTGCAAGGTTGTCCCGGTCAAGGGATTTTACTACACTCCACTGTCGATTTAACTTTGGAGGTTTATTGTGATTCGGATTGGAGTACTTGTCCGCTCACTCGTCGTTCTCTCAGTGCTTATGTTGTGTTACTTGGTGGTTCCCCCATTTCTTGGAAAACTAAGAAACAAAACACAGTTTCTCATTCTTCCGCCGAAGCTGAGTATCGGGCAATGTCATATGCCCTTAAGGAAATCAAATGGCTTCGCAAGTTGTTAAAGGAATTAGGCATCGACCAAGCTGCGCCAGCTCGTTTGTATTGTGATAGTAAAGCGGCTATCCATATTGCCGCCAATCCAGTTTTTCATGAACGTACTAAGCATATAGAGAACGATTGTCATGCTGTTCGTGATGCCGTTCGTGATGGCATTATTTCTACACAACATGTTCGAACCACGGAGCAACTGGCTGATATTTTCACAAAGGCTCTCGGTCGCGATCAGTTTTATTACATTATGTCCAAGTTGGGCGTTCAAGATCTTCACACTCCAACGTGAGGGGGAGTATTGAGGATAAGTTCGTATATTATGTTATGTTTATCTTCTTATTGTGATAAGGATTAGCAGCCCGAAAGTGTATAGGATTAGGGCTTATTTTAGAGGTCATATCTCTTGTATAAATACACAAGTTCATACATCAATAAAGTCAAGTTGGTTCGATATCTAATTCTACATGTCATTAGCTTTGTTAAGAACCAAAACCTTCTCTCTCACTAACTTGTCTGTAAACATTTACTCCTTCAAAGTGTCATTTTGATATATTTTACACAAATTTAACAAAAAAAAATATATACATATATGTGCGTATTTAATAAATTATTAATGGTTTAATTAATTATAGACTAAGAGTAAAATTTGGAGATATAATGTAAAATATGTATTAGAAATGTAGAATGATACACTTTGTGTAATAATTTTTTTTTTCTAAAATGACATTCTTTGTGAAACAGAAAAAAATATAATTTTTCTTAAAATTCTACACAACCGACCTAGATAATATGCCCATCACCCTTATTTAGGCATGGACACTAAAATGTGTGATGGTTCAAAAAAAAACAAAATACAAGTATATCACTGAAATGACATCCATAGTATCAAATAAAAGTCAACTACTATACATGATCTACCCTGGTACAAAAAAAAAGAGTTATGTAAATCAATGATTGTTCTAAACACTGAACAGCGATGATAACTTTTTTTTTCTTATTTCAATTCTAGATCTCAATAATGCACTTATTTCAAAATCCATATTTTTGCAAAATTATAACATAGGTGATTTAAAAAAATATTTTGTTTATAAATCCTATAACCGAATCTGGTTAGCTACGGTAGAAATGCATCGAAATGCTTTCCAGTAGACTTTTCTTCGAAGGGCCACCACACTGTCTATCCTGAGTTTGGATTGTTTTCCGACTAATGTTAAAAATCAATCAAACCGCATGTATTTCTGACTACTAGGTAAACCAATTGGGTCTTGACCTAATTGACAGATTTCGGACACACCAATAATTTTTGTTTCCAGAATAGGTCGAACTTATGTTAGTTCCTACCAACTTCCTTTCTCAAATTCTCTTTTACCACAAGACCACCGTTGGACTAAAAAAAATTTAATTTATTTAAACAACAACTAATTCACTGATAAATATTGGTAATAGGCTAATAGCCCTAATCACAATTATATATATATATATATATACTTGTATTTTTGTGCATATGCACACATTAAAAGGAATGATCTAAGAAGCATTGTGTAAGGAATTCCAGATTAACATTAAACTGACACCTATAAATCTAAAGTAATATATAAAAAATGAACCAATCTTTTTTTTATATAGAAATTAGTTTAAAAGTGAATAAATATCTGTATATTTTGTCAGAATATAAGACCCACAAATTCATACAAATTTAATTACCTTGGGAATAGTAGTTGTGCATATGTATATACTATATAGTATATAGAATAAGTGGAGCATGTCACTCTACCACCAATACACAAAAATATTCAACTTCAAAAAGTATAATTTTCAGTGGCACACTCTATAATCTATATAAAGATTAAATTGACAAGATTTATAGATAGAGAGATTGGAATACAGACTGGAGAGTGTCGAATTCAATGATTGTGACATTGTGCATAGTGTTTAGTGTTTACACTTTGATCCCAATCCCATTATATGCTCCAACCATCACTACTCCGTGTCTCACGCAATAACATTTTATATAACTACCCACTTACTTATCTTATATATGCACTTATGAGAACAAAAATAAAATTCAGTTGGTTTCTTATTTACATAATTGAGATCTCAATCACAAAAGAAAAAAGAGTATAAAAATGAAGTACAGCCAATATGATTATTTTGTTGTATGAAATGTAAATTTATATTTACCAAAATATTGTTTTACAACAAATGCATCATGAAAAACCGATATTTTAAATTTTAGAAGGAATTAATAAATTTAATTAAGTTTTAAAAGAAATACGAAGAACTACGAGTAGTTTTATTTTGCTAGGTTATGAAGATTAACATATGAGTTCGGTTACTTTTAAGCAGTTTGACATTTTAATAGAAGATTTTATCGATGGTTGGTCGTAGACATCTTCTATATGTATTAGTTTTCTTGAGTTAGAATTTTTTTGATGGGTTTAGTTTGTTTCTTTTGTGTGGGTTTTTCGGGTTTGTATTATCTTGAATGTAGGATTTCTTCTTTTATCAATGTATATTCTTAGTCCTTTAGTATTGGTTCTTTGCTTCCTTTTTTTGGGCATTATATTCAGGAAAAGTCTTATATTTTACTACTATATATTCGGATTTTAATAAAATTTCAGACGACAATATATATAGTTTGAAACCAATAGCGAAGATCGTTTGTATAATCTGATAATTGGTCAATGTGTTATGTCGATTTCGAACACTTTTGTAAGAGAATATTATGTTTTTCTTTATTCCACATCGTTTTAGATTAGATCATAAGCTAAAGCCAAGCCTATTGTAAGATTTTTTACTAAAGAGGACTCAGATAAATTTGATATAACCATGGCCAGACTAGACTACCATATTACTTGGGCTTGCTGGTCCAAAAAACTTGGGCTTCAACATATTACCACTGACCACCGAACTTGCTTACTTGTGAATGTTGTGTTTTGGTGTCTAATAAATTCCTACACATCGCATTATGCCCATGATGGTTTTCTGGCTTTTTCATTTTTTTTTTATGTATAATTTAATGGACATGTTATATAGGTAATTCAATCTCAAACTGTGGTTTCTAGAGGGAATTAAGTTGAGAACTTTTATTTCAAGGAAAAATAGGAGTTGAGTTTTTTTCTGGGGATATATATATCAAGGTCAGATTTCGAGCTCTACCTAAATTGATACGATAGTTTTCAAGGGAAAATAATTTGTTTTCTCGTGTTAACACACATGTTTAGGAATTAGGACCTTAAAGCTTTTGGTAAAAAATGCATATGGCTTTATGGCTTAAATTATGAAAATGATATATGCGTTCTTATCTTTTTATTTTTTATCGTCAAATTTCAATAACTTGAATATTTACTTTTGATACAACTCGTATAAAAATATTCTTATTTAATTTTTCATTGGTTATTTTTTCAGAAAGACATTTGTGACATATCACTTTATTAACAATGATTTGGTAAAAGAAAACATAACAAATTAACAAATGATTTGAGATGACCTCAATAATCAAAAATCATTTGCTGTAAATTAATCTTATAAATATGTTCTAGTTTATATATATTCCAAGAACTTTGATTTTTAGTGTTATTTTTTGTTGTTGCATGTGTTATAGATGAAAGAAAAAATTGATAATTAGTGAGTACAAACTAAATTGGAAATTGGAAACAAAATTGGAAATTGAAGAATATTAGAATTGGAAATTGGAAACAAAATTGGAAATTGAAGAATATTAGAACTGGAAATTGAAGAATATTATTTTCAAAAATCAAAACTAAATTCATCTAAGTATGTTTTATTATGTTTTTTTTAAAAACAATCAAAATATCAACAGTCATTTTTAAACAACACTAAACTTTATCTAACGGCCATTATTTTAGCTAAATTTATAATTAAAATATTTTAACTATAGTTGTTCCTTAAATCAAATATCAAAGTTAATCATATGATTTCTCTTCTTTTATCTGGGAGAAAAGATATATCATGTTATTAGCATCTTTAAATCATTTTTTATTTCCAACGGAATTGATGTTTGGTCTTTTAAATAAACAAGGGAGAATTTCAAAAATACCCCTTTTCCAATAACACTTTTTAAAAATACCCCTCTTTCTAATTTTATCAATAAGTCACTATAAATTTGAAATTTATCAAAAAATATGTGTAAGCTTATATTTATAGACACAAATTATCTTTATATGTGTGTAAATTTATAATTTATATAATAATATTTGGAGTGCTTTGTGGTCCTTTGAAATACACTTGCAACTGCCAAATTACATAAAATAATATTGATTTCTAGTTGATTGCGTATTGGCTGGTGTGAGATAGTTAACTCTTTATTATGACCATTGTTTTCTTTCAACCTAGAATTTGTAAGTAGGATGTTGTAGATTAATTAGAAAAATTCAATGTTAGACGTGAAACATCAAATGTAATCAAAACTTAAACAACCAAATTATGCAAACATTTTCACTCGATATTATATTTTTAATGTACTGATTATGAATTTGACATATTGTGTGGGTATTTTTTTTATTGATTGTTCACTTATTATTAAACGTGTAAATCAATCAAATGAATTTATTAAAAATATAATTATAATTGATCAACGTCACCAAATGAGTTTGAGGTCAAGGTGAACTCATTCGTAACATATTCGACACACTTCAGATTCATATACATCCTGTGCATCTAACATTTTCCCGACAACGATATCGAGTCAGGTAGATTTAGGTTTCACTTTCGGTTTGGTAGATATCCTCATAGTCGAGCACACACATACATGAGGAGCGTATTTGAAAATTTTATACCTAAAGGTGCGAGACTAAATGAAGATCCACGAAACAAAAAATTTCATTAAAAACCGAAATACAATTCTACCTAAATCCTAGCCAAATACTCCGAAATTATCCTTCACATTTTACACTAAAAAATTCTATTAAATTCCTTTCTAATCACTTTTTCGTGTAAACCTACAAAAAATTCAATAACAGTAGCAATTAATATCATTAAGAAATGAAGAAACTGAATAATACTAGGATTCAAAAGAGTTTATAAAATACCTAATTGAATAACACGACAATTTAACATTCTATTAAATTCTATCAAATTCACTAGTTCAATATCACCCCCTTAGAATACCTCTTATACTTTTTGTATATGTTCTAAAAATATTGATTTTATATTTTATGCACTATAAATGTTCTGCAAAATGGTACATTAAAATTTTAACATGTACATGTTTTAAAAAGTTTGGAACATATATATCTTCTATAACTTTAATAATTTTGTTTTTTCAGTGTTCTACAAAAATTGGAAATATGTATTCTACGCATTACTTTATCTTCCAAAATTTTTTGAAATTGTTTTCTACAGCTTACACAATGATCTACTGAAGTTAGAATATGAATTCTATGATTTATCATATATTCTATGGAAGTTAAAATATTAATTATATACTTTAATCGATATTCTTAATAGTTTAGAATAGGTATTCTATAAAATTTAGAATTGTTATATAAGAAAACTGGATTTTATAGTGTCCACTTCCACACTTCATAGTTCTTTTTTTCCCAGACTTCATAGTTCCAACTATATATATTTTTTTCATTCATTATTTTCCACACTTGAATCTAGTTAACTATTCCAAATTTTTAGCAGTTTAAATGTTTTGATTTCTTGAATATATTTTGTTAAGTTTGTGTTGAACGTTATTGAAATAGATGAATCTTTAAAAACTAATGTATTATAGAATAAGATACTTCTTTTCTTATCTTCAGTCAGCCCAAATGTCTTTATTTTATAAACCTTGTTTATCTTTGAACACTAGAATTTAACTCGCGGTACACCGCGGGACAATATTTTAAAATGAATTATTTTTTACCGCGGGATGATATTTTAAAATAAATTATTTTTTAAATTTTGTTTGGTATATAAGATTGTACTACTGTATTTGGATTGTTAATTCTGTAATTTAACCCGCGAAATATGGCATGATATTTTTTTGTATATAAACGTAATTTGATCAACTTAACTAAATAAGTATAATATTTAAAATAATGAAATGATGTTGGCATAACATCTTTTGTTTAAATAGTCTAATTTCAAATTAAAATGTTTTGTGAGCTTGACTATAGTAGACAACCCGTAAAAACATATATGTAATTTATAACTCGTTCCATCACATGACACGTGCTTCACAATTATCAATAATACTTTAGTACATCTTATATTTTTTGTGTCGATTCAGTAATATACGTCCGTTTTCAAAAATTCAAATTGTAACATATGCGAAAAAATATATTTTTACTATACATATGTTTTATGTAATAATATAATTTTCAAAACAAATAAGATTATATAAAGATATTGGAGAAATATTTGATTTATTAGGGAGATATTTTAGGAAATTTTGTTAAATGTAATAAATACTTATTTCTAATTTTGTAATTTTATTATGATTTAATTACAAAATTTACATTAAACTTTTATTACTTAATCAAATTGCAAAGGTTTAATTATGCAAATATTACAAAATGAAAAGGTATAACACAAAATGTACTTCAAAAATGTTAATATGTAAATACTAAATACTTTACATTTGCACAATTTTGGATATGAGCCCGAATAGAGTTTATATGGTATCATCGAGACAAACCCACTAAACTAAAAGGCTTGCCAACTGCTTTATTATTTGTACCATAATCAATAACAAAGTTATTTTAACAATCTACTAATTTTATGTTTGCATCCATATTTCAAAATCCTAAGAAGTTCTGATAATTAACTTGAAAACAAAATATGATTAAACTAACCTGAAAATCATAGTAGAACTATAAAACTTTGAAATTAATATGCTCGAAAGAAATTTAATGACATATTCAAAACTTTATATATTTTAAAACTTTATATATCAATAGATATTTTAATACAGTATTTTAAGGTTATAACCCAAAATAGATTTTAGTACAAAATGTACTTCAAAAATGTATATATATATTCTAATCTAGTATTGATTCCTAACACAAGAAAACACCATATTAGTATTCTTCAATTTTACAATTTACAAAATAATGGTTTGTATAAACCTATTTTAGCTAGAGTCAAATTTCTTACATTAGTTGTAATTCTAAGACTTCACATAATATGATAGTAATTTTAAATTAGCAACTTGGGCATAGTGGGAGATTAGTAGGTAACTGGCAGGAAATTAAAAAGTTAAAGAGACTTTATAAATGTAATTCGTCAGCTCATCTGTAAATTTTGACTCCTATAAACAATCAAAATCGATTTGGTCTTAGATATTTTTGTCTGCCTAATATATATACACAAATACACTAATGCACGCCTAATCTAGATATATAACTATAATATAAAGACACTAAATGCGCAAGCTGTATCCAAATGATTCAAACTAGGTGACTAGCTAAGTAAGTATAATACAACTAGATATACAATTCTCATCAGTTTTTAACAAGATGATCATAAATTAACCCTTATCATCAATAATACTAGTAAATATGCTTTAGTTTGAAACCAATGGAGCAAATGGAAGAAGCCATGGTCATACACCTACCTCGAACACCAAACTTAAGAAAACTATCGACAAAAACATCCGTAATCGCTTCAGTACTGTTCGAAAATCGGCAAATGAGGCTTATGCCGATGGTTTTCGCTATTGGTTTCACACTCAAAGCCTCAGGAAGTATCTTTTTTCTCTGACGTAGACGGGCATTCCTATCGAGATTACATTCTTAGGACCGGGAGGTCGAAGAATCTATATGCTACCTTACTTAAACCTCTTTTTTTTTTGTAACTTTCAGTTTTAGAATCATTTTCTTTTCAATTCTTTAAACTGTAAATGTTGTATTCATTGCAAAAACGTCTATTCGAATAAATTTTACATTCATACAACAAAAACATAGCGTTTAAAAACTGTCGATATAAGTTGTGTAAATTTATCGTATATAGTTGTTGTCAAACTGCAATATCCATGCCACTTTAGCTATCTTGATCCAAGATTCCTATATGTTTTTAAAGTGTTTCCACGTCCACGGCAGATGAATATTCGTGAACTATAGATAATTCAAATATGATACAAAACCTTGTAGAATAATAACAACTAGACGTGGTATACATAAACTTTATGAGAATTCCACTAAGTTGTGAAAAGGCACAAAACTTTGAATACCCCATAAAGCAAAAACTTCCATTGATTCTTTTAATATTCTATGATACTTCATACTTGTCAAGAGTTTCAACCACATATATCAAAAAGCTATATGCATATGTAATTGGTGTTGTCATAAAGCACATCATAGTCGTATAATAGCTGTAAAAATTTACCCAAATTCTTAAAAATATTAATTGGTCTATTATGTGTATAACTTAAAAGAAACAATTACCAAAAATGTTACAAACTTTATACCAAACGGTGAATATAATAACGCGTCTTTCTTTAGACGACGCAATGTTATATATAAACTAAAGAATATAAAAATTTGGACCAAATCAAAAACCAAACTAGAAGACTTAAGAAAACAAAAAAAAAAGTAAACTCAATGAAAAGACCAACTAAATAATTTTCACAAAAAATAATTATATATCTTTTACATTTCGTAAAGACAAATTATATACATTAGATTTTAAGAAAAGAACAAAAATAAAAAGAATATTAATTAAGAGAGTAGGTGAGACTAGAAAAAACTCAGTACCGTTCCCCACCAGCCTCACTCCTCAACGGCGAATTCACTCCGTTCCTCAACGTTCTCCGGTGGTTATCTCTAGAATTCCTCGGCGACTTAGCTGTCGGAGATGGCGACTTAGCGGTCGGCGAAGGCGACGACTTAGGATGGTTACTTTGTTGTTGTTGTTGATGATGATAATGACTACTCTTACGTGGCTTAGTACCACCAACACGACCTTCATCTTCTTTATTGTCCGGAGTATTTGGCACCGTGTAAGTAAATGTTCCCATGGGAATATCATTGTACTCTTTAAGATCATTGAGTATAGAGACGACGGCACTCATACAAGGCCGGTTCTTAGGTCGATGACTTAAGCATTGGTAAGCCAACGTTGCTGCTTTTCTTGCACCTGTCTCTGAGTACTGACCTTCAAGTCTCGGGTCCATGATTCGACTAAGTTTACGCGGGTCATTAAGCATCGGACGAGCCCAATCCACGAGGTTTTGTTCCCTCGATGATCGCTTCTTGTCTACCGATCTTCGCCCTGTCAAAAGCTCTAACAACACAACACCAAAGCTGTATATGTCACTTCTTGCTGTTAAATGACCGGTCATGATGTACTCGGGAGCCGCGTATCCTTGTGTTCCCATCACTCTTGTTGATACATGAGTGTCGTCTCCTTCGGGTCCGTCTTTGGCTAATCCGAAGTCAGAGAGCTTAGCCGTGTAATCCTGAAAAAAAACAAGATTTGAGAATTGTATAGCTTTGTTAGAGTTTTGTTTGAAGTTGTTATAATTTAATCAAAACGGTTCAATGAGACTTACGGAATCTAATAAGATATTAGAAGCTTTGAAATCGCGATAGATGACAGGGTTTTTAGCTTCGTGTAGAAATTGAAGTCCTGTTGCGGCTCCATGAGCAATCTTCATCCTCGTAGACCAAGGTAACGAGGCAGAGTATCCTGTAAATATAGTAATATAAAAACTCTGTTAGGACATATTCTTGTCGGAACTTGAACAGTAATGGATAAGAGAACATAGAGGAAGAGTACTCACTTCTGAAAAGTTGATTCTCTAAGCTTCCACGAGGCATGAACTCATAAACAAGAGTTCTATGTTCTTCCTCACAACAATAACCAATCAGTTTCACCAAGTTTTTGTGTTTTAGCTGTCCTAAAAACATAACTTCTGTCTGAAAAAAAAAAAACAAAGATTAAAACTCAATATAAGATCTCAAGAGAGAGAGACTTAACAAAATCAAGAAAAGAGAAGTATCTTAATTAAAGATTACTAACCAGCCATTCACGGTGACCTTGAAGACCTTCAAGATCGAGTAATTTAACAGCTACAGGCTGAGCTTTAAGACCAGGACGAAGCTTATCATCAATGAAACCTTTATGAACAGGACCAAACCCACCTTCACCTAAGAAATTAGTAGATGAGAAGCTTTGCGTGATGACTTTAAGCTCGGCTAAAGTGAACACATGGAGATCTGATCCGGCCAAAGAGATTGATAGATCTTCTGACAAAGTGTTGGAACTTGGATTGCTCAAATCAAGAATCGCTAGTCTTTGGAAAGAGCTCTGTTTCTTGATGACGTCATCACCTTTTCTTTTTGGTTTTTTAGATGAAGCCATTAGGGTTTCTGGATCTCCTAAACATCCAACGATCAATGATCTCCATGATACTTTCTTCTTCACCGCCATTGTTGTTTTCTTGTTCTTGTTCTTGTTCTTGGCTTTTTTGGTTTTGGAAATGAGAGATGGTTTAAATTTAAAGAAGATGAGAAGAAGACTTTATAATATAAAGTTTTATTAAGTATGGTTTGGTATTTAAAGGTCACGAGGAGAGAAAGAGAGAGAGAGATGAATGAAGACTTTTGTTTACTAATTTCAATTCAAATTCACCTACTACTACTAGTGCTACTCGTTCATTATATTCTAGGGTGATGGCTAATATTATTTTACAACCATGGTTTGACATTGTAATTATTTTTATATATATAACACATGCGTATTTTTATCCGAATTAATCATAGATTTATCATTTTCTGTGATGGTATTTATTTATTTTATTTTTATTTATTATTTTTATCCGAATTAATCATAGATTTATTTACAATTTTATGAATTTATCACTAAGTGAAAAATACGATTAAACATGCATTTAACCCATTTGTTGGTTTTGTTTGTTCTTAAAATGTAACATATGTTATAACGTATGTATTTTAGCAAAACAAAATTGTATATATAGATATTTTAAATTATTTTTTTTTGTTGTCAGTCAAACTTATATTAAAATAACATTCTGAAGTGTTTTAAAATAAAAAAATTTCATAAAAATATCGTCGTAATTTCGGTCTAATAAATTGGTATTTTTTGGAAGAATCCCTTTTTAATCTTTGTTTATATATTTTTTTAGCAAAAGTAACAAGTTGTTTGAAGTCAAAATAAATAAAAATTAACGAGTTGATTTATAAGCTAATATTATTTTCTTCTAACCATGCTTTGACATTGTAATTACATAGCACACGTTTTATCTTCTTTATTTTTTTTTGTCTTTGTTAGATATTTTTTTTTTGTAACGAGTTGATTAATAAGTTAGTGGTAGGGTGCTTCCAAAATTGACAGCTTTGCACCTTTCTCTAACGAGTAAAACGAAATAACAAAAATACGTGTTATCGTTTCGTCAATGGAGGACCATGTACATGTGATTCTGATGCAATGACGCCACGCCAAATAAAAAGTTTCAGATAAATTTATTAAATTTTTGTTTGGAATATATTTTTTTAGATATTTTGGAAGTTTGAGTGTAAATACAAAAGAAGACAATAATAAAGCTATTTTGTTTTTTGTGTGTTTTGAATTCATTTTTTTTTGGTCATTTCTAGTAGTTTTACATGCTGGAGAGGATGGTCTGTCACGGTCAAATTTGACTACTAGTTTTTGGTAATAATCACGATACACCGTTTCGGTAAAACTTTACAATATAAATATGTAAAAATCTTTGATCGTGGCAAAGTAAAGAAACATCAAATAAATTTGCATGTAATGATTAACCTTGTCATTAATCGGAAAATGTTCCAAATTTAGAACAAACAGTCTGGTAATTGTTCGAAGAATAGTCTATTCTAAAGTATTTCAATGCATTTTTATCGGTGCTAACCGGATCAGTCGATAGAGTTTATCAAAAGAAATTATTTGCATGAAATATAGCTTTCAGTTTCAATCTTTATATTTAAAGATGGACAAACTTGTTAAACAATTGTACAAAGCAAATCTTGATTTAAGAAAGGGATAGACATGATAGTGATTGAAAATAAAATTACTTTTGCCTATCAAACTGTTATTAATATAATTTACATTTAGTTTTGTCTACATCTTCTTCTTTCAACCTATTTCTATTTTATTCTACTTTATTTGTTTTCTCACTATCAATCCTATCTAAGTATATTCTCACTTTTTCTACTAAAAAGACAAAAATTATGGGAGTAATTATTGTATAATATGCCATTTTTTGTTCACCCTTTTCTGGATTTGCCATATTATTGCGAGTATTTTAGATTTTGCCATTTTTACCACCTAAAAATAAACGTTTTTAAATTTATTTTTTGCTAAAATACATATTTCATAACAAGACTAAACATAAAAAATAGCACAAAAAATAAAGTTTTTAATTCTCGGAAATTTTTTTTAGCCAAAATAGCAAAATCCACGAACTGACATTAAAAAAAAAAAAGGTGTTTTCATAATTGACTAAAAAATTATCTCTAATTAAACATATGAATAAAGAGAGCTAGAAGACTATCTTTTTGTTTTAGTGTTCCTTCTCATTTTAAAGAAGTAGGCAATGACTATCTTCTAAAATCCAAATAATGACTTTAAGAAAAATATCTAGGGTTTTGTGAACCTTTTTGGTTTAGGTTTTTGGCAAGCTTAGTGCATGGAGATGTAGAGTCTTAAACTGTGAAAAAATGTGAGATATACATTTAGATTGTAACAAATTATAACACATCAATAACAATATGTTAAGCAGCTAAAATTATAATGTCGTCATGCCCATATAACTACAAATAACGATAATATTATTTAGAAACAGTCAACTATATATAAAAAAAACAAAACAAAACGATTCTAGAAGATTAGAACACTCCTCCTGATCTCTTGTCTTGTCCTTCTTCTCCAAGCAACATGTATATAGTCAAGAAATTAGTTTGGTCAAAACTAAAGAAAAACAAGTGAACACAAAAAAAAAAAGCCCAAACAAGAAATGTAACATTTCAACAAACACCCTTGAGAAAAAAACAAAGATTTGAAAAAAGAGTGTTTGGTAGAAATGCAATATATATTAGAAAAAATGTGTCAAGCTTCTAGAAACATATCGTTTTAGATATCAATAATTAGAAGAAGAAGAAGAAGAAACACATCGTGTGATAATGAGAACAAAGGTGAAGAAGATCTCAAACGCGTTTGTCTGAAGACTGCGACTTATTCGTCTTTGAAGTATATATATATAATTGTATTTTGTATTTTGAGAGATTCGTTTTGGTTTAGTTTGAGTAGTTGACATTTACTTTTGGTCTTACTAAATGGATCCCATTTGATCTTATTTTCTGGAATGAAAATGTTAATTTAATTCAGTTTTTTCTTTTATTTTCCAACAAATGACTTGAGGATAAACCAATGTATACCTCAATAATTAGATAAATAATCTGATTATTAAGATAAAATCGTGTAAATTTTTGAGTTATCAGTTAGAACTTTAAACTGTTACAGAATAACGTAAAACTATAATGAAAATCATACAAATGTAACATTTTTTGTAGCACGTTATAATATTTTTTATTGGCAATTATGAAAATTGTATATTCTAACGGTGTTACCAATTAAAACCATTATTTATTGAATTAATATAATTAACTCGATTTATCGTTATTTTTTATTAATGCGGCGGATAAACTAATAAATATGGACATTGGATAAGACGGATGGGCGAACAAATTGATTTATGAGTGAATCCATAATAGAATCAAAATGTTTAACTCGATTTTTTTTTTCTATGTTTTATACTTTTATTTAATCGACGGATAAACTAATAAATATTTCTATAATGATAAGACGGATGAACGAACAAATAGAATTATGAGTCAATCTATTATAGTATCAAAATGTTTAACTCGATTTTATTTACTCAGACGGATAAACTAATTAATACATCTATATGTTCAACCTGCAAGGAGCCAATGGATTAGATTATGAACGAACTGATGAATGATTCAATGGTTGAATCCTTGGCTGTGATATCTAAAAGTTTATTAGGGGAACATGTTTCTATTTTAAATACTATTGCATCATCCGTACGTGTATTTGCCTACAACGAGAGGACAAAAACATGTATATTCTTCTTAATTTTTTGGTTTTAATATTAAGATATTCTTTTATTCTTTTGTTATGTATATTCTTCCCGAAAAATTGTTCTTTCATAATTTGTTAGATTCCTGTCTTTTATTTTTGTTTAATGGTGTGATTGGAGAGATGCAATTGGATTAGCAAAGCATTTGTATAAACAATATAATCGAGAATTGTTAATTATTATATAGAAACTTGTTCTATTTTTAGAAGTAGATGATAATTTATAAAAGAAGTCAATAGAAAGGTTTTTTTGCTTTTGGTGTACCAAGTCTTTAACTTCTTTGGAACCTTAGGAAGTTTCCAAAATTCAAATATTTATAGTGAAGAAGACACCTTTACATTTTAGAAGTTAGAATAAAAAAAAACCACATTTCAGTCTTTCTCGAGAGAAGTCTTCATTGGTTCGGTGGTTTTGAAGTTGATGCTATCCTGGTAAGCTTGCATGAACATTTTTTTTCTTGTCGTTGTCTTCAAATGTGGCTCGATCAATGTCCCCAGAATAGCCATTATTGAATTCTTACTTCTTCCAAGTACTTGGTTAGCTCCATGGTGAAGCATGCTCCTTGTTGCTCCATATAGGCCTTGTCTACTCGTACCATCTCTTATGTTAGTAAGAATTCTTAATTCTTATGTTCTTACATTCTTATCTATACGTGAAGATCATTAAATTTTGTTTAATTCAGATTAATGTGATTGAAAAAAAAAAATCCAAGATCATTAAATTTTAACATTTTTCATCAAAAATGTTATCATGGTGAAAATGAATGATCACAGATTCCATGATATATATGATCTAATAAATTGATATGCTCGTATATATTCAAGTTTTATTGCTATGTTAGTAAAAATGGTCCTAGAAGAGATTTATCTATTACAAATGGAGAATCATGTGATAGTGAATGGTCTTGTTTATTGTGAACAACATGATAGAAAAACTTTTGTTGTAACCTTTTTTTTAAAAAGTATTGGTTAGTGGCTATAGAAATTGTCTATAGTAAATAAAAGTTTTGTAGATTAGACACAATTTTGTATGAAAAAAGTAGAGATTATATATGGATTATGCACTTGATATATTTAAACAAAATAAAGTTATAGAAAAAGCCACTCAATAACATCTTACAAAAAAACTAAAACCTCCACGGCCTAGAGAAAATATTCACTTTAGACTATGGCCTTGAATGGAGCTGCAGAAAAAGGCAGTTGGTACTTGGTATACATAATGGGAGAACTGCATCTTTTTTTCCATTCACAAGTACTATACATCTAAATGATTTTTTCTTAAACACAAAAAAAAAATTGAAAATGGACTGCCAACAGATCAAATTTACAAAGGAAAAGTTCTGTTTTGCTTCAATTTTTATGCGTACCATATACTCTAAGGCTCCGAATGGAGAAAGCATATCGAGCAGTGCAGATCAAGCGGTTCAAGCAGATCAAGCGGTTCAAGCAGATCAAGCAGAACAAAAGCGAATCAAGCAAATTTGGCGGTACAAGTGCAGATCAAGTGGTTCGAACGCTACAAAGTATATATTGAATGGTGAAAACAAATCAAATAGGTGTAAATTTAAAAATAATTGACTTTATTGAATTTTTTTATATATGAAAATCATAATAATGATGAGAAATTACCTTATTTTGAATTTTATATTGTAAATTTGTAAACATCTAATGTTATTAATTCAAGAGAATTTAATGCATTAAACTAAAATTAATATTTACAACATATAATATAATAACATTATACATATGTGGTGTATAATAATCATGAAAATAAAATTAATTAAGTGCAATATTTGTCATGCATTAAATTAGTAAACTATGATAAATAAACAAAAAAAACCATTAAGAAAATATTTATAAGAAAACTTAGAATAGTGGAGCAAAAATATATTTAAACTTATAATTATAAGAAAACTTTGAATATTTTATTATAATAACTTTGTGAACAGTATATATTAATTTTATGAATTTTAAGTTGTTTTATTTAGATTTTTAACAAATAATTTTTAGAGTGGTATATTAAAATATATATTTATGTGTTTTATTATTACTACAATATTTATTAATAAAATATTAAATAAAAAGGCAGATCAAACATGATATGCATAAAAAATGAAGCGTTCAACTGTTGTAAGCAGAACATAATTTTTTCTTTGTAAATTTAATCTGCATGCAGATCATATTTATTTATTTATTATTTTTTAAGAAAAATTGTTTAAATATAAAATACTCGTGAATGGAGGTAAAAAAAACAGTTCTCTCGTTATGCGTATCACCTGCTTTTTTTCTGCCACGCTATTCAAGGCCTAAATATAAATAGTAATCCAAAACATAAAAAAAAATTCTACAACTTTAAAAATTATTGTATTTTTGAAAAATTAAAACTTGCGATTTTTTTGAAAAAAAAAGTTATTTTATTTAAAATATATATAGATATATATATATATATATAAATATATGGTATAGGAAATTTGTCATATTGTATGTATATTTTCATTTTCCGAAATCGGTTTAAATCAACCGAAATTTCCGGTTTTAAAAACAAAACCGGTTTTGAAATTTGAGACGAACTTCTCGTATCAATCGGCCTCATAAACGAAAACTTCTCATATCAAATTAACCGGTTCTAGAAACACTTCACAGAACACCTCGATCTCATCGAAGCTCCTCCTCTCTCTCTTACATATCACTTCACATCAACCAAACCTACTCCTGTCTCTCTCTCTCTCTCCCTCTCCCTCTCTCGCTCTATCTCTCAGGTATGTTCCTCTCTCTCTCTCTCTCTTGTTCTTCATTTGTTCTGTAATGAAAAATGCAGATGTGTTTTGGGGTTTCTGAGGGAGCTTTATATATCTCTGTTTATTGAGTATTCTCTGATGTTGGGCTGTGAAAAAAATCGAAACTTTTGCAATTTCGTGATTTGGTTTTGTTCTTGTCTCTGTTCTCTGTATTGATCTCATTCTTAATTCTATCCTTGTATATGAGAAAATGTGAACTTTGTTTTGTGTGTTCTAATCAAATCATTAGAAAAACAATGCAGATGGGTTTTTGAGATCTTTTTCATATCTTTAGATTGAGATGTCTTTGATCTTGTTCTGTAAATTTCGAAACTTTGGATTCTTATGAGGTTCAGGTAGTGAACTCTTGCTTTAGGTTTGATCTGATTCTTGAATTTTGGTATTGGATTGTGTATTGAATTGTAACTTATACATTAGAAAGAAATGCTCATTGGTCTTTCTTACAGTGGTTTAGGTTCTTGACTTTGTTGTTTTAAACACTTGTTGCATAGGAAAAATTAGAAAACTTGTGAGAATGGCGGCAACAGCAGCATCAAGCTTGCAAATTGCTACAAGAAGGCCGAGCATTGCTTCGCCTTGTCATGTTCTTAAAGCCGGGACTTACATTGTCGGTGCCAATCCTGGAAACGCGTCGTGGGATAAACTTAGCTGCACTCGCCATTTATCGAACCTTGGATGTTTGAGAAGCCACAGTGCTGTTGTTGTTCCAACTTCTAAAAGACCCTTTTGTTTTTCCACAAAGGCCATGTCTGAGTCCAGTGACAATAAGGCTCCTGCTGGTCTTCCTATTGATTTGAGAGGTTGGCATCTCTGTCTTTTGTAGTGATCTTAGCATTACTATGTTATTTAGATACTATTACAAGCCCTGTGACAGATATTAGAACTAAGCAAGTTTAAATGGTACAGGGAAAAGAGCTTTCATTGCTGGTATAGCTGATGATAATGGATACGGTTGGGCCATAGCGAAATCTCTTGCTGCTGCTGGAGCTGAAATATTGGTTGGGACATGGGTTCCTGTAAGTGATCCTTTTGTAGTCTATCGCTTTTTTGTTTTGCTATATTGCTAACTATACTAACCTTTGAGTGGTATACTAGGCACTTAATATTTTTGAGACAAGCTTGAGACGTGGAAAGTTCGACCAGTCACGAGTGTAAGGACTTACAAATTTGTGTGAAGACATGCATATTTGATATAATGGGATATTAAGTTTTCATCTATTTATATTCAGGTTGCCAGATGGGTCTCTGATGGAGATTAAAAAGGTTTATGCTTTGGATGCTGTCTTTGACAATCCTGAAGATGTTCCTGAAGATGTAAGGGGATTAAGTGCATAGCTTTCTCATCATATGGAGCTGTTAATTATTAGTATTACTTATTAATTATCCTTACTGTATGATTTATTTTCAGGTGAAAACGAATAAGCGATATGCAGGATCATCTAACTGGACCGTACAGGTATAGATTAGAGTTACATTCTAAACATGCTAGCAATGTTTTACTCATTAGTGGTTGTGGCTTGTTACCTCATCTCGTTGTTGATTTACATCAGGAAGCTGCTGAATGTGTGAAAAACGATTTTGGAAGCATCGACATTCTTGTGCATTCCCTTGCAAATGGGCCAGAGGTAGAGAACTTACACGTTCTTATTGATTATGGACTATAGTAACTTCATTATGTACAACTTTTTTTCCTAATGATTGCACATTTGGTTTAGGTTAGCAAACCTCTTCTGGAGACATCAAGGAAAGGCTATCTCGCTGCTATCTCTGCTTCAAGTTACTCCTTTGTTTCCTTGCTGAGGCATTTTCTGCCAATCATGAACCCAGGTACGTAACAAACTTTGTATGGCTCTCGTTCTTTATAATCATGTCTTCTAATTTGTTTCTCTATGATTATTCAGGAGGTGCTTCGATATCTCTTACTTACATTGCCTCTGAAAGGATCATTCCTGGGTAAGGGTTATACTGAACTTTACTGCTTCTTTATATACTATTCAAGAAAACAAACTAATGCACACACACAACAATGACCACGCATTCTCGTGTACACTGAGTTTGATTTCTCAGAGGCTCACAAGTATCTGTTCCATTATGTGCAGGTATGGTGGAGGTATGAGTTCTGCGAAAGCCGCACTAGAGAGTGACACACGAGTAAGTTTGCAATTCTGTTTAAAATTGTATTCATAAACTAGAAGTATATATATATATCTCTTAGTCCAAACTGCGTGTTCAACATAGGTGCTTGCATATGAAGCTGGAAGGAAACAAAACGTTAGAGTCAACACTATCTCTGCGGGTAATTCATCTTTTCGCTCTTGCAAACCTAGTCATACGAAATTTTCAGGCGCTGTGATAATAACAGAACACTACTGTTTGGTTTTCAAGGTCCTTTGGGAAGCCGAGCAGCAAAAGCAATCGGGTTCATAGACACCATGATCGAGTACTCCTACAATAATGGACCTATACAGAAAACACTGACAGCAGGTTCGTTTCCTTCAACCCGACATACCTCTTGAGCATTTTAAAACTTGTTTTCTTACGGTTTATAAATGGCAATGATGCAGATGAAGTCGGGAATGCAGCAGCGTTCTTGGCGTCACCACTGGCCTCTGCAATTACAGGTGCAACCATCTATGTGGACAATGGTTTGAATGCAATGGGAGTTGCACTGGACAGTCCTGTTTTTAAAGACCTCAACAGCAAGAATTAGTGTCTTGACTCTTGATAAGACGACTGAACTCGACAAATTCTATTCCATGAGCTTGCTTGTTTGTCTTTATGAGTAGTATGTACGGCATAGTATTTTGAATATGGCATCCAATTTCCTGATAAAAATTTGACTATTTTTATTAGATTCATTTTGTTTGTTACTAAGAATTGGATAAATATGAGCTACACATAGAATGGCCGATGAAGTTTGGGGTATTTAGAATGCGTAAACACATAGAATCTTACAATAAAAACATGAATTCCAATAATTATGTTAAAAAAAAAAATTACAAATGAGAATATATCAACGTTATACATGTATATAAAAGTCATCTGTTTATCTTGGTGTTTTCGATTAAGAAAGTTTTTTAACGAAAGAATTGGGGATACGTTAATAAGATAAAAATCACAATCCGATGTTTTTATTTTATTTTATTTTTTAATTTTTAAAAATTATTTATTAATATCTTAAAAATTATTTATTAATATCTTAGTTAGTTAGTTAGTTAGTTTGTTTGTAGTATTAGATTTCATTATTTGTCGTATGATCATGCTTGTGTTGATTCGTTTATACTTTCTTTTTGTGTTTGTATATTAACGTATTATCGTTTGAATTATAAACAATATTTGGTCTAATCTGGATATAAAAATAGTTTTTGAAAGATTATCAATTAAGATATTGAAAAATAATTCGAAAACTAAAAAACATAAATAAATGATAGTGAAATGATAGTGAATACTCAGTTTTTCCTTCAGTCTAGGGATCCCATATTTGGGTTTCATGTTGTTTTAATAGGCCTATTTTGTAAAATATTAGGCCTGTCACATTTGGCTTTGTGATATGAGACTTTTCGTTATGAATAAAAGTGATAGTGAAATGACAAGATAATATGTGTGTGGGTTTTGTACATTTTTATAGTTATTTAATTTATAAGGTTTTATATGTAAGATATTTATAAGGTGTTACTCTGAAATGTTTATACGCTTTTATAACACATTAACTTTGGTATGTCTCAGATTTTTAAGATATTTTGACACAAAAAATTAGGAGAGGGCATGTTTGAAAGGAGATATTTTGAAAGAGTTATTTCTCAAAAATTTCTTAAAATTAGTTTCAAAATTTTTAAATTAATTTTATTTTGTCATATTTTGTAATTATATATTACCAAAACTAATCTATAAAAAGTATTCGTATATAAATTTTACTTTTTCTTTCTTATTTAAGTTTTTAAAGAAATGATGCATAAAATAAAAATGATGCTAACAATATATAATTGGCTTAGGAAACACATCCCACAATCTAATTCACCAGAAACACTAGAGTTTCTTTATCCCCGTTATGCGACCCTTTAAGATCTTCTTAAAGAGATGGATGACTCGAAAGGGTATTATTTTATATATTTGAAGTCTCAGCCAATTTGGAATAAAATATCAATAGAACTTTCTACTCTTTTATACACACTCTTCGTGTCTATCTAACACTTGTAATGTATTGTAACACACAAAAGCACATATGCTTCAGAGAAAGTACCTTGTTCTACATAGAATTTTTTCTTTCGATTCAAGATGGCTATGGTTGGAAAAAATTAGGAATTTTTACCTCTAATTATAAGAACATTTGTATTACATAAAATCACAACTAAAATGTTATAATATGATGATGACAAAAAATGTTATAATATATTTTGCATACTACATGTCAATATATAACTATTTCAATGATTATAAAAGTTAAAACAATCAATACAAACATACCAGCGCGTAGAGCGGGTTAATACGCGCTGGTTAATAACCTAGTTATTATCTTAAAAGATCTAGGGTCCATTTTTATTATATATATTTAAGTGTATTGAGTTTTTATATATATATATAAAAGTTGAAGATTGTAACTCAAACCTTGTGGATTAATTATTAAATATTATTGACAATTCTAATTTTGGTGCATTTACATAATCTTTTTTTTTTTAGTATTCACATGAAAGATTACGTAATTTATTATTTTATCTATGTGAAAAATTGGATATTATGAAGAGATTAAGTGGATTGATTATTGAGGAAATTTCAAAAATACATATTTTCAAATAGAGAAATTATTACTAATAATCTTTTTATGATACTCTCTTGCAAAGTTACCTTTTTTTTTCTCCCATTTTCATTTTTGCCCTCTCTTAAATTTTAATGGTCATTTTACTACCTAGTTGAAAGAATATTCTTTCCCAAATGAAGGAATATTCCTTCCAAAAATTTTCTCTCCAAAAATTTCACGCCAAAAACTTTCCCTCCAAAAAAATATCCGAGAAAAATTTTCCCACAAAAAAAAATGTTTACAAAATTTTTCCGCCAAATTTTTTTAAAAGATTTGCAAAGATTTTTAAAGGGTCTTTTAAAGGTTTTACAAGGGTTTTAAAGAGATTTACAAGAGTTTTTAAATGGTTTTTAAAATATTTGTAATGGTTTTTAAAGGCTTTTAGAAGCTTACGATTTATTTTTTTGGCGATTATATGACATGACGGGATATAACATGGGACATGTTGTAATATGCTTCCAACAAATTATATGACGGGACGGGTTGTAAGACGGAACAAGTTTAAATTGATGTTACTAAAAATTTCTAATATTATGAATCTCACTGTTCGATTCGGGTTATTTTACTATTTTTTAATAACACCGAGATAAAACATGTATAATTAAACTGATTTAGAAAAATTTGATACTATGCAAAATCTTGATAATTATTAAATAAACTCCAACAAAATCTATCATTTAAAAAAAATATGAATTACAAAGAAAATGTTTACATGTTAAAATCTAGTTTGTCATATTTAAATAAATGTATTTTTGAAATTGGATAGATAAGAGGGGTATTTCTGAAAAGGGATACACCAAAAATGTATTTCTCTAAAATGCTCTTGATTATTTTTTCTTTAATTGGTAATTAGCTTATACATTGAAGAAGCTTATACATTGAAGAAGCTCATCTGAGGACTGAGGTCATTATGAAAAGGGTATTATTAAAAGACTTTACAAGTTAATCTTGAACTAAACTTATTTTGACAATTAAATTTTTTATTTATTTATTTATGAGAAGGTAACCCATAAACCAAAAATATATATTTCATTCCTCCACTCAGAAGCCAAACAAACTGGTTCCCTCCTAAAATTTTAGATAACCAGTTCCCCTCTTGGGTTAGAGCTTAAGACCTAACACTGGTTTCTGTTAGTTTGTGTAATAGAAGTTCTTAGTTAGGTCATTCCACTTAGCCGAGTCTCTCTTCACTTGGGGTTTTGACTATTTTGAACTGTGGAGTTTTTTTGGATCTTTGCTGGTCCTTCCTGCCATTGTTTGAGCAAATTTGGCTGCCAAAAACACATCCTGAACAACCTCCTAGTTCTTCTTACCCTGCAAAGCTTAAAAGAAGATAATTCAACAATTAAGGCAACACTTCCTTATCAATATTGAAACAACAAGCACTAGATGAAATCTTTTAACTCAAACATAAGAACTTCAAAGTCCTCAAATAACTACCCCTATTTGATCCTAAAATGACCCTGAAAGTGTGCTATGCGGATCAATATGTTCACAATGGTCAATTTGTTCCTAGGAGTAGCTATGCGGATCTTTAATCTAACGAACTGAATATCCTGGACCTTGCAGATGAATTATTTTGGATACATTCTTAGAAGTTATACTGAATTGTGATCTCTGGCAGTAGTATAGCCTGAACAAGAGATTAGAAATTGACACAACAAGCATCAGAATCATGCAGGATGAGAACTTGCTAACTAAGAGTGATATAAACATATAACATTATTTTGCAATTACACTTTACTCTAATTTTCAAAATCGAATTGTGATCTAGTGAATCTACCAGAGCATTGAAAGGATTGTGAGCAGATGCTTACTGTGAGGTTTTGTCTGTTTCTCTGCTCCGGTTGTAGCTACGCCAAACATGTGCAGAGAATGTATGGTGAGACAAAAGCCAATGCAGAGAGATATTGTATAGAAAGCCTAGCAGGCAGCCACATTTGCTTTTATCGTCTCTAGAGGTGCCACATCATTACTCTGGGCTTTACGTGCTATCTGGTTTAGGTGATAGGCCTCCTCTGCCATTCCAGCCTTAAGAAGACAAGATAACAAAGAATTTACTGTAATCTTATCCGGTGAACAACCTATTGCCACCATTTTGTGGAAAATACTGACTGCTTCAAACATCCTTCCTTTCATGCAATGCCCAATTATAAGAATCGTAAATGTGATCTTATCTGGTTTGCATTTCTTCTTCTCCATCTCTTCCACAATAACATTTGCTTCATTGACCTTTCCAGCTTTACAAAACCCATCAATGACAGGGTTGTACATAAATGGTTTCGTGATAATGTCCTTACTAGCTAACTGCCCCAAAAGTTCACGAGCCTTGAGCAGACTATTCTCTTTACAGAGTGCATTGATAAGAATAGAATATGTAAATTCATTAGGTAACATTCCTTTGGCATTCATCTCTTCCCAAAGTCTAAACCCTTGGTTCACTTGTCCTGCTCTACAGTACCCATCAATTAAGGAAGTGAATGTCACAACGTCCGGGAAACAGCCGAAAGAAATCATTTTCCCACGAATGTCTTCAGCAGATGTCATCTCACCAGCTTTTGCATAACCATCCACGAGAACATTAAAAGTTATAGTAGTTGGGTATATTCCCAACCCAAGCATGTCATCTAACAAAAGATACGCTTCTTGCATCTTTCCAGCTTTGCAATACCCTGAAATCATCGATGTATACGTAACAACATCCGGAGAACAACCACTGCTCGACTTAACATCGTTTAACATCTCATTCGCTTTAGCTAACTCATTACTCTTACAAAACCCCTTAATAAGAGTATTATACGTAACAATATCAGGAGAACAACCAAAACCACTCATCTCACCCAACAGCTCCAACGCTTTCTCTCCTTTTCCTACGCTACACAAACCCCGAATCAAAATGTTAAACGTCTTAGTATCATTACAGCACTGAAACCTCAAATGTTTATCAAACAACTTCATCGCATCATCCACACGATCCAACTTCACTAAAGTATTCAACAAACTATTCACCACCATACAACACCTTTCAACCTCATAAGACTGAAGAAGCAATGCAGTAGCAAACTGAAGCTTACCCTTTTCAGCAAAAGAAGACACCAAGAAACCTAATAACCGACTATTCGGAGAAACGCCATCACTCCTCATACACTCAAACATCTGACCAGCTAAATCATGCATACCGGCTTTACAAAGCGACCTAGTGAGTACATTATAAGTCCAAAACGAGTGACGAATGTTCAATTTGAATCTACTAAACTCCCAAAACCGAAACCCTAAGTGAGGATGATTGTTATCCAATTTCTTCACAACCTCAAATGCGATAAACGGATTCAGATTCTTACTCAAGTAACAGAAACAAAGATCTGAATCTGGAACTCTGTATACGAACAGAGTAGATACGATTTTGATTAACCAAGCTTCAGGGCAATGCATCACTTCGCGTTTGTTGCTATGTAGAGGACGAGCTTGAGCTCCTCCATGAGAATGCGTGTGGAAATGAGCTATGGCGGTTGCGAAGGTTGTTCTTATCATCACGGCGTGGCGGCGAGTGTGGTTTTGGAGGAGGAGCTAGGGCTTGTTTTGGTCAACCTCATCTGTGTTTTTTGTTTTTTTTTTTCAGATCAAATTTGTGTGAGACTGAAACCAGTACGGAGGAATCTTTAGGACCTTCTCGGAGAGGTAGAGGCGTTTGAAACCCACTAGATGAGTTAGAGAATTTTGACCTTAAGGGTAAGACCAAACGAACCGAACCGAACCGAACCGATTCGAACTAAACCGGAATTCGAACTAAACCGGATTGGGACTGAATTTTCCGAAAATAACAGTTCAGCCGAAATAACAGTTTCATTTTAAACAATGTTTAAGATTACCCCAAAAAAAATAAAAAATATATAATTTACTCGTTTTGCATAAAAATACTATTAAACAAAAAAAAATTCAACCAATAACAATATTTATGAAAATATGAATGGTAAAAAATATTTTGAGAAATACCCTCAAATATCACTAAATCAAGTATTATAAACAATTATAGCACACATTCCACAAATTTTCATATATAGTACTAATTACCATGATCTTTTTTTTGTTTAATTTTTAGATTTTTTATAGTGTTTGGGTTGACTATTTTACATCTAGTATATAGTTTTGAGGAGATATGGTTCATTTTTTGGAGTTTATGATGTAATTTTGAAATTTAATCATGAAATATAGTCCTATAGTTGAAATTTTATAGAGTGTGTGCTAATTTTGGAAACAAAACTTGTTTAAGTCTTGTTTTTTTTGGTTGAAAGATAATTATATTGAATTTAAACGATTCAAATACAATTTGTTACATCATAGTAGAAAACATAATTAATACAACCAAATTTTGCCAATCTATGGGAGGCTTCATTACAAATACAAGGTATAAATAAGAAATTAATATCATAAAACTTTGAAGACCAAAATCTTATACAATATCTTAAAGTAAACCTTTCATCGATACATCTTGAATGGAGCCTTTAATAATCTTATTGAGCACTTGACAATCCCCTTCAAAAATCATTGAGGTAAAACCTTTAAACCATATTTGTTGCATAGCATGAAGAAGTGCTTTTGATTGTGCCTCCAAAAATGAATGAGCATACCCGAACTGCGCAGAGCCCCAAAATTTTGCTTCTCCTAAATGATCATGAACAATCCATCCTCTAGTGACTTGACTAGTCAAGTTATCGAAACCAGCATATAGTTGCATTTTAATCTATTATAATCCGGTTGAAACCATGAAGAAACTTCTTGTGGTCGTGGAAACGATGTCCTTTGAGAAAAAATATGAACATGTAATCATTCTTCTATTTCAGCTTTTCCCTTGTTTGAGTCTATTAACTAGAGTTGCCCTTTAATTTTGCATACAAAGTTCAAAACAACACTTAAAATTAAACATTGTCTTTTTGCTAAAACATTACTTAAAGTGACACAGAGATACTACTTATGGTTTGAATGGTGACAACGGTTCAAGCGGACAAAACCCTAGATTGAATGGACCACTTTTTATTTACCATTTATTAATTATGGCTCGTTGTGCTGTGGATCCAAAAAACTAAAATAAAACATTAGCGAACCAACTACATACTATTTTTACATACAAATAAAAGATGTCCGCAACGGTTTATAGTCCACGCTAAAAATAAAATGGTCTAATGCGCTGATAAATTTGTCCATTTTAACTAGAGAATTTTTGATAAATACCCCTTTTGGTGTACCTCTTTTTAAAAATACCCCTTTTATCTATCCATTTTCAAAAATACCCCTTTTTAAAAATACACCATTTATCTATCCATTTTCAAAAATACTCCTTTTTAAATAAAAAAAATTATAAAGTTTTATATAGTTTATAAGGTAAAACTATATAATAACTACTACTGGGAGATTCGATACAAATATTTTAAAATGTTTTAAATAGTTTTAAATAGTTTTTATAAGTTTTATAAGGTTTTTAAAAGATTTTTAAAAGGGTTTATACGGTTTTTAAAAGGTTTTTATAAGGTTTATAATTTATTTTTACGCTATTTATGAAAAGTGTATAAAGTTTTAAACACATATAAAGGTATTTTGTGTATATATTTATAAGATTACACACATATTTAGATAAATTTCAACATTTTTAGTGGGTTTTTTGATAAAGTTTGAAAATGGAGTATTTTTAGAAAGAGGTATATGAAAAGGGGTATTTTTGAAATTCCCCCGTTTAACTATCGTAACCATTCAAATCCTTAATTAAATATAATAATAAATACAATTAAATATAAAACCTGTAATATTAATTTAATTAGTTATTATTTTTCTGGTTCAGTATTAAACCAAATTTGTACTAGGACCAAACTGGTCCGAATGAAATCTTCATCTAAAATTCAAAAAATTCGAGATCCGGTTAACCGAACCAAACCCGAACAACTAAACTCTCTGGTCTTTCATTTTGTTTGTTTTATTTTCTCTGTTTAATCTGACAGAAGCAAATAAAAAAATATGTTTCCGGCCGGAAAATTTGGTCTTCATCCTCGACATCTCCGATCAAAATTTCATACTTTTATACGTTTGACATAATCATAGATCGAGTCAATTAGTCTGATCCTAGAAAATTTAAGAACTTTTTCACAAATTCAGTATCGAAGATGTCAACAGAGAGACGTGCTTCGTCTAATCCAATGACCAACGAAGAGAACGCTATGTAATGTTCTTACACTTATCTTCTTTAAATTTGATTCAAGCTTAGTTTTTTGATTTGGGTTCTTCATTTTTTCATACAAATCCGTATAAAGACACAACCTTTATTTAGTTTCTTGTTTTGATAAACCAAAAAAGTTGATACTTTTTGCAATTTCATGTTCTTTTTGTAGGTTCCTTGATATATTGCATGAAGCACCATTGTTTGGTCATAGGAAATCTAGAAGCCTTGTTGGGAGTTATCTCTATATAGTTCTATTGGCAAGTTACTCTGATTCTTTTGGTTAAGTTCATAAGGCTGATCTCATACTTATTAGTGTTGCCTTTTGATAGTTTTTGTCTTTTAACATTAGGCAGGTTATGCTGTTTTAGCTGCAGGAGCTCCTTGGATATTTCACCAAGTTCAGAACTTGACTCCTTCTTTGCTCTGCTGCTGCGATGTTGCCCTTTTGGTTGTCACAGGTTTTTGAAATAAATTTGGTTTAACTAGTGTTTCGAGCTATGTCTGTTAGTGATAAGTTCAGGTCCTGTATCTTGATGAACAGTCAAAAAGATCCTTCCTTTGGCTAATCTTCTTGATTACAATGGAGATTTGTTGAAGAGAACTCTCCCAAGCCAAGAAGCTTTCCACAACCAACCCAATAGATTCCACCTTCTTCTTAGACCTAACTCCGCCCATTCGATACTCTAGGTTGTTAGTTAAATGAGCTTGAAAGTCTCTGTTACTATTTTAAGTATCTATAGAAGAACATAAGTCTTGCTCTTATTCTCTACTCTTATTAGTTTGAATTTTTGATGTTGTAAACCTCTATTTGCCTCTTGGTTATCGTTTTGTTGTTGTTCGAGAGAATGGGAATGGTTGGGCGCTAGCTAACATTGATAATATGTGTCAATAAGCATATGCATACACGTAGTACAACATCAATATGTCTCCCCCTCCCTTTTGTTGGCATTCCTAAGTTAATTTTTCTGTGGCGTATCTCAGGTATCTTTCAACAATACTTTGTTTATCAAGTCCAGAAAATACGTCTCCAGGTACCAAACCTCAGATAGGTTTATTGAAATTTCGTGAACTTATGAGAATTGTTTGAGTGATGTCAAAATTTCTTCTGTTTTAGTAAAAGACTGATTAATTTTGAGAATTGTCTGCACTGCAGGGTTATTACAGTTTCAGTCAAAAGCTAAAGCATGTTGTACGTCTACCGTTTGCAATCGCTGCATATGGTATTTCCCTACCAATGCTATTATTTTCTCTACTATCTAAAGTGTCTGTGAGTTATGTTAATTCATGAGAATGAACATATGTAGACTTGCACTTGGGATCAAAGATCTAGAAAATACAAACTTAATCAAGGTCTTTTGTCACTATATATAGGAAATGAAAATTTTAGTACTATTTACCATATTAGTTTATCTGAAGATATGTTCAAGATTTTTCATGGAAACTCTGATTTTACCAAACTTGTTCCTCGCTGATCTTACCTTGTTTACGAGTTATTTTGAGACCACTTGGTATTGTCTCGTTTATAATTAGTTCCTTTGATGTTATGCCAGGGACCGCTGCGATGCTTCTTGTGATAGTATGGAAGCCTTATATCCGCATTCTTTCTATTTCTTCTTTGCAACGGTTGGTAGCTCATTGTTCCCACATTGAGTATATTATTGGAACTTACCTGTATTGCATTGAGTGTTGTTAATTAGTTTGAATAAGTGCTATCTATACCCTTAAAGCTTATAGTTATGATTATTTTCTATAATTCCACAATAGCAATTATGAAACAAGAGCAGTTCTTGATAGGGTGGAGGAAAACTATTTTCACCATGATGTTTTAATGAATATATATGATTTGCAGCATAATCATGTTGGTTGAAGCAGTGTGCGCTGGCTTCTTCATGGGTTTATACATCGGTCAGTGGCTTGTTATCCTATATTGTCAATACTTTTATATAAACCAGAATGTTACTAAGCTGTTGACGTTACATGTTTGTGTAAAATGTAAATGTGTATAGGCCGAATCAGGACACTTTCTTACAATCTCATATGTTAATGTGGAACTGAATTGATCTTATCATCACTTTGAGAGGCCAGTAGTTTGACATTGATAAATGCTGTCGAATCCAGGTTATGTGCACCAATACAACTCCGTTAATTCTCGACCAGATGTATTGAAGTCATTATATTCTCCTCTTCAGCCGTCAAGTTCGATGGAAGGTTTGAGGTATTGACTGTCTTTGATGTATCTGATTTTAAATATATGTTCTGCTTCAGCCAATAATGCACAAGTTTGTTTCTTCTTTCTTTGTATTGGTATGAAAGGTATTACGAAGGCCGGCTTTCTGATCAACAAATGGCTTTATTACAATATCAGCGTGAAAACCTCCATTTTCTAAGCGAAGAGGTACGTGATGCTACAAATACAAACACTCTCTTTCATCGACATTGCTAAATTTTCTTTGGACTTTGCTGTTTTAAGAGACAGCTTTTGTATAATAGTTTTTCTTGTCTTTTGTTATTGGTGCTTTTCAAAGATTCTGTCCTTGCAAGAGAAATTAAGCAAATATGAACAATCTAGTGATGGAAGCACACCTCAGGTGAGGGTTGGCTTTTGCTTTCTTTAAAACAATCAAATACCTTAATTCCTCATTGGTATAGTTAAATGTATAATGATTCTTGGTAGGTTGATCTCGCACATCTTCTAGCTGCTCGAGATCAAGAGCTGAGGACACTTTCAGCTGAGGTAATACTTGATTTTGAATCTTCATCTCTCTCTCTATATGATGAAACAAAAAAGGTCTAACAATGTGAATATTGTTTTGCAGATGAATCAGCTTCAGTCTGAGCTACGGCTGGCTCGTTCTTTAATAGCAGAGAGAGATGCAGAGGTGAAGCGTGTCAGCAATACCAACAATCAGGTTTTCGCAAAAACCCGGTATTGTAGTGAAAATCCTTAAAAGACTTATTTAAAACTTCTAAGTTTGTTTGTGTGTGGTGTAGTATATTGAAGAAAACGAAAGGCTAAGAGCAATTTTGAGTGAATGGAGCATGCGAGCAGCAAATGTAAAAGTCCTAAAGAAACAACCTTTTGGTCTATTGTAGTGTACAAATTTGATATCTGAATCTGTTTTTGCTTCTAATATCAGCTTGAGAGAGCTTTAGAAGTGGAGCGGATGTCGAACTCGGAGCTGCAGAAGGAAGTAGCAGGGGAGCGTAAGAAGCAGATGCATGAGACAAGAACATCATCTGAGCAACCTTAATTGTAAAATGTGAATCAAAGCTAGGTCTTAACATATCTCAGGAGTTTGATTGTGTAACTAAAAAGATCATGGAATCTCTATATAGTTGAAAGAAGTTTGTATATGCTTTTCTTTGTTCATTTCTTTTTAGAATTAGCTTTGTTTTGGTTGTGAAGTAAAGTGTTTTGCAGCAGCAAAAGAGCTCTTGCTTAAATTGTTACCATTGTCTTTCTTTTCGTTTTCATCACCATTAACAAACTCTGATTCATCAAGAGAAAGATCCTCAAACTCAAGTCTCCCAAGATTTATGTCATCCAAAGAATCAAACTGGTCACCGCCAACATCCCACATAGATCACAAATACTAAATCTTGTTCTTTTTTGTTGCAGAATGTATGAATTTGTAAGTGCTCCAATTCCTTTCGCAACATGATGATGAAGAAGGTTGTCCAAGTAACTTAATATGCTATGGCTTGAAGCTTTGGTGATGAAGCTCCATCAACAGCCCACCAATTAAAAGGTTCTAGGATGAACGTACCATGCATTGCATCAACACTACCAAAACCTTCCAAGCATAAGGAGAAATTGGAGCATTCGATATTAACCTCTCTCCTTTCATCATGTTCTGAAAAATATTTCATGATGCAATTTCTTCTTTTCCTAGTAACCTCCAAATCTTGATGTGGAGCTTTTCTAATGTTCTATTCTCTAAGACACTCTGAACTACAATATCTCCTAAGTGAAAGATAATGCTTTGTAATCATCCCATTTATGACTAATCACTATTTGTAGTTGCAATCCAATTTTTATCTTTTTGAATCTCTTAAACATTACAACTGTGAAGTGGATGCAAAACTGTGTAAAGAAAAATTGATAATATCTTTTATATTATAATTTAAGCATATAAGTAAAGATTTACCATGAATGTAAAATTGTATTCAACCAAAGAACTTTAATATAATGAATGCTTCAGTTTCTATTAGTACATTGAGACGTTGATCATGTAGTATGATCCCCTAGATCTCTGATTGAACTGATGCGATTTCAAATGTGTTTATCAATGATTTAAAATGAGTGTACAAACTTTTACACAATTCGAAGCGTTTGGTGACTACTTGAACCACATTTGCATGGTTACCTCCTTTATACATTCTATGATCTCACCAAATTTTGTTTCACCTTGACTATTAATCGCCCTTAATGTCATTGGACCACTCCCATTTGCAGCAACTAAGAGATACCTATATTGCTCTTCTTTGTGAACCTGACCAACCAACACTACATATACTAACTCCTTTTTCAAAACTCCGCGATCATCAACTTAGTGCACTAAGGCTTTTTGTCTCCTCTCTTTGCAATCATCAAGTAAGTTTTTTTTTCTTTTCATGTTAGCTCTTTGTTGAGAATTAACCTAAGAGCATCCTTTGATTCCCTCTTGTAATAGATGAGTCACAACTCGACTAGTAGAGTTGTAAATCATCTCCTGCTAGCTTCTCATTTAAACCTCCTGCTAGCTTCTCAACCTTCTTCACATAAATCCATAAAGGCACTTTATCATCTACCACATTCAATGTTATATTTATATTTTCTTTGGTACAATGTTGGAGGATCTTGAGACGTAGATATGTGGTTCTTCCTAAGAAAGGGTGATAAGCTTATATGTATATGGCACTAAATTCCACTGGTGAATGTATTATAAATATGAAATCAACCAAAACTTGTCTTTGTGTTTATTACTTCTTCTGTTTGATGATGGAAAGTAATTAGCAATATGTGAGGTAATAATCTCGTCTTAATCCATGAAAGGGCCCTTGGCAAATCTTTAAAAATATAAAATCTCTTAATTTGTATTTTTTTTTTTGAAAAATATTGGACTCAAAAAGCTAAAGAAATTTTTTAAAAATAATATATGGACCCATGGCATTGGCCTACCTTGCCTATGCATGTCAATTAGGGCCAATGCCCGTGGGGTAACCCCGCCCGCTCTGAAAAATATAGGTTCGAGCTTAAAGGAGGTTATTAGTCATCGAGTTTAACGGATTTATAAATCTAAAGAAAAATCATATGTTATACAATCATTTATTTTAAAATAACTATTAAAATCATGTGTTATTGGGTTTATGATTTATAAATACTAGTTAATATCATTTTTTTATATCAAACACTAGTTAATATCCTATGTTATTCGTGTAGTGATTTTTTTTTGGATTTCAAAATACACATTATGTTTTAAATGAATTTGAAAGATTTGATAGTGTAAAACATGTTATTTCAAAATTCATGTGGTTGATTTTAATAATCAACAAGGATTAAAAAAATGTCATTTAAATCATGGAGAGAGAGCATTTTTGTTGATTTAAAGCATGAACTCTTCATTTGGTGAAACAAAGGTCCAATATATTGTTGACTTCTAATTAAATCATGAAGTTTTGTTGACTTGGCAGTATGAGACACGACGTTAAGTGACCAAACGGAAAAATAATACGTGGTAAATTAGCTCGTTAATGAGATTCGTCAATAACAAAACGACGACGTTGTAACCTAACTAAAACCCCCAAAATTGAAAATCAATTATCATAACCTTAAAACTTCAAAACTTCCTCTCTATTTTTCATAAATTTTCCTCAATTACTTCAATTTCTTCTCGATTTCTCTCGATTTGATAAAAGTGTGTTTTGTGTGATAGAAAGAAATCGAGAAAAAACAAAGTAATGGAAGAAAAAATCGTGAGAAACGGAGATGAGCATTTATGGGACCTTTGTCGAGGTTGTTATCTTAACCGTCTCCTCTGGTGCCTGGAGTACGCAAGTTGGGTCTTAGTGACTATGCTAGAACAAAATTATTGACTAATGAAATTGAAGCCAAAAAACATCACTTTTGCTTTGGAGAAAGTATGAACCTACTCATGTTTCCAAATCAACCAAGCAAATATAGAGAGAATTAGCCATACCTCTATGACCAGTTGATCCCAATGTAGTTATATTTTTCATTTGATTTTGTTAGGGATAAAGAAATATAGAGAGAATTAGCCATACTTTGACTAATATTGCTCTACTAAGTTGTTATGATGTATATTTACATAAAAAAAAATTCATTAATCTTACTTTATAGAAAACAAAATAGAAAATCAGATTATGATGCAACAAACAAAATAAAAATGCTTCAATACAATAATACATTGATACACACAACAACTTGACATACATTGAAAGATCAAACTCATAACCAAAAGACTCTTAACGTTTTCCGCACGTAACCAGAAAAACTAGCCATTCTGGTTTGTACCAGGGGCGGATCTAGAAAATTTGTTCAATGGGGGCAAAAATATAGTAAAATACTAAATTATAAAAGACATAAAATTTTCATGTAAAAACTTTAAAACATCTTACAAAACCACTCAGACGCTCATTTAACAATTGAAACCTTTTTACCACATTTTCATTTGTGACAGATTCAAATAATTAAAAACAAAAAAACATGTTATTAATTAAAAATTTAGAAAATTTTGAATTTATAGACTTATATTTTAAAATTTATTAATTTAAAATTTTTGAATTATGTAACAAATTTCCATAAAATCTTAACCATAGAATAAACATATAAACAATTATCACTGCAAAAACTAATATAGTCATGTATAACATAAAAACCTATATAATGTTTTCCAGGAAACATAGTTATAAGCTTGAACTGATTAAATAAAATTAATTGACTAAAAAATAATGCTTATATAATAGAAACGATTGTAAAAAAAGCAGGAAAATAAACTCACAAATTGATAGTTTTTGATTTGTTGTCACACAAAGAAACCAAAGGACTAAAAAGAAGAAAATAACAAAAAATTAGGTCTAGATTAGTAAGTCTTTAATTTATATATTAATATATATTTTTTTGCTACATGGATTAATGGGCTTTCCAAGAAAAAGGATGAAAAGTTGTTTTTTTGGTGGAGACAGATTTTATTTTCTAATAATATTTAATGATTTTTTAATAATTTTTTTTTTTGTTTTTTTGCTGGTGGCAGCTGCCCCCACTACCTTGGCTGTGGGTCCGCCCCTGGTTTGTACGAAGCAATGACTTGTGCTATTGCCAATCCAAGTAACATTCCAAGCCCATACCCTATTGCCACACCTTTCCAGTTCAACACTTGTTCCTCTTCTTCATCTTCTTCTTCTTCTTCTTCTTCTTTAGGCTGATGTGTTAATGGTGCATTAGTCCCAAAGCAACTTTCTTCAAGAGGAAAACCGCAAAGCCCTGCATTTTCTCCAAATGACGATTTTGGCTGCCCGGTTATCTGTGTTCCTTGTGGTATTTCACCAATGAGTTGGTTGTGAGAAACGTTCAAGTACGCCAAGAATGAGAGAGTCCCTAGTCCATTAGGAATAGTACCTGAGAGTTGGTTACTTGATAGGTCTAGTGACTCTAGCTTCATAGGATTGGCCAAAGATAGAGGAATATGGCCTGTGAAGGCGTTGTTCGATAAGTTGAGTGCGATTAGTGCCTTCAAGAAACCGATAGATTCAGGAATTTCTCCTTCAAGTCTATTTCCGGAAAAATCAATGGTGGCGGAGGATGTAAGGACCCTTTTTTGCTTCATAGACAGACCTTTATATTGTATATCTATTGTTTCTAGATAGGTAAGATAATATACCTCGTAAATAACCTTTTCATATACCATATATAGGCCCAAATCTTCATTCATCGTGAGTGATGATGCTTTCCAATTGATAAAAAAATTTGCGGGCAAGCTTCCGGTGAATTTATTGTCAGCTATATCAAGTATCCGCAATTGTGGAAAGCCTAAAGGACCTTGATTCGGAGGAGATATAGGACCATAGAATTTGTTTGAACCGAGGATAAGCACTTGCAGTTCTGGTAAAGTCTTAAGGGAGAAAGGAAATGTATCTTTGATTTTGTTGTGTTCCACATTTAGGTACTGTAGTGTTGAGCAATTTAGAAGAGACCTTGGAAGCTTTCCGGTTAAATGATTGTAGCCAACGTCGAGTGACCGTAGCGATGCGTCGACGGAATAGTACATGTCTGGAATACGTCCTTCCAAGTTGTTCTTCCGGAGTTTCAAAATCGATAAGTTACTGAGACATGGAGGAATTGGACCTGTCAAGTTGTTGTAGTTTAGATTAAGTAACACAAGTGAGCTTCTCTTGCAAATTGAAAGAGGTATGTCGCCTTTGAATCTATTATTTTCCGCATCGAAGTAGTTGATAGATAGTGGTAGATGGGGAAGTGCTCCTTCAATACTGTTTGAATCCAAATTTAAGATTTGCACCGATGAGTTTACTAAAACTTCTAATGAACCTTGGAAGCCAGTGAAAAAGTTGTCATCAATGGACACTGCGTTAAGACGAGGAAGGCTCCATAACCACTCTGGTATTTTCCCACTAATTCTATTGTGGGATACGGTAATATACTCCAAATTACGAAGTGTCTTTATGATGTTTGGGAAATCACTGATGTTGCAGTATTTCAAACGTAACGCTTCCAGGGTCGTCGGGATGTATGAATCCGAACTTAAACTAGCCTGAGATATCCAAACACCAGAA
Source organism: Capsella rubella (assembly GCF_000375325.1). Classification (NCBI taxonomy): domain Eukaryota; kingdom Viridiplantae; phylum Streptophyta; class Magnoliopsida; order Brassicales; family Brassicaceae; genus Capsella; species Capsella rubella. The sequence continues at coordinate 10,288,025 of NW_006238921.1, forward strand.
AGATCTAGGACCAACAAAGATTTGAAAGAGGAGAAGAGAGTTAAGTCAATTGGGTAGCTTGTTTTAAGGAAAGAAAGGTCGAGTGTTTTGAGATTTGAGGATGAAGAGGAGTTAGGAACTTCAATAGAACCATTGAGATTGTTAAAACCTAAATAAAGATATGATAAGAAAGGCATAGTGAAGAGAGAAGAAGGGATTGTTCCAGAGAAGTGATTACAATAAAGATTTAGCATGGAGAGCTTGGTTAGGTTTTGAACAAGTGGAAGAAAACTAGTGAAGTCGTTAAAGGCAAGGCGCAATTTGGTTAACTGGGTTAGGTTATTAATTGTGGAAGGAACTTGACCAAAGAAGCTATTAGAGGCTACAGACAAATACTCTAGTTTGTTGAGATTGCCAAATTCATAAGGGAGTGAAGAAGGGTTGAAGTTGTTGTGTGAGAGAGAAAGGTAACGAAGATGATGAAATTGGAAGAGGCTACTATTGGATTTAAGAGTTCTACTGAGACAGGCACTAAGTCGTATCTTCGTGACCGCGCCAGTGGAGTTATCACACCACACCCCATTGAAGGAGCCAGTGTGGTTGCAAGAATGAGTATCAAACTCGTTCTTGAACTGCGTAAAGGCTTGCATCTGGTTAGGACCACAAGCAACAAGATCGGCAATAAGGTCACCAAAAGTGAAAAAGCAAGAGAGTAAGAGCAGCATCAAGAGAATATTCAAACGCATAAGCGATTTAGACATGATGTAGAACTTTGTAAGAAGGATTTAGAGTATTTGGTAACGAAATGTGAGAGGGGAGATTTGGTATAAATAGTTTTCTTTCATAGTAGAGACTTAACTAGAAGAAGTTAGAGCTAACGTGAAGTTGTAATCATATCCATGCATGCATGATCCACGTTTGATGACTTTTTTTTTTTCTAATGTATATAAGTTTAGATTGAAACCACATTAGTTTGAAATTCTCACATATATGTCCAAAACCAGTGGGTCATATTAATTATTTATAAGAGCAAAAATATATAAATAAATATAATTTTTTTTTTGTCATATAAATAAATATAATAAATACGTCTTGTAACGTGAGAAAGGGAGAGAGACTGGATTAATTTGGGTCAAAACTAGCGATCAATGCGGGGCTAAATAGTAACCGATGAATTGTTGCTGAACTGAATTGCTGAATTTGCTAAAAATATCTGTGATTTTTTTTGCTGAATCTAGCTGAATAATTTTAGAGATAATTTTGAAAATATATGTTTTTAACTACCACTTTTTAAAAATACTTTTTTCAAAACTTTTCATAAACCCTACAAAAAATGTTAAATTTATCCGTAATCTTATAAATATACACACAAATTACCTTGTATGTGTATAAAACTTTATATATCTTTCATGTATACCATATAAAAACTTTTAAAAATATTATTTAGATCGAATTTCTAAGTAGTAAAATATTTAAATCGAATCTCGCAGTAGTAGTTATTATTTAGAAGTACTTTATAAACCGTACAAATTTTTATAATTGATTTTCATATTTAAACAGGAGTATTTTTGAAAATGGATAGATAAAAAAGGTATTTTTGAAAAGGGATATTTCTCAAAAATTCTCATAATCTCAAGGGTAAATGGTAACCGCATAATCTACCTGATTTTTTTATAAATTTAATAATATAATTATACTTATAAAAAGATTATGTAATGCAATATTTATTATAAACAATATTAAGTAAATAAATAATGAAATTATGGTATATTTTTTTTCTTAATTACAAACAGAAATTCAGCCAAATTTGAAATACAATATTTTCATTCATGTATCTACCTAATATTTGTTCAATGCTACAAACTTACATAATCTTGCTACAAACTTTATATTTAGTGTAAAACCATCTATAATTGTGCTATATATCTTGCTCTAAAAATAGAGAACTGGATAGTGTTGCTTCAAATTTGGAACAACACTATTCAATTCTCTATTTTTAGAGCAAAAATTTTTTATTTGCAAAATGCTCCTCAATTTTTACACATTACCATTTTATACCTAATCAAACTTGTATAATTTTTTTTGCTTGTTTGGATTGAAAGTATTGAAGGAGATTTGGTTCTTCAATGAAACTTAAATCTCGGTATAAAATTTTGTTTTCTCTTCATTTGTTCAATGCTAAATTCTTACTTTGAAACTCTAAATGTTGTTGTCGCTATACACTTGTCTTTTTTAATAAATTATATTTATAAATTAAAAATCAAAGAACTAAAATAGAAGTTAAAATAAAATATTTGATAAAACTACTTAAATTATTATATTTAGAGTAAGAAATAGAGCCAACTATTGGAAATCAAAACTCCGGTTTAGTGGCTTCTTCAAATCTCCGGTTTTCTTAAACCTATACGAAATCAAAACCAGAACCAGAACAATTCAAAAACAAAAAACCCCAAATCCATTTTATTTTATTGTTGGGATAAACTTGAACGGTGGATTTTGTATGGAGCCACCGAGTTCGAGACCGGAGGAGCCTCCGTCATGGGAGGACCTTTACAAAGTCAATCTAATGCCGTCGGAGCTATTCCTCAAGTTCCGCAAAGAGCTTCAAGGCCTTCGTGTTGGCGTCAATCTAGAGGTCCCCTCTCATTAAAATTGAGTATGAAGTTGTAAAGTTTGAATCTTTATGGGTAATGGATTTGAGTGTTGGCTTAGTATTCGTTTTATTAGGGATTGTTACAGCTATTGATGGGTTTACATATGTATTCAAAGAGACCTGTTCTATGCTGTTGATTGAGCTATGAGATGTCTTTTTCGTCTGTGCTGTTATATGTAAAGTACCCACGGATGATAAACACAAAAAGATTGTCTTGAAGTTGTAAAGTTTTGAACTTTATTGATTTGAGTGTGGAGCTAACTAAGTACTCGGTTTATTGGAGATGGTTCATCTATTGATGCATTGTCGCATGTGTTCTTGGGTTGTTAATTGAGCTATGTGATGTCTTTTTCGTATGTGCTGTTATATATAAAGTACCCACGAATGATAGACACAAAAAGATTGTCTTGAAGTTGTAAAGTTTGGAACTTTATGGAGTTATGTGTAGAGCTAACTAAGTACTCAGTGTATTGGAGATGGTTCATCTATTGATGCATTCTCGCATATGTTCTTTTGTTGTTTGAGCCATGAGATGTGTGAACATTGTCTTTACTTGAATGTTCCTGTTATGTAACGAACCAACAAATGATTCAACGCAAAGATTGTCTTAAAGTTGTAAAGTTTGGAACTTTATGGAGTTGAGTGTGGAGCTAAGTACTCGGTTTATTGGGATGGTTCATCTATTGATGCATTCTCACATATGTTCTTGTGTTGTTTAAGCTATGAGATGTGTGAACATTGTCTTTACTTGAATTTTCCTGTTATGTAATGAACCAACAATGATTACAACAAGGCTTGTTTTGAAGTTGTGAAGTTTTGACATTGATGGATTGTGAATTTGAGTGTCGAGCTAAGTATTTGCTTTATTAGGGATAGTTCATCATTGTCTTGTTTTTGAATTTACCAGTTATGTAATGAACGCACAGATGATTAAAACGCAAAGCTTGTTTTGAAGTTGTGTAGTTTGAAAAATTTATGGATTATGGATTTGACTGTGGAGCTTAAGCTTTGTTAGGGATAGTTCATCTACTGATGAACTCACATATGTTCTATGTTGTTTGAGACATGAGATGTGCCTTCATTTTATTTTCCTTGGACTTGATGCAGTTATACAACGAACCCACAAATGATTACCATGCAAAGCTTGTTTTGAAGCCTCTATGTCCAGAAAGGAAGTGGAAGTTTATATATGAGCCACTACACCAAGAAGTTCGCGTTTTATCAAAGAAGATTCCTGTAACCAGATTCCTAAACCTCCAGGTTTGTTTTCTGATGTTGTGTATGCCGTCTCTTGTGTCTATATTTGGAAGCTTTGTATACATACAATATGTTGTAATCTTATAAATTATCATATGCAGGTTGGTGTTGGACATAACTTTCAAATGAATGCAATTGGTTGGAAATGGAAGCTTACCTCATGTTTGGGTGGAGATGGTGTGTCTCGGATTCGAAACAAAACTACGCTTGGTCTTAGTCCTGGTATCGATTTCCGGTTTGGATGGAGAGCTGATTTTGTACTCCCAGAAGTTACTGGGCAAGTCACAAAACTTCATGTCTCCAGTATTCAAAACAAACACTTTATACTTCTGTTCTGGTCACAATGCTTAGCTGATGATTGAAACAGGGCCCTTGGTACTGAGGAACCGTTATTTAACATGAGCTCCGGGCGTTTAGAGGCATCACTTGACAGAGTAGAGGCCATTATAACTCATTCAGATTATCTATAAACCATTCGGTAAGTGTAGGTCTTCTTAAGTGGTTTCTTTCAAACTAGTCACCCAATCTAATACATTGTTAGTGTAACGCTTTGTTTCTTGTTACATTCAGGTACTCTTCGTGTTGGGGATGCTTGAAAGAACATACATTGCGAAAACAAGGACGAGATCAGAAGGCAAACATGTGAAAGCACTATGGTCTTCACAACCAAAACATAAGAATATATCCATAAGATTTTGCTTTAGAGATAAGCTGAAAGCACAAGCACTTGTGGGTAGTTTCATGCTATTAATATGATTTGGTAAGCAATCACAAGTTTGATGGACGTTCATGCAAGAAATGTAGAATCGTTGGATCGTTGATACAAGTTAGTGTTTGCAGGCTTGTACATGGTTCCGAAATAATCAAATGTATTTTACTTCGAATCAAATTGCAATGATAGTAAATGTAAATTAGATGTTTGCTAAGTTGGTTGTTGAAAAAAGTGAACTTAAGGGGATGTAATAGAATGGTAAATTACAGTGTTCGTGTATATGTATTACGTGCAAGAGCAATGACCAAGACAAGTTTGACATATCTATATTAACATTTTTGAACTACATTTTGGAAACTAACCTTTAATTTTGTATTATTTGCATAATTAAATCTTTCTTATTTGAATAAATAACAAAAATTTAAGGTTAATTTTGTAATTAAATCATAATAAAATTACAAAATTGGAAATCAATATTTATTAAATTTAACAAAATTTCCTAAAATATCTCCCTAATAAATCAAATATTTCTCTAATATCTCTATATGATCTTATTTGTTTTCAAATTTATATTATTACATAAAACATATGTATAGTAAAAATATAATTTTTTTTTTTGCATATGTTGCAATTTTAATTTTTGAAAACGGACTATATTACTCAAACGATACAAAAATGTATGTACTAAACTATTATTGATAATTGTGTAGCACAGGTCATGTGATGGAGTGTAACCACCAAGGAAGGGTGTCGATCGACACTAGTAACTTTTTGTTCGACGGTTTAAGTTTTAAATCGTCGGTACAATTGGGATTGGTTTGGGAGAAATCTAGGGCGATTTAAAGGCTTAAGGGTGCGCCGTTTTCCTCATTTTAGAGTCCTTTGTCGTTTTGTGAAGGTTGAGAGAAAGCAGAGAGTGAGTTTGATCTTTTAGGTGCCTTTGAGTGAGTTTTTGGAGAGATCAAAACTTGGTCTTGGTAGTTTAAGGCTAGTAAAGGCAAGATCTGTGGTGTTTGGTGTATGTGAAGGTTGTTTCACCCTTGCTAGTCCTTGTTCGTTGCTGTTCTTTCTTGTTTAAGAGGTGAGTGCATGACCAAGGCTTATCTAAGCACTTTTGATCATTGTTTTGGGTGTTTGGATGATTGTTGGATTGATTTCTTTGTTTGTTTGGCGGTTTATGTGATGATTGGACCCTGTGAAACCCCTTGGAGACTCGCTCATACCATGTGGTTGATTTGGAGAGGAGATCCAGTGAGAAAACGCAGTTGGAGCGTCTGTGTCGGTGTCGATCGACACCAGTGGTGGGTGTCGCTCGACACCAATGTTTTGTTCTGCGAGGATAGCTGTGACTCGCGAATGGAGTGTCAAGCTGTCGATCGACACCAATGGTGAGTGTCGATTGACACCGATCGTAGCCAGCAATGCTGGATGTTATTTTATTGGTTGTTTGGTTCATATTCCTTGATGATGATTGATTTTGCTTGTGTGTATAGCCGGTAGTGGGATGATTGCCTCACTAAGAATTTATGAAATACTTGTGCATCTCTTTTCTGTGATACAGGTAAAGCAAAAGTGTGATCCGTGGAATCATGGCGAGGAGAGGAGGATGATCTAGGCGCTCATTGGTGTTTTAGATTATTGTTGGAATTGTTAGGGTGTTAGAACGGAATTTAGAAGCATGTTAGGGTGTTTATGTTTCTGGAATAATGTTTTGCTGAACTTGCTGGTTTAATGAAATTGTTTTAATGGATTTCTCGTTAAGTCTTCTGCTGGTTATGTTTTGATCGGTTTAATTGATTTGAATGTAGTTTTGTTCGGTTTAATTGATTTGAATTGATTAGGGCTGGTTTACAATTAATTGAGTTAATCCGGTCTGCATGTTTAAAAAAAAAAGAAAAAAAACGGGATGGATTCTTTCATGGAGCGGATTATAATTTACAAAATTATGATTATAGATGTTTTTACGGGTTGTCTACTATAATATAACTCACAAAATATTTTAATCTAAAATTAGATTATTTAAAAGAAAATTGGTATGCCAACACCATTTCATTATTTTGAATATTAGACTTATTAAATTAAGATTATGTAAAAAAGAATTGTCATGCAATATTCCATGGGTTAAATCATATAATTAACAATCAATATATTTGCCCAAAAAAACAATCAATATACAATACAATCTTATATACCAAACAAAAATAATAAAATATCTTTTACAACATCGTCCCGCGGTGTACCGCGGGTTAAAATCTAGTATATATATTTTTTAATTTGACTATATTTATTTATAGCTAGGTTCTAGGGTATCTATCTATCTATATATCTATATATATAAAGTTAGTTTTTTCTCTCTTCTCCTTAAGCCACATCATCATCTACTTCATTTTATTATTGAATTTTTAAAATTAATTATACCATTTTATCATTTAATTTTAAGATTTAAACCTATGTAAATAAGCTTTTCAAAAAGGGATATGAAAGGTTTTTTTTATATTATACATTATAAAACTAAAAAAAAAGTTAATTGATCAAAAGTTAAAAAAAATTTACTAATTATCGATTATACTAACAAATATATTTATAAAAGATTATAGTTTTAAGTGAATGTTTAATATATATATATATGATTATATTTACACAATGTAAACCTAAATTATAATGGGATTTAACGAGAATAGAACAAAAAGTAAGAAATTTTGAGAATATAATTCTAGGGTAAGTTAAAAATTGGTACCTAAATAAATTGAAAACAAAAAGTAAAGATGTAATAACTCAAAAATTAGTTCTCTCACCTACAGCCATATAAAATTACATTTTTGTCCCTAACTTGATTTTAACCAAAACAAACAAAAGAGAGTAACATATTAACACTGTTTATCTATGATTAATATCAGTTGATAACTTATTTTTAAACATGTTAAATAATCTGTTATCGCGATAGTTTACATATTATTAGTTAAATGAATAATAACTTATTTTTTTTATTGATAGAATTCGATAACACTGTTCATCCATGATTAATAGCATTGGATAACTTATTTTTAAACATGATAAATAACCTATTACCGCGATAATTTACATATTATCTGTTAATTTAATACTAACATAATTCATATGTGATTGATAGTATTCGATAACGCTGTTTGTGAGTGCTTAATAGCATTCGATAGCTTATTTTTAAACATACTAATAATCTGTTATCGTGGTAATTTACATATTATCACGAAGCCGCCATGGATTAAACGATAAATCTTCAAAGTCTCACTATTTATCGAGCTAACAATATTTGTATTTGATAATATTATACTTATCTAATTCAGGTTTAGATCACACATCTGCAAAAAAGATAGAAATTATGAACATGATCGCGCCGTGATCTGTAACAACACCACCGGCACCACCTTGGGAGAGAAGGAGACGACAACTCTCGAAGGAAGCGGTGGGAACTCACCAGATCTGTCGCTGTTGCAAACGTAAAAGCAAAGACGAGTCGTTGACACTTAAATCGCTGAATTTGCAGCCATGTAGGTGAAGCTGCCGGGGCGATTATTCTCCATCTCCATCTTCGTATCTGTGGGAATTGAAGATCTATCAAAATCACAGCATAAAAAACCGTGGATGCTTAAGTTTCTCTCTCTCTCATAAATATTTGGATGTGTGTGTAGCCAAAGGAAGAAGAAGAATGTGCTTTTGGATAGAGAGAAAATCTAATCTACAGAAAGAGACAAAAATAAAATAGGGTTAAAATGGTCAGTGAAATTATAAGCTAAATAATAAATTTTGGTGCCCACAAACTTAATTTTTGTTTTATCTGAGTACATAGATTGTAGTTTCCCATAATTCTATCTAATTTCTGTCTCACAAAATTTTCCAACATAAATGAGATAGGTCGGACCAAAACATAAATTATCATTTTTTTTAAACGTATAAAAAGGCAAAAATACAAATAATATTTCTTTATAGGTTTCCAATATGAATTAATTATTTTTTTCCAATAACCACATATGTTAAACTAATATAAAAAATAAAAAGTAACTATATTTTATAAAAATTGAAAATTAAAATAAAAACAATATTAAATGAAATAAACTAAATATAAAGTAAATTATACTAATATGTTAAATTTAAAAATTGTTCCATATGAAAAAACAAAAAACATATAAAACATAAAATCAGAAACAAATATATAATAGTATAAAAATGATCATCGAGATATAAATTACGACAAATCCAAAAAAGAAAAACATAAAAAACAATTATGACAATATATGAAGAGATAATGTAAACAATAGAAAAATACAACAATCCGTCCAAAACTCACAAATCATTTTCAAATTTCAGGCCAACATATTAAAAGAGCCCACAATATTAACATCTAGATCTATATTTGGTAAAAACCCTAATAGCACACGTTTTTCAATGATTCTCCACCGCACTTCCGTTTACACCCACACTTCGACTTAAACTATACCCACTTAATTTCTCAACAACTAATGAAGCTAAAACTCAATAGTTTTTCTATACTAACACAATCTAAGTTTTTAAAAAGTAAAGTATGATATAGTGAAAAGAATAAGTACAAAATAAAATACGAATCAATTACGGAAACAGACTAGTATATATATATAAAGTTAGATTTTCTCTCTTCTCATGATGCCACCTAAGCATCCACCTAAGCCACATTTTTGCTTTTACATTAAATAAATTTAAAAAATTCATTTAGTGCATATTTATGTTACTTATTTAATTAATAAAAGTTTATATAAATAAAAATAAATGATGTAAAATAAATAAAATTTTAAAATAAGAAAAACAATACTTTAATTTTTTTATTAGTGGTAATAATATAATGCAACTTTCATTTTAAATTGATTATAGTTAAAAATTTTAAATGCGTTACTGAGTTTTAGAATAGAAGTAAATTTTAAATTGATGGTATAATAAAACAACATTTATGTAATCTATATTAACATTTTTGAAGTACCTTTTGGAAAATAACCTTTTATTTTGTATTATTTTCATAATAAATCCTTGCCATTTAAATAAATAACAAACTTTTAAGATAAAATTTGTAATTAAATTACACCAAAATCGCAAAATTAGAAACTAATATTTATTACATTTAACAAAATTTCCTAAAATGTCTCCCTAATAAATTGAATACTCTCCAATATCTTTATATGATCTTATTTGTTTTAAAATTTAAATTATTACATAAAACATAAGTATAATAAAAATACAAATTTTTTTTTGAATATGTAGCAATTTGAATTTTTGAAAACGGACGTATTTTACTCAATCGATAAAAGAAAAAACATATATGTATAACGTCCCACATCGGGTAGAAAATTTTAGACAATGGTTCGAAACCGTTATAAATATGACTAATATGAAACTTAAAAATCCAAAATCTTGAATGAAAGATTACAACAATTTTTTTTTACTAAATTTTAGGGAATCCAAAATTTTAAAATCTTGATTGGTTAAAAATGAGTGTTTGGAAAACAAAAACCAAAATCTCTCTCGAAATCTATAAAACATTCAAGGTTTATATTTTACATAAATATGATTTAACGGGTTTAAGTTTTCTGTTTTTCTTACGGGTTATCTTACGGGTTAACATAACAAAACAAAATAACAAATATAACTTAAACATAATTTTTTTAGTCCTGCCAGTTACAAAAAAAAAAACTCCCGCGAGTTAAGTAATAAAAATAACAATCAAAAATACCCCTTTTCATATACCTCTTTTTTAAAATACCCCTTTTTCAAACTTTATAAAAAAACCATTAAAAATATTGAAATTTATCCAAATATGTATGTAAGCTTATAAATATATACACAAATTACCTTTATATGTGTATAAAACTTTATATAACTTTCATATATAGCGGAAAATAAATTATAAAAACCATATAAAAACCTTATAAAAACTGTATAAACCCTTTTAAAAACCTTTTAAAAACCTTATAAAACTTATAAAAACGATTTAAAACTATTTAAACCATATTAAAATATTTGTATCAAATCTCCCAGTAGTAGTTATTATATAAAAGTACCTTATAAACTATATAAAACTTTATAATTTTTTATATTTCAATAGGGGTATTTTTGAAAATGGATAGATAAAGGGGGTATTTCTCAAAAATTCTCTAAAAACAATTACACAATCATAAACACTAAAAAGGTAATAAAATTGACAAATATAACTTAAATATATATATATATATATATATTTTTTAGTCAAAACAATCGTCCCGCGGTGTACAGCGGGTTAAAACCTAGTTGTATGTATAAAATGATAAAGAGGAAAAATAAAATTGAAAGTGAAATATTAGTTTATAACATGATCAAAAAGAAAAAAGTGATATTTCATAATTTGAATCAAATGTTTTTAATCCAAATTCTAGTATTGAAAGATAATAATTAAAGAGAAAATAATTATAATATGTTTTGAAAATCAATTAAAAAGATAATAAAATATCACAATATGAACAAAAATTAACAAAAAAAATTATAAACCTCCCGCGCGTAGCGCGCGTCAACTGCTAGTATAGGTATATAGTTTGCTTTTTGAAAAACAAAACTTGTGTATCACAATATATTTTTGGGAAACTACATTTGGTGTGCTCAAATAAATAAATAAATTAAGAATCTATACATACTTTTTTATTATTATTAGTTTTCACTCTCGACTACTTAAATTGAACAAAGATGTCCCTACGATGGACAACAATTGATTCCTCTAGTTATCACATTTTTTTGAAACTGACACATAACCAGTAAGGCCTTGCCACATAAATGTCTTAATTTCGGCGTTCCACAAATTTTTGTTAATGTCAATAAGATGGAGTCATATTCTTGACATATTTATGTTTCAATTAATTTATTATCCCATGAAATTACATAAACCAATTGTATCAAAAATAACTTTATATTTTTAAATGGTTAGAAATAAAAATAGTATATTCAAAATTAGCAATCTTAAAAATTAGTTGAAATTAGAAATGTTTAATTTTTCTGACATGTGGCATACTTTTCTAAGCATAATTTTTATTTTTCTCCTTCCTTAAAAAGAAATGATATATCGTCAGAAAAAATAATGATATAATAGTTTGTTATCATTTTTTTGTGGTATCTTTGAAAAACTTTGTTTTAAAATTAACTTATCATAAAATAGTTTGTTGTTAACTATTAATTTTAAATAATGATGGTCAGATTAATATATATGGCATAAAATTATGTATATCAGAGTAAATTCTTGCACTTTTTGACTACTTATCATATTTTCCCAAAAAAGCACATATTATATAAAATATTGTTTTATCTTAAGTACTCAAACACAAGACTAAATCTAATTGAATTTGATGTACCTAAATGGTCATATTATAAAGGTAATTGTGTCAGAAAATTAATTGAAATATATCTATTGTTGAAAAATATAAAGAAAATATAAAAACCTATATCTTTAGATCTTATGAGTGGCTACGTTATAGATGTAAATTAATAAATTAGAAAGATAATCTATACTATTAATTGGGGATCATTATTTGTCTTTGTAGCCAAACAAACTTGAAAAAAAAATATTACAAAATATACAATTTCAAACCTATAGCCAAACACACTAAAAGACAGCAAAAAAATAGATTAAATAAATAAATAAAAAAAACAAAAACTATCTGTATTTATGAAAACCATTTTAATTTTGTTACCATAAAAAATGGACAATTAAATTCGAAATTAAAAATATGCAAACAGATTTAATATTAGTTATATACTTTAGAATATTTTTTGAAAATTATAATTTATATTTAAGAAAAATATAGATGAAAAAATATGTTTGATTATAAAAATACATATCATAAAATGTGTGAAATATACGACATAATTAATTATATCATCAAATTTTAAAAATATAATCTTAAAAAGTAGTTAAAAATATTTGAATAAATAATCTTAATTAAATTAATAATTAAAAATTTGTTGGCTAAAATCATGCGAAAATTATATATCACATGAAATCTCTTATTTTCACATAAAATCTTCATATTAAAAAAAGCAATCTCGAAAATATCGCACATAAATTAAAAGAGTTTGAAATATATTGATTACATATGAGATATTTCCGTTTTTCCTTTTAAAAAACCAATAATCCAATTTTTAAAAAAATTATTCAGAAATACAGAATTAATTCAATCACCCTAATAACTAGCACTTAACATAACCAATCGAAAATTAGAAAAATATTTAATTCGATTATTATTTTTCCTAACTATAATGCAATTTCAAATCTATAAACCATCCAAAAATAAAAAATAAAAGTTTAATTACATCGTAATTATTTGATCGTTATAAATTCAAGATTTCATATATTTTGGTACCTCATTAACTACTAAATCAAAACTACATAATAAGTGGATATAAAATAATTGTTATGTTTTATTAGCAATTTTTAAATAATAAATGGATTATATTTTTATGATTTAATTTCTACGTCTTCTAAGTAAGTTTCGAAAAGAAAAAACAATCAAGTAGTTAAGAACAAAATCCTTAACTATCTAACTGAAACTAAACTAAATGTCAAACATGTATGAATCCAAACTATAAATGATATACTATAAATATCTAAAAACATTATCCCACATATATAGGTACAACTGATATAATTATATTCAAAATAATATAAAGTCTTAAAATAATTAATTCAACAAAAAGGGCTAATTTCATTTTTTTGAATATATATGTCACTAATCAAAATTGTAATTGTATAAAATAAAATATATTTTTCAACCGTATTATAAATAAATATCATATCTAGCCAAAATAATAAAAATTGAATTATTTTATTGCATTAAACACATTGCTTTATTTTTAATCAAATCGATACATGATTTTGTGATCACTTTCTACAAAATGATTTTAATCTTATGCAACAAGAGTAAAAATATTATACAAGATGGGAACGGGATGTAAAGAGATCCGAACGGAATGTAAGCATATATTTTCATA
>NW_006238921.1:10302037-10323842 GCF_000375325.1 Capsella rubella
GGAAATAAAGATGAAATTGAACGATCAATAACATTAAAAATTGAACAAGGATTGTGTATACTCGGATTAGAAGCAGTGACTTGTGAATGAAAATGGTGGGAGCATGTGACTTAGATTTATAAGTAGAGTTTTATTAATGTGAAAAAATAAATATTTAAACGAGGAATACATGTATTCCGTCTAGATCTCTTGCCAAGTTTCTTATAATAAACATTAGCAAATAATTATGTTTTTAAAAGGAAACGATTGTGGGACAGAAATATATGATGGATAGAGGACGATACAGACAGGACGGGTCCGGACGGGACGAGACGGGACGGGTTGGGACGAGACAGGAAGGGACGGGTCGGGACGGGACAAGTTTCTCATTCCTAACTATACGTAAAATAATTCAAACTAAAGCCAAATCCAAATCCGATTTAACATCTCTAAGCAAACAGTTAGAAATGTTTTGATTAGTTTAAAAAATAAACACGTAATATCATTTAACATTTTCATTTAAATTATTTTAAAACTATATTAAGTAAACAATATCTATATTTTACAATTGTATGCCTATGTATAATTTTTCAAATAAACTTATATAACAAACTTTTACCAAAATCGTATCTACATAAAAAAATCGTAGTTTTGCAAAAATAACCCCGCACGTACGTGCGGGTGTAGAGCATATGCATTTAGTTATAACAATAAACAAGAATAAGGATAGTTAAGGTAATTTAAGAAAATCCGTAATTTTAGGAAACATAATATTTCTTATAAAAAAAAACAGTGATCCCTAAAATCAAGTATCCTAAAAAATAGCTAAAAAATCTTCAAATTAAGAAAATATTTATTATTACGAAAATATAGGTATGAAAATCCTCATTAAATATTACAAAATATAGCTCATAAAATTTCAAGTTTAATACATACTTATTATCTTATTTCAAATTTCAAAAATAACAAGGTAAAATCCTAAATTATGGAGCAATCTTCCCAAATAGAATCCAACCACTTTTAATTCTTATTCTAAATTATAGAGCAATCTTATTTCAGATTTCATATTTTAATCATTAATTGTATTTTAAATTATTTTATATGAAAAGAAGATTCACATTATTATAATTTTTATATGTTAAATACAAAAAGTTTTGGAAGTAGAATAAAGTTTTTTAAAAATGTATTAGATGAAATTTCTATAGTCCTATTAGTTCTAAATACAAGAACATGAAATTACATAAAGAGCGCTGGAAAAAGTTCATTTAAAAAAATAAAAATAAAAAAGTATCCAAACTATTTCAAATAAAATACATAACGAGAACTTTGGATAACGAAACAGATTATATAACTTGGATACCAGTAAATTCAATTTTAAAGCTATTTCTGATAATTATATATTTTTCCGGGTCAACGTCAGTTTTGTGGCTTATTTAAAGGCTTTCAAATAAAACAAAAAGCAAAATAACATAATTATCAAAAAAAAAAAAATTATTCATGGTTAAAAACAAAACAAATTTTAATTTGAATAAATAAATCTAATTTGAAATTTTACTGATAATTTAAATTTGGATAAAGAAATTTAATTTCATACTTTTACTGATTATATAATTTATTGGTCAAACGTCGGGTTTACGGGTTATCTGCAATTTTTTTAAAAGGAAAAAATATAACTATATGTTAATTTAATATCTATATTAACATTTTTGAAGTACCTTTTGGAAAGTAACCTTTTATTTTGTATTATTTGCAATCATAAATCCTTGCTATTTCTATAATTTTACTAACTATAAGGTGTAAATTTTAAAAGTAAGGTTTGAATTTGTAAAAGATCTACAACTAATTCAATTTTCCTAAAATATCTCCTTAATAAATTGAATATCTCTCAAATATCTTTATATGATCTTATTTGTTTTAAAATTTATATTATTACATATAACATATGTATAATAAAAATAATTTTTTTCCGCATATGTTGTAATTTGAATTTTTGAAAACGGACATATATTACTGAATCATAAAGAAAAAAATGTACATACTTTATTAAGTTGATTAAATTACAGTTATATATAAGAAAAGAATTTGTCATGTTGTATTCCACAGGTTAAATCATATAATTAACAATCACAATATCTTTGTACAATCTTGAATACTTAAAAATTAATAAACAAATACAACTTAAAAAAAAATATTAGTTACAAAAAATTATCCAACGAACTTATAAGTGATAAAATTCACAATCAAAATACAGCTATACAATTTTAAACACTAAGCAAAAATAAAAAACATAATAATTTAAATATAAAAATTTTAGTAAAAAAATCGTCCCGCGGTGTAACGCGGGTTAAAACCTAGTATATTATTAAAATCTAAATTATTTTTTAATCATTGAAGCGAATAATATGAATTTATCTTATATATTGGGATATGAAATAACGTGTATGGGAAGAAAACAGGTAATTCAGAAAATAAAAATCATTATCTAAACTGTTATTGGTAAAATACGGGACGAAAATATAGGGTAAAAGGAATTTGGGATAACGGGAACTCAAGTAGGACATATACAAACATATTATTTACTAGGCCTGGGCGATTGGATATCGGATCGGGTTCGGTTCGGATTTTTCGGTTTTCGGATTTTTTGGATATTTATTCTAATATCCATTCGGATATTTATAAAATTCGGTTCGGTTTCGGTTTGGATATTTCGGATTTCGGTTCGGTTTGGATATAATTGTGATAATTAAATTTTAACCAAAATTTATTGGATTCGATTTTATTCGGATATTTTTAAATCCAATTATTCTCAAATAATCCATGCTATCCAAGTATATATAAAAAATAGAAATGAGGCAAATGACAAGTTCAAAGAACCAACTAACATAATACAATACCAATATATAAAAGTGAAGCATAAAACTGTGTCGATGCATAAAAGCTTTAAATAAACCAAACTAAACCATAAATTCCTAATGAAAAAGTAGCAAAATTCAGTAACATCCTAAAATCAATTAAAAATAACTTTTAATCCGATATGCGGCAAACATATATATCCTAAAGATATTAAAGTATATATTATAAGTTCAGTTATATATGGATATCTATTGGATATCGGTTCGGATCGGGTTTAATCCGATATCCAAAAATAATGAAAGCTAACAATCGATCGGTTAATTTCCCAATATCGGTTCAGTTTTAATCCAATTTTTTCGGTTCGGTTCGGTTCGGGTTTTCGGATTCGGATTTTATGCCCAGGCCTATTATTTACTAATATAGACTATATGAAATAACATATATGGTAAGGTACGGGTAATTCAGTAAATAAAAATCATTATCTAAACTGTATTCCTAATAAAAGAGGGCTCGGAAATTTAGCGTAATACATGAATTCAAACAGAACATATGCAAATATATCATTTACTAATGTGGAGAATGCGAAATGTATATATTTGTGAGTTAATCATATTTTAATCGGTTGCGGAGTATGAATAGCAGACGTGTTAACCCGCTTGAATTTTTATTATCCGGGTTAGGAATTTTATTTTATTTTTAATTGTTTTTATCCGGTCTAAAATAGACAACCACTTCTTTTACTATATAACTTTTTAATATAGTTGTTTTTAGGGGTAACAAAACCAAATGTTATCGTTACTTTTGTTTAAACTAAATTGAAAACAAATCAAATACTGAACTGGTACGAGTTTGGATTATGAATGTTAATAACATTCTTAATAAATGTCTTTTACAAATATAACTCTACATATACATAATATATTGCAAACATGATAGCAAATTTAGTTTTTGAAATCAATCCCGCATGTACGTGCGGGTCCAAATCTAGTTATGTTATTAAATGAATGGACGTAGCCACTCATAAACATACAATTCAGACAAAAATTCAAAATCACATAATTATCATAACGTATTGTGGACTCAAGAAAAAAATTCAAATTTTGATGTTGAGTTAAAATAAATTGATATGTTGGAGAGTTTTATCTTTTAAATTAAAATAACATAATAAATAATTACAAAAAGTACCAGTATCATAGATTTTGAATTTGTGGTAGATTTTGAAAATTTTAAAATCACATAATTATCATAACGTATTGTGGACTCAAGAAAAAAATTCAAATTTTGATGTTGAGTTAAAGTAAAGATAAAGCTGTAGAGAATTTCACATAGAGAAAAATATTTTATTTTTTAGAGTCTAAAATGTATTCTATGATTCTTTTTCCAAAGCTTTGATATATGACTCATGGCTATGATCAAGACTTATATGATGATTCGTTAGATCTTTATAATCTCAAAATTATTATCAAAATTTTTAGTAAAATAAAACAAGATATGAAATCATCATAAATGAAAAAAAAAAAAAAATCTATCAATATCAATCTCTGTCAATCAAAAGTTTTAAAACTAAATCAAATCATCTATCAAAAAAAAAAAGAAGGAAAAAATCAGACTTACCTCAATTAATACTACGAATCCTTTGTCCTTTCCAAAACAAACTTCTCTACCTCTCTTATCTTATTGTTGCTAGCTTCGTAGTATCTCACTCTTTTCATCGTTTGATTCCATGATAGGTTGAGTGAGTAGGAAGTTACTATCGGGCTCTAGGGTTTATGAGAAAACCCAGAGATAACCCGTTTATTTTAATTTTAAAAGTATAACTGAAAAGAATATGCATTAATATCTAGATGTGTTAATTTATAACTGGTAATATTTATAAATCATTTTCATTTCTCAACCGTTTCATTTTAAATGCATGATTTTTCATTTTCATAATCAGTTATATATATTGAAATGTATTTGGATGTGCTTTTTAATTTTAATTTATTTGTTACCTATAAGCAATAATTAAGTGCATGATAAGTGACGGAAAAATGCATGATAAGTATATAATTTAAAAAGCGTAGTTAGATAATACAAGAGATAAAACATCCATTGCATGATAGAACATATAACTTTTGTAGTTAGATTATACAAGGTTCAGAAAAATCCGCATGTTAATCTTAATAAATTAACACATCTAGATATTATCGCACTCGCATGTCACGAAGCCTTTGACAATTGAAAGAATTTGATGGGTGGCATTCCTTCAGTTGGTGATGGATTCCGGGTTGGTGAAAAGGAAGATAATCCGTCACTTTTCAAGAGAGAAAAAGAATCCGCCGTCAACTCTGAAGATAAAATAATTGTTATTCAACTTGCATCATATGTATCTGAGCATGCGGCTCATCATCACTGTGAGAAGAGCTTATGGAGAACAATTGTACGTATGGCCCAACAATCTCAACCTTCTTGGACCTATAGGCCTCTTTGGTACGAGCTTCAGTAAGTATTAAGAATTCTTCTTCTTCGTTCATGCTTTATGTGTCCCACTGTTCTCATTTAATCTATGAGCTATTTCGTGTTTTTCAATCATCTATGCTCTATTCACTGTGATACTAGGGTGGTAAAAAAGACGCTAATGCTAGGTACATTCATACAATGCTCTCATCAATAACAAGATTACTTATCCCCAAGGATGATGATAAAAATTATGTCATACGAGACTGTTTTCGGGAAAGAGAGACATCCAAAGTTGTAAGTAGTTTTTCTCATGTCTCAGCAATTTATACATTTTTTTCTTCAGACTACAACTTGATATATGTTCTATTAATGATGAAGTTGGTGAAGTTTGTGATTTATATATATATATTAGTAACTACATTATTATAACGTTGTTGAAAAACAAATCTGTACTGATATTTGAAAACATCTAATAAGCTTTCACTACAAAAAAATGACTATATTGTATCACAAATTTAAGTGATCTTATTTTAAATTACTTTTTAATAAGTGAAGCAAATATAAATAATTTAACATCAATTACATTACTGATGCTAATATTAACTAATTTTCATCAATTATTTAAAACTGATTCAATTTCTAGTAGATTGTATCACTTTTAAAAAAAATTGATGTAAAATACATATTTACATCATTTAGATAATTGATGTATGTATTTTTTTTGATAAAATCGATTTTTTAAATGATACAAAATTAACATCATAAAAATGTGATGATAAAATAAATTATAATAATAGCATCAATAAATTACATATATTATTAGAAAAACGAGGTAATTAGAAAAAAATTCATAAATTAAGATAATATAATTTTATTTAAAATATTACTTTTCGAAATATTTTTTTTTGTTTTCATAATATTTTAATTTATGATTGTGTTCTATATTTTAAATGTCAAAAAATGATTTTTAGTTTTTCTCTAAAGTCCTCATTTTTATTTTTTATTTTCTTCAATTATGTTTGATAAACTGTTTTATTAAAAATAAAATAAAAAAATCAAAATATCACCAACTAACCCACGATTTCTAAATATCAGAAAACTCTTTTTATGTCTAAATATTTTCTAAAACTTTTCTCTCCATTTCACAAAACACAAACCAAAAATATGAAAATCATCACACGGCAAAAACTCTTCTCTGAGAATTTTCAGAGAAGTTTTTCTTTCCAACCATACAACTCCTCAAATTATATATACGTTTACATTTCTAGAAAATCATATTGATAAGTTCATCTTCTAAACCCTTTCTTCTTCTTCTTTTTCTCATTCTGTGTTTATTGGTTTTCATACTTAAGAAATTCTTGCGGTGAAGAAGGACAAAGATACTTCAAAGCAAAATTTTTTTTATGTCATGTAGTAGAATTAATTAGCTACTTAATTTATTAAAACATTTTCCTGAGATGTCTTGATTATTTTATTTTGCGTCAAAACATAAAAAATAATAACTATATATGTTAATGAATACAATATTAATTTGTTTAAACTGATCTTTTTACATTAGTTTTTACCAATTTTAAAAATAGTAAAAAAATTAAGATATAACAAAAACGTAAAACGTATAATTTAATATATTTTGCGCAAGCCTACTTTCTAAACATACTAGATAATGTCCCGCGCATATGCACGGGTTGTTGTATATTTATTTAATTATTTTAATTTATTTATTACTTATAAAAAATAAATTAAATAAATTTTAATGCTTATGACATTTTTACATGTTATTTATTTAAATCATACAATAAAAGCATACATCCATATCTTTTGAATTTATTCGTTGATTAATTTTTCAATTAATCAATTTTGATAGTAATTTTCTTTAGTACTTTTAAGTATTTTGATAAAACAATAATATTGTTAATGATAAAAATAGGAATGATATTGGGAGAATTTAAAAAATACCCCATTAAAAATACCACTTTTTAAATTTACCCCCTTTTCAAACTTTATCAAAACAACAACTAAAAATGTTGAAATTTATCTAAATATGTGTGTAAACTTATAAATATACACAAAAATTACCTTTATTTGTGTATAAAATTTTATTTATTTCAATGTCTTACAAATTGGTTTGAATATAATAAAAAAATATTTTGTTAAAATAATTACATACTTTGAAAATAAAATAAATATACATGAATATGTGAGAAAGAAAAAAACATATAATGTAAAACAATGAAAATGGTTTATTTAGCTTGATTTTCTTATGGTGCGATGGTCAGAAATCAATATTTTTGAATCCCATCGATAAAGTAATTTCCTTATAGCCATAAAATATTATTATACATATGTATTATACATTTAATAGTAACAAAAACAATAAAAAAAATGAAAGCAAAAGTTTTAACCAAATATATAATCAAGTTCTTACAATGATATCTTAATTGAGCTCTCAACCCATGCAAGAACATTAAAAATTAAACAAAGAAAATATTGAGAATATCAGATATGGTGGGAGAGGATGTAAAAATGAGTATTTATAGGATAAAATATGATGTAAGTTACAATTCTAAAATAATTAAATCAGAAGAGTTATAATTATATTTTATAGTGTGTTAATTGAAGTTAAATGGAGGAAACAAATAGTCAATTGAAAGGTTATATAATTTAAGTTACAATTTAATAGTAAAGTGTGGATTTCAAGTATGAATTAAAGTATATGACTAAATGTGTTAGATATTTGGTTTAATTAAAAATAAATATTATAATTAAAAATAAATGCTAAATGGACCAATAAGGAGAGAGTGAAACCTTAAAAATTCCCAAGAAATAATTTTATTTTTAATCTCTTTTTATATTCCTCTTTATTTAAGTTATATTTCTAGGTTTAATTATATTTTTCATCCTTGTAGTATATATAATAGATAGAAAATGGAATATCAAATTGTTTTTAGATAGGAAATCAAGTATAAAATTCAAAGTTAAAACAAATTATAATGTTCTTTGTATTATTACATGTTGAATCACAAACTAATTGGTTTGATAATTATATAACAAAAATTTTATTTTGTTATTATAAGGTACTTCTATATAATAACTACTACTGGAAGATTCGATACAAATATTTTAGAATGTTTTAAATAGTTTTAAATCGTTTTATAAGTTTTATAAGGTTTTTAAAAGGGTTTATACGGTTTTTATAAGGTTTTTATAAGGTTTTTATAATTTATTTTTACGATATTTATGAATATGTGAGAAAGAAACAAACATCCAAAGTAAAAGAATGAAGATGGTTTATTTAGCTTGATTTTCTTAAAACCATAAAATATTATTATACATATGTATTACATTTAAAAATATAAAAAACAATGAAGACATAAAGAAATACATAAAAAAAATAAAAAAAAAAAAATTGAAAACGAAAGTTTAAACTAAATAATTAATCAAACTCCTACAATGATATTTTAAATGAGTTTTCACCCCATGCAAGAACTTAAAAAAAAAAACAAAGACAATAATGAAGATATGAGATATGGTAGAGAAGAATGTGAGAATGGCTATTTATATGATAAGAAGTGATGTAAGTTACATTTTTAAAATAATTAAATTAGAGGAATTATAATTATAATTTATAGTGTGTTTAATTGGAATTCAATAAAGAAAACCAATAGTCTTTGGAAATTTATATAATTTTCAGTTTCATTTTAGTAGTAAAGTGTGAATTTAAAGTATGAATTAATGTATATGATTAAATGTGTTTTTTGGTTAAAAATAAATATTATATTTTAAAAAATAAATACAAAATGGAACAATAAAGATAGTGGAACCTTACTCTTATATATATGATTTTAAATAATTTTCCACCAATAAGGCTTATAAAATTTGTTGTATGATATATGATTAAGTCCTTTCATTTTCTTTGCCATTTGATTATAACTTATAGTGTAATTAAATTTTGGGAGAATTTCAAAAATACCCCTTTTCATATACCTCTTTTTAAAAATACCCCCTTTTCAAACTTTATCAAAAAACCCACTAAATATGTGAAATTTATCTAAATATGTGCGTAAGCTTATAAATATATACACAAATTACCTTTATATGTGTATAAAACTTTATATACCTTTCATAAATAGCGTAAAAGTAAATTATAAAAACCTTATAAAAACCGTATAAACCCTTTTAAAAACCTTTTAAAAGCCTTATAAAACTTATAAAAACGATTTAAAACTATTTAAAACATTTTAAAATATTTGTATCGAATCTTGCAGTAGTAGTTATTATATAGAAATACCTTATAAACTATATAAAACTTTATAATTTTTTATATTTAAAAAGGGGTATTTTTGAAAATGGATAGATAAAGGGGGTATTTCTCAAAAATTCTCTTAAATTTTGTATTGAATGATTGTCATAAACATTTATTTATTTTGTTGAATGATATATGATTAAGTCCTTTCATTTTCTTTGCCATTTGATTATAACTTATAGTGTAATTAAATTTTGTATTGAATGATTGTCATAAACAATTTTTTTAAAAAAAAAATTAAAACCTTAAATATTTTTCCACCAATAAGGAGAGAGTAGAACCTTACTTTTATATATATGATTAGCTAACAATTTACAATTGCATTCAACTTTATATTTTATGCACGAAACTATAATCCAACCCTCATATAATAGATATTTAATTAGCGAAATCCATAAATAAGGTCAATCCCAAAAATTCATATACATTTTTATATGGATTGATTTATACATTATACATCTAATTTTGTTAAAATTCAAAATATTTGCAAGATAACTTTCAATTAGGTTAGAGTCCGATGATAGTTTCTCGACAACCAATTTCTCATCTGCCTTAATGTCATTGAGAAATGACGTATTTACTTCCTCATCTACTGCTACGATGTTGTGTAACATACTAAGCATTTTTTTGATGGTTAAGAGAATAGGCTTAAGTTAAATTGCTAGTTATGATATATATGAATGGATGTTAATTTCTTAATTCCAACACTTTTTTTTTCTTCACTTCCATCTCCAAATGCCACATTTAAAAACTCTATAAAATATAAAATAAAATATAACAGTTACAAACCACTTTTCTTTTCTCAAAATCGTACCCAAAGAAAGACAAAAAAAAATGTACTGACCACGTGGATTAAGACAAAAACTAAAAAGAACATGTTGATAATTGTTTCTTAAAATATGTAAGAAAGGTAGGGATAAAAACATTATTTTCAATGCCTTTTTTGAACTTAAAAACCATGCATATTCAATAAAAAAAAACTTTGAAGTAAATTAAAAATAATATTAAAAACATAGAAAAAACAATTTTTTTCAAAAAGTTGTTTTCTTCTGCATGCATTAAGTATAAAGACACTTAGAAGTTGTTACAATTAAAGAGGGTTTGATTCAATCAGCAATTTTGTGTTGTAGTAACTTCCTTTACAGTCTTTTATAAAACTTTTGATCTTATGCAGTTTTACATATTTTCCAAAATATAATTTATAATGTTTTAGACAATAAACATATAAAAAAAAAAAGATACAATATACATATTTTTATGATCACCAAACATGATAGATTTGTGTTAGTTCTCATTCTACTGTCACCAAACATGAAAGATTTGTAGATATATACTCTCTTTCCATTAAATTGCACGTACCAAAGAAAAAAAAAGTGTAATCTATTTATTATCTAAAACATGTAAAACATGATCAACATTTAGAAAACTTGTTTCAGTAAAATAAGTATATGAAAGAAACTTTAATTGTTCGTTCACACACTAGACCACAGTGGAGTCCAACTATCTTAGTTTATGCATGTGTCGGTGACTCATATATAATCGCCACTTAGCATAATACGATTGTCTAATTAAGTCAAACCAAAGTTTTGGAATTAATCGAAATGAAAATATATATTATACTTTTTAACTATATTTTTATGTGTACAATAAGAACAACTATTATTCTCTCTGCTTTTACTGTAATTGTATGTTTACATATGAGTATTGAATAATTTATGTATATATTTATAAACCACTAAACAATTATTATATATTTCGATTTTAGTTTTGATGTCCTTCATATAATATGTTTTGGTGTTGTTAGAAATTAAGTGTAATATAATTTACCCTTTTTTGGCCAACAACATGTAATAGAATATCCGATTTTGTATTTAGATGGTGATTGAGCAGCGTAATTAGCATAAACTTTTAAATCATAGTTTCATCAACCTATGATTCTATTTCATTTTTCATTTTTTTCTTACTTTTTATTTATACTTTGCGTTGCAAAAATATTAAATGTTTTCTTAGTTCAGAGTGATTATTTAATATTTTACTTGATAATTTTTTTATAATATAACTTAGTTTAAAGTTTTTGCAGATAATTTAACTACCTAATTTTGTAGAATCATATATCATTAGAGTTTCAAAATGAAATGAGAGGAATCATAAAGTTTATTATCTTCTTCGTCCTCCTGTATATATAGATTTTAACATATTTAATGTTATATAAAAATGGATACACATTTCAATATTTCATAAACAATCAAATTTTTAAATTTTACTTGGTATTCTCTCCTAATATTTCTTTAGTAAAGTTAAAAAATAAAATCAAAACTTGCCAACTTAAAACAAAAAAAAAAAGAGGAAAGAAAAAGCAAGTTCCTAGCCGGCCGTTTTCAATATCTCTTGGCTTCTTCTAACTTTTAATTTATAACAATTTTGTCATTCTCTGAATTGAGTATGTAGCCATATTAAACTGAAGAGTCCAAAACCTTTTTACAAATCACAAACCAAATCATCTCCTTACATATCAATACATTTTGTTACCTCAAACTCTTAGTTACTGTCCATTGAACCTTGAAATCTTTTGTTTTTGAGATTTACAAAAGTTTCTTTTCCTTCTTTAAATCATAACTTTTATTTAGTTTCTTTCCCCTATTGTACTCTCAACCAACCACTCTGATCTTGAAAACAAATCAAACCGAAACAAGAAAAGAATCTTGACAAAGTTTTGAAAGAGCTCATGGATCAAGAAGCTATAGAAATGAGTTCCAAAGAAATGATCAAGAAGAAAGACAAAGGAAAAGAAATTGTCACTTCTTCTGATCATCATCACAAGGAAAAGGTCTCAATGATCTTAACTGAGCAAGAAATAGAGTTTCTTCTACAAAGTAGTAACAAAGAAAACTTAGAAAAATCTAAGAAAGATAATGCTGATGAAAAAGAAAAGAGCACTTCATCATCATCTTCTTCAAAGATCATTCCATGCATTTTCTACACATCAGATGAAAAGGCTCGGTTGCGGTGGTCAAGCGACCTTCATGATTGCTTTGTTAATGCTGTGGAAAAACTTGGTGGACCGAACAGTTAGTAACATATATACACATCTCTTGAGTTCTTCATTTCAGTCACTTATTTTGATCTACTTTAGCTTTGCATGTTGTATGTTTTCATCATAAAATTATACTTTTCTTATGGTTTCTACATGTTTTCTTTGGATTTTATGAATTCATTCATGCATGTTATCTATGATGAAATCAATCTTTATAGAATTGTGATCATCATTGATATTAGAGTTTTTCACAAACAAAAATTGATATAAGAGTTCATATATCTATATAATTTGTTTTGGTTACAATTCATTGATCTTTGTGTATTTTAGATTATATTCATGTGTTTATTTTTCTGTGGATTGGAAACAAAGTTTGGTCTTATTTATCTTTAACCTTGGATTCATTTTCAGTGGTCATAAAAGCTTTGATATTTTGTTTTCATGAAGTGTTATTGATTCTAGAAAAGGTGACTTTAAGATTCATATAGACCATTCTTATATTTGTTTTAATAAATTTTTGTTAGTAAAACTTTATAGATGGTTATATGATTTCAAATATTTCTACATACAGTATGTTAATTTTAATATCTTTTTAGTTTATATTAAACATTTTAGTCCTAATTTTGTTGACATACAACTTTAAATGTTTGTTATTAACATTTTAGATATTAAGTCGTTAATCAAGATGTTACTTTTTTCGTTTTGCGAAAAATTTGGAATGTGTATAATTTATCCAACAGTTTACTTGCGGCGAATAGTTTATATGTATTCGCAAATACTTATTTTGGAGTTTTTCGTTACGCGATAGACATTTTGTCGCTTTTTATTGATATCATATTAACAATAGCATAACTTTGCCACGCGTCATTGCATTCATATATTTTTCGCGTATTAGTAAAAAGATAATTTTGGTTACACAAGAGATTTAAATTATGTATACTTGAATGGTTTACTCTTACACAAACAACATCTATACTTATAGGTAGGGCTAAAACATCCAAAACTGTTGTTGCATTATTGATATGTTGATACATATATTTCTGTTTTTGCAGAGGCAACGCCGAAGAGTGTAAAAGAAATGATGGAAGTCGAAGGAATTGCACTTCACCATGTAAAGAGTCATCTTCAGGTAAGTATTTGCATATTCTTATGTTTCTCATATGACTCGAAATTTAATTTTAATTTTCATAATTTATTTAATATTTTAAGTCTTCTATGTTTTCAGAAATTTAGGCTTGGAAGGTGTAACATTCAGAATGGAACAAATCAGTATATTAGACGTATGTTCAGCTTCATTCCCTTAAATTTATCTTTATCTTCTTCTTTTTTTCTGGTATTATTCGAATTAAAAATTTTGAAGTCTTTTTTAAAGATAAATAATAAAAAGAGTAGTGTACTTATAATTAAAAAAAAAAAGAAAAGGGAAATTTCTGAAAATACTACATTTTAAGTTTTATTTCAGAAAATACTATTAATAGTTTTATTTTTCTGTCAATACTACTATTAATTTTATGTTCCAAAAATGTCACCAAAAGTTTTGTTTTCCAAAAATACCAAAAACACAAAATTTTATCTTCAAGAGTTTAGAATATTTTTTTTGTTGGGTTTTGGTAACCTATTTCAGATTTAGCTTATAATATTTAGGGGCCAAGTTTTAGTGTTTAGGATTTAGAGGTATAGTTTTGAAAGTTTAAAGTTTAGTTTTAGTGTTGTAGTATTTTCGGAAAATTTTGTTTTAGTGGAACTTTTAAGAAATAGAACGAATAATGGTTTATTTGTGATTTTTTTCATTTTAGTGGTATTTATGAGAATTTTCATAGTACTAAATATACTAAAGAGAAATTCCTCAAAATGCTATTATTTTTGTTTTCTTTCCAACAATACCACTAAAATCAAATTATTGTTTAATGGTATGGAATTTTAAATCTTTGGTTTGGGTTGATTATTTGCAATTTAGGGTATTGTATTTAGGGGATTTTAAATCTTTGGTTTGGGTTGATTATTTGCAATTTAGGGTATAGTATTTAGGGGATAGGGTTTAATGTTTAGAATTTAGAATTCAGATTTTGAAAATTTAAAATTTAATTATAGTTTTGTGGTATTTTTGTCCTAAAAACAAAAATGATGGTATTTTAGAGAATGCCCCATATACTAAACCTATAGTTTACGACTCCTTTTTAATTTATATTTCTTAGTATCATATAAAAATATGGTTATGGCATCTAAGAAGTCATATGCTCATCATTACTAAATTTTAATTTTGATTATTTTTGGTTGATGCGTTTCTTTTAATGGTCTTATACTAAAAGATATATTATCCATATTTTAAAAAATTATATCAAAACCTATGAGATAAAACAAAAAATAATTAACGTTATTTAGTTTTCTTTTATTGTATTGATCAAATATGTAAAATAACTTAAAAACAAAATTTCCATTTAAAAAAATATACCAAATAAAAAAATTAAGAGAATTTTTGAGAAATACCCATTTTGGTGTACCTCCTATCCATTTTCAAAAATACCCCTCTTTAAATATAAAAAATAATACAGTTTTATATAGTTTATAAGGTACTTCTATATAATAACCACTACTGGGAGATTCGATACAAATATTTTAAAATGTTTTAAATAGTTTTAAATCGTTTTTATAAGTTTTATAAGGTTTTTAAAAGGTTTATACGGTTTTTATAAGGTTTTTATAAGGTTTTTATAATTTATTTTTACGCTATTTATGAAAGGTATATAAAGTTTTATACACATATAAAAGTAATTGTGTATATATTTATAAGCTTACACACATGTTTGGATAAATTTCAACATTTTTAGTGGGTTTTTTGATAAAGTTTGAAAATAGGGTATTTTTAAAAAGAAGTATATGAAAAGTGGTATTTTTGAAATTCCCCAAAAATTAATGTCTTCTATCTTGTTTCTAAAGGTTTTAAAAGTGCTCGTGACGTTAAAACATGTGCTTCAATAAACCCACCTCGCCCACAAGTAAATATGTAAGAAAATAAGTATTTGTGATAGTTTTATAAAGTTATAATATTCATGTTATTAAAATTATAAAAAACTAATTCATACTTATTACGAGAGTTTTGAACATATTGAGTAGAAAACCTAGACTTATGGGAGCTGTAAAACCGAAGCCAAAGAAAGAAAAAGAAGTCCAAGGATCACTCTACATGCTTATTGAAGTAAACTTAATTATTATCTTTATTTTCTACTAATTAATACATCTTTGTGTGATACATAACGTTTTTAAAACATTTGTTGTAGAACGATCTACGTTTACAAAGATATCGCAGAGCACAAAGAATGCAAAAGGCCTTTGCTATAGAAACTCAACATTTTAAGGCAAGTATGGTTCCAACCTCACCTAGTCAACAACACAACAACTATGTTTCTTCGACATCAACTTCTATATCACAAGAACCATCTTCACATACACAAGAGGAATGGTTTATACCATTTTCATACCATTTCCCCTATGGAGCGACAAATCCATTCCCAATGAACTACTCACAACAACAACCATCTATCATCATACCGCAAAACATCACTTCGGTCGAAGATTTTTGCAATAATGGTATGGCTTGTCTTTCATTGAATGAGTTTAATCAAAACATGACTAGCAATGCATTTTTGATGTACGAGCCATCGATGTATCCAACTCAAGGGAATCTACAGTTCAACGAGTACAATATGGCTCAAGGTTTTTTCAATCCATATATGTGTACTATTGAGTCACAATCTATGCCACCTTGCTTCTCTACTGTCACAACTCCACAACAGCTTCAGCTCAACGATGGTTATGTCATTCATGACTCATATGACAATGCAACTTCAGTATCTGCCACAGTACCACCAATAGCTGATCCTCCTCATCAGGTAAATAACAATTTTATCTTAAATATATGATATTCTTTCTCCCTTTGAGCTAGCTTTTGGGATTTTGGGATTCGTTAGGTCATATTCATAATATGATATCAGAGTCCATGTTTAAGTCCAACAAATAATTTCCCACAAAAATGGTTTCTCACCTACATGTCCCATATAATTAAATGACATGTCTTGTCGTGGCATTCCCGAGATATTGGTTTTGGACAGTTTCCGTGTTGGACTGTTTCCCACCCACATCTCTATAGGGAATATTAAAGTCAAAAGTCTCCCATCGGTAGGGACAAAGATCTTAGGACAATATACAAAAGATGTTGCAATCTTCTGTTCTTAAATTACCTTTTGGGATTAGTTACCACATTCCTAATAATATCAAATCACATATTCGTAGATTATTATGCTTATTTATTTTCTTTTCATCAGGAAACTTTGAACAATGCATTTATATTCTCAAAGTCACCAGAGTCAATACAAGGATATGTTCCACAGTATACGTACAGTTCATATCCACCATACAATACTCTTGAAGTGGTTAAAGCCCAACTCAATGCATTACATAGCTCAAACAGTACTAGCCAAACTCATGAAACACTTGCTCGTCATGAAACCAACCTATCGAGTTCTGTCACAAGGGATGAGGTAGATGACCCAGTGGATAAGTATATTGATTGGGCTAAAGTTGAAGAAAGGGATATTGAACTTGATCCTGTTGAAGTGCTCGAGGCTTTAGGTTTTGGAGTAAGTCCTTAACCTTACTTAATATATAATGTAAATATTATTTGGTACGTACTCGTGTTATATTGTATATAACTTTGTATGTTTGTATTGTATTCGTACGTAGTCTTAGCTAAGTATTGTGTTATTCTGTATAGAACATCGTATGTCTGTATTCGTACGTAGTAATCACCTTGGTTGAATGATATTAATATAATACAGCTTCTAGACAGTACAAGAAAACAAGGTTGTAACAGACGGATTCGGTAATTACTGAAAGAATACCGACGAATTACTAACGAAAAATGTGTGTGTAATCTGTCGGTAATTTATCAATATTACCGACAGATTTATAAAGAATTATGTCGGGTTACAAGATTTGGTTTATCTATGGTGAAAGATCCGAGTACGGTAGTGCTAGCGAACCATATATTGTTGATAGCGTAGAGGAACCTGGAACGGAAGTAGATTATGGTGTAGGTACTGTTCAAATGGTGAATAATGTGTACTGGAAAAATATGCAGTTGATGGAAGAAAATGTTGATAGGGTAGAGGAACCTAATGCAGAAGCACAAAAGTTTGTTTCTATGTTGGACGCAGCTAAGCAGCCGTTATACGGAAGATGTAGAAAAGGTCATTCGGCATTATCATTTGCGAGCAGATTTATGACGATAAAGTCAGACTATAATTTGGCTGAGGAATATGTTGATGCGATAACCAATTTTATGAAAGACATTTTGCATGATGAAGACTAAAGTAACTATTCTTCATAAAAAGAAAAGAAATTAATCAAGATCGACGTCACAATTTGTCAAGCTTATAAAATTACAAGAAATAATGATAATAATGATATAAAATTGTATTTAGAATTTACTAAAATGTTTGTTCTATTTCATAAGCATATTAGTCTTTTAGTCAACAATTAGATTGGGCATCATTTGCATAATTTATTTTACTAAAAATGTTTTAGCGAATAGAAAAAATTATAAGTGATACCAAAATAACTTTAAATTGATGTAAAACTGATACGAAAGAGTTAAAAATAACAAATTTTTAATAATACTTTTAAGATTATTTTTTAGTATAGATCTATTGTCTAGAAAATTGTTAAAATGACATATTTCATACCACAATTATAAAATTTATTATACAGCAGTATATATATATATATATATATATATATATATCCCAATAATATACGATTATCAATCAAAACCTATATGTTATAATATATATATATATATATATATATATATATTTAATTTGGACCTAATCTGTAATGTTTTCATGGCAAATTGGATTGAAACATGCAAATAATAAGATGTCGGCAACTTTTAAATTTCTTTTTTCTAATTCACTGTAGAAATATTTTAAAAAAAATTGTAATTTTTTTTTATAAACCTATTTATTTTTTATTTATTTTTGTGTCACCAATTGTTTAGAATTGAAATATGTGGAGAAAAAAAGAAGATGACAATTGTCACTGCTCCAAAAATACCATATCCTAAAGGGAGAATTACTTAGATAGACCACAATTGTATGTTTATTCCTTAAACAACCAAATCTTTTTTTTATTCCTTAAATGTCTTTCAAAATGGGTGTAATTACAATTAACACCCTTGGTCTGTTTTCTCTTAAAATTGCCACATCAGATCCGAAACTGCCACATCAGATCCGAAATTGCCACATCATCATCGACAGTTATTCTTTCATTAATTACAAAAGAGAAACTGAACAGTTTCTTTCTCTTCACTGTTCACAATTGAAAAAAAAAAAAAAAAAGTTTCTCTCTCGCGACAGAGAAATTCCTCGCCGCCGACGACGAAGACAATACTCGCCTTCTACACAGTACTCGCCGCCGACGCTCTCTCTGTTTCGGTCTTCAAACTCGCCTTTAGTCGCTGTGAAGAGAAGAAGTCGCCGTGAGTTCGTCGTAGTTTCTTTGCTGCATTCGAGACCTTTCATATTCCGGTAAGTGTCGAACTGTATTTCCGACTATACTCGTGTTTGTTTTTGCTTATTATGGTTGATTGTCGCCGTCGTTTGCTCTATTCATTCGACGGCTGAGTTACAGTATTCGTGACGGCTGATTTGTCAGATCTATAGATTTGACGACTGAGTTACTTATCATGTTATGGCTGAGTTACTTATCATGTTATGGCTGAGTTGTCTTACTTTGTTATTGATGTGGCTGAGTTATAATATTTGTTATGGCTCACTTAGTAACTTGTTTTAAGTTGCGGCTGAGTTATAGTTTATGTTGTGGCTGAGTTATAGTTTATGTTGTGGCTGAGTTATAGTTTATGTTGTGGCTGAGTTATAGTTCATGTTGTGGCTGAGTTATAGTTCATGTTGTGGCTGAGTTATAGTTTATGTTGTGGCTGAGTTATGATGTGTTTATACTTATTTCAGATGGCTGCAGAACAAGCAATGCGTTACCCACCGAGACTTTACGAAGAAGGGATGTCTAGCCTCAAGAAAAAAAGCATGTGTACCTATTTTAGGATGGCAGATTTCCCTGGGGTTAGGGAATCAATTGGACAAGACGCGTGGGATGAGATCAAGCAATTACCTCTTGGAATAGTTGCTAAACTAGTTGAAAGCAAATTCGTTTGGTCTGCTAAGACTGTACACTATCTATTGTGTAATCAGTTGAGAATTAAACACAAAGAGCTTTGGTGTTTAGTTGGTGGCCAGCCTATAAGGTTTGGTTTGAATGAATTCGCTCACCTCACGGGGTTAAACATAGATCCAACTCCATCAGAGAAGTTTGAACCTTCAGTTGACTTCAAAAAGTTCTTAACAGAAGAATTGAAAGTTCTCGGTGGGGAAGGTCCAACATATGATGAGCTACTTAAAGGATTATTAGTGTGCCGGTCATGGTCTGTTGAGAAGCGCAAGTGGTTGGGGCTATTGATTTTCCTAGCCATTGGAGTCTACTGCGTGCATCATAACTCACGGATACCATTTGAAGCTGCAAAAATAGTTTCTGATGATAAAGCCGTGAAGGCTTATCCATGGGGCCGGTCGCATTTGAGACTATGGTTGATAATGTGAAGTGCTTGAATCCTAGAGGTAGTTCCTACACCCTTGGTGGGCCGGTTTACGTGTTACAAGCTTGGGCATATGACTCTATCAAATGCTTAGGAGAGCGATTCGGGAATTTAGTCGAGAATGAAGAGATCCCGTTGTTTCGATGGCCTGGGACCCGTACACGTTCAGCATTAGATGTGGCCATTGCTGAAGATATCAAAAAGTATAGTGAGGTAACTGAAATCCGTCTGATCTCTGTTTTATGTTATGACTGAGTTACGATTTAGGCATGGCTGATGTATATATTAGTAATGGCTGAGTTATAGTTTATGTTATGACTGAGTTACGATTTAGGCATGGCTGATGTATATATTAGTAATGGCTGAGTTATAGTTTAGTTACGGCTGAGTTATATATTAGTGATGGCTGAGTTATAGTTTAGTTACGGCTGAGTTATAATTAAGTTATGGCTGAGTTATAGTTTAGTAATGGCTGAGTTATAGTTTAGTTATGGCTGAGTTATGTATTTGTTTTGTCTTTATGAGTTATACTTATTGATGTTTGTCTTCTAATGTAGCTGCGTGTGAGTGCAATGGTGATGAAGGGTGATGTAAGTGAGCTTTTTCATACGTGGCCAAATCAGACAGAAGAAGACCCAGAACTTGTCAACTTGGTCAATGACATACATGAAGAAAAGCTTGTTAAAGGTTTTTGGGATGTGAAAGTGAATGAGGACAAGAAGAAGAGTGGAAAAGTTAAAGCAGCGGTTGAGTCTGAATCTCCCGCTGCTAAGAAGTAGAAAGTTGAAAAGGGTGGTGATTCTGGTGCAGAAGATGCACAGAAGAAGAAGAAGAAGAAGAAGATAAACGAGGAGGTAAAGCCTCATGAACAGAAGACTAAGAAGAAGAAGAGTGAGGAGGTAAAGGTAAGTTATATGTTATATAGTCATATAACTTTGTGTATGTTTTGATTATCAATTTTTGTGTATGTTTTGCAGGCTGATAGTGAAGAGGACGATGCTGGTGGAAAGGTGTCACTTAAATTACTCGTGGGTATGGTTTCAGAAATGAAATCAACTATTGAGACCATGAAATCAAAGGTTGAGACCTTTGATGATAAGTTCACACGTGTTGATGAAGAATTCGTCAAGATGAAAGGCCTAATTTCCTTCGTTGCCAGAAGTGGAGGCCTAGCTAGTCTCATGAGTGGAGGCAAAAACATTCAGAATGACGACACATTACCACTCAAGAGCATCTCCAATATAAGAATCAGAGATGCTTTTGGGAAAAAAAAAGAACAGACTCCTGTAATTCAGAAGAAACCGTCAAGCCAAGACTACTCTGTTACTAGTCCCCCGGTAAGTTGAGTTCTCTTAATTTTATGTAATGGCTGAGTTATTCGATTTTTTTAATTAGTTGTTTATGTTATGGCTGAGTTATCAAATACATTACGGCTGAGTTGTTTATGTTATGGCTGAGTTATCAAATACATTACGGCTGGCTGAGTTATATATCTGTTTTGGCTGAGTGGTTTTATGTTATGGCTGAGTTG
>NW_006238921.1:10323942-10324819 GCF_000375325.1 Capsella rubella
TGGCTGAGTTATATCTCTGTTTTCGCTGAGTTGTTTTATGTTATGGCTGAGTTATACCTCTGTTATGTAAGAGTTGTTTTGTGTTATGGCTGAGTTATATCTCTGTTTTGGCTGAGTTGTTTTATGTTATGGCTGAGTTATATCTCTGTTTTCGCTGAGTTGTTTTATGTTATGGCTGAGTTATACCTCTGTTATGTAAGAGTTGTTTTGTGTTATGGCTGAGTTATACCTCTGTTATGGTAGAGTTGTTTAGTGTTATGGCTGAGTTGTTTTATGTTATGGCTGAGTTATTTTGTGTTATGGCTGAGTTGTTTTGTGTTATGAAGTTACAGGAGAAGAAAATTCAGGAAGAAGAAGAAGGGGGGAGCAGTTCTGGACAGTAACATTAATCAGTGCATCAAGAATCTAAATAAGGATTTCGATGAGGCCACTAATAAGAAAGATGGTCTTCTTGATTTCATTGAGAAATCTCCCTCTCCTGCTAATAAGAAAACGCGGCCTGTGACGCGGAATTTAGAAGCACAGCAGAGGAAAGAGGCCGAGGCTCAAAAGAAGAAAGAGGAGGCACTGAAAAAGAAAGAAGATGCACTGAAGAGAAGAGAAGCAGATGCCCAGAAGAAAAAAGAAGTAGAGGAAAAGAAGAGGGCAGATGCTGAAGCAAGAAGGAAAGGGAATGAGGAAAAAGGCCAGCTAAAGAAGAGAGATAGAAAGCCTAGAGCTGTTCAGCAGCTGAAACCAAGTGTCCCTTCTGATCTGGTGGAAGAACTTGCTGAAGATGTTGTAAAGATTCCTCTTGTCAAATTCAAACTCTCAAAGGTTGAGGTTGAGGACAAGAAAGGGGACAGAAAAGGGACACAACAAGGGGGTTAAGAAAGGG
>NW_006238921.1:10324956-10326749 GCF_000375325.1 Capsella rubella
AAATGTGAAGTTTGCTAAAGATGGGAGTGCATTAGAGCCACAGCCAAATCCTCATGTCTTCCCTATTATTGGAGAGAACGGGCTGACATGTATGAGGAAGAACTGTGTACCTTCTCTTGCAATATATGATCCTTTCGCCCCTGTTGATCCGGCCAGATTGGAGAGATTATTGGAACACTTAAGTCCACACAAGTAAGTCTGCGTACCTATTGACCTGTTGATTACTGCTTCTTTACCCCCTTTTTTTGTATATTAAAGTGTGTTGTTTGTTAGGGCTACCCCATATGGCAAGGCGGTCCCTGAAGTTGAATTCTACAAGAGAATCATCACTGAAAGAAAGGATTGGCCAGATTCGGACACTAAGTATGGCTGGCTGTGGGACGATGTAAGTTTTACACTTTTTTGTTGTGACTGAGTTATCATTCAGCTTGACGGCTGAGTTATTAGCTAGTTATGGCTGAGTTATGGTTGAGTTAAATTTTAGTAATGGCTGAGTTATTAGCTAGTTATGCATGAGTTATGGTTGAGTTATGACTGAGTTATGGCTGAGTTATGGTTGAATTATATATTAGTTATGGCTGAGTTATGACTGTGTTATGGCTGAGTTATGGTTGAATTATATTTGAGTTATATTTAACTTACCTGACGGTGTTTTTACAGCATGTGGCTGCGTATATAAGACTTCTCAGGAAACGGTTCCTTGTTGACCCCTGCCCATTCCACACCAAACGTATTGCGTTTATAGACCCGTGGTTTACTGCTTTACTCTTACATGAGTATAATACAACATTCAAGGAAAGACCACAAAGGTTTAAATTCGATGGTGGACCCTATGAGCTGGTTATGAACGGGAAAATGCCGAAAGATCAGCCCACTGGTTTGATGTGGATAGAAGATGTGGACAAACTGTATCTTGTTTTACAAAGCGGAGGTGATCACTGGATTACGCTAGAAGCTGACCTGATAAGGAGCCATATCGATGTATATGACAGTATTGTGGGACAGGTAACACCTGAAAGTGAAGCAAGAATCATGAACTCTGTTAAGCCGTTTGCGCAGATGCTTCCGGCAATGCTCAACGCTTTAGTCCCTGCTGAAATCCGTCCACATAGTAAGGCGATGTTTTCCTTCAGAAGGAAGAGTATATCCAAGGTCCCTCAAAACCGTAATCCCGGGGACTGTGGTGTGTACTCTCTCAAATATGTGGAATGCTTAGCACTTGGTGTTAGTTTCGATGGCCTCTGTGATGAAAATATCCAAGGTATACGACTGAAGATGGCAACAGATATTTTCGATGAGGCAGCGGATTATTACAGTCAGTTTCAGTAATAATTTGTTGTACTAGACTTATTATGATAATATGTAAATTATTGGAATCATGGATCATTTGTGGTTTTGTACATAAGTCTGTTATGGCTAAGTTATGGTCTCGTTATGGCTAAGTTATGGTTATGTTATGGCTGAGTTCCGAAAGACAAATTAAACTCAACAATAAACAAGCATTTTAAATT
The DNA here is from genome assembly GCF_000375325.1 of Capsella rubella. Classification (NCBI taxonomy): domain Eukaryota; kingdom Viridiplantae; phylum Streptophyta; class Magnoliopsida; order Brassicales; family Brassicaceae; genus Capsella; species Capsella rubella. The sequence goes on from NW_006238921.1 coordinate 10,326,468, forward strand.
GAACAATAAACTTAACATTATGGTATTAGAATATCTTAAAAAGTATCTTTAATGTAAAAAATAAAATTCACCCCAATATAAAAGATAGAATTGTATTAAATTATAGTATTACAAGATAGAATATACAATCATTACTAGGATTTATCTCTTTGTTGGATACATAAGTTTTAAAAGGTATAAACAATAGCTAATTTGATTATATTCATTTTCACAGTGAATAGAAACCTTAAATTCTTCTTATCTAAGTGTTCTAATAACATGAATGTATAAATAATCTTATAT
>NW_006238921.1:10326849-10328157 GCF_000375325.1 Capsella rubella
TTCTTCTCAATTTTTTATTGTTAACATATGGGTATCGATGTTGGTTTTTAGATAATTAGAGGCCGAATGAGTCGCATTTCTTCAAATGGGTTGATGAGGCATCGGTTGAAGAAATTAAGATGGTCGACGCAAAGGTACAGAGAATAGAAGAAGATGTGACGGACTTAAGGCATCAACATACTCAAAATTTAGATCTCCAAGAAGAAATGTTTGACAAGCTTGAGGAAGAACTGAGTAAGAAGCTTGAAGAAAAATTGATGAAGAAGATTGAGGATGATATGGGTAAGACAGCTTTGAAGACAATTTGTCTACTCTCTGTAATAGGAATCGCAATTGTATGGCTATGGGAGAGAATATAATTGTTGTTTCATGATGTTTAGACTGATTATGTTGTAATTTGTGTTGTTTAAGATTTCTTTTCATGTTAAATGAGAAATGGGGTATGGCTGACTTATAATTATGTGACGGCTAAGTTAATGTGTTCAAGTTACGGCTGAGTTATGAGTATAGTTATAATTTATAATTAGCAATTATATAAGTATATAATGGATATGACATATCATAAATATATATTACCAGCAAATATGCATGTTAAGATTGTTAATTTTGAAAATAAAATGGAAAATTTACACAATTTCATCCAATTCAAATTATGTAGTGTAGGTTATGACTAGAAACTTGTTCTTGTGTGATAGTTTCGAAATGTTACCAACAAAGTCTAAATTATTGATGAATAATGGGGAATAATATGGTAACATGATTGTATCATATTTAAACCTAATATTTATGTGATTTAAGTGATTTCATAACTTGATTATAACTAAAAATTGAGATAACGCATATTTAGGGTATGGCTGACTTATACTACGTTATGGCTGAGTTATAGATAACATTACGGCTGAGTTATCAGTAACCTATTAATTACATGATTCCGTTACGGCTGAGTTATAACAAGAAATTGACATAACGCATATTTGGGGTATGGCTGACTTATACTATGTTATGGCTGAGTTATGGATAACATTATGGCTGAGTTATCAATAACCTATTATTTACGTGATTCCGTTACGGCTGAGTTATTGATAACATTACGACTGAGTTATATGTCTGTTAAAATGGCCAAAATGAAGAAAAATTGATAAAAACATGATTCAAAAGATAAGATATATGTTTGGGATTACAAAGAAGTTCAAAAATAAGTTCAGAAAGAACAAACAACATTCAAAAGCAGAGAAATTGAGAACACATAGGAAACAACATTGAAAACATTCAAAAGCAAATAACTGTTGGAATTCAGTAAAAATAGTC
>NW_006238921.1:10328257-10329279 GCF_000375325.1 Capsella rubella
TTCAACCACTCGGGCTTATCGTAACCGAAGATCCAGCACTTCCTAATCCTACGCATCTGCGACATGGAAATGCAACTCGCATCTTTATTAAAGTGTGTCCAAATAAGTAACGTTTGCCTTGGATCCCAGTTGTATTGGCGCTACATAAAAGGAAAAAATTAGGCGAAGAGAAAATAACCATATGAATGAAAATGCTTTAAACGTTTTGCTTACCAGTAGCATCTTAAAACAATGTATCTTAAAGCGGACGGGAATCAAGCGATAAGTAGGCCACTCGTGGTGGCTGTTCTGACAAATTATAGGCTCGATCGCATCACCCATTAGAAAATGGTATTCTCTCCATCTCGTTGTTCTTTTGTCAACGAAAGCATCATATAAACCCGGACTAGGGTATAGAACGGGAAGATCATCCCGACCAGGTCCGGCAAGAATCGCGTTAATCTCTGTAAAAACATGTCCTGGCATATAAGGAATGTCTTCCATTTTGATGAAAGTTGAAATGAATGAGAAAAAGATTTTTGGTAAAAGAAAACTGATATATAAAGGGAGGATCAGATGAGAGAGATAAAGGAAGAAGACGGAAAGTTGCGTTGGTTAATGTGATGGCTGAGTTATCGTACGGGAAACGAAGACGAAAGGTCGCGTTACGACTGAGTTATCTGTAACATAACATGAGTATATTCCGTATGCTGAGTTATGTTACGGCTGAGTTATCATATTAAAGAAGACGAAAGGTCGCGTTACGGCTGAGTTATCGTACGGGAGATAGACGAAATGTCGCGTTACGGCTGAGTTACATATATGTTATGGCTGAGTTATCATAATAATCTAGAAATATGGATTACATAAAACAAACATTGTCTACACATAAGCAAAAAACGAGAAAATTCATGCCAACAATATACCTACGATACTACTTCCGACAAGTTTTTGCATTATGCCCAACTTCTTTACATCGAGAACATGCGTGTGGTTTCCTCGGGCGTTTATTCTCAAGTGCAATTTCCACAGTTGATTTAATC
>NW_006238921.1:10329379-10329601 GCF_000375325.1 Capsella rubella
GAGTGCAGTATCCGGAGGTGAGATTGAATCAGCGTACGCGTTAACCAAATAATTGCTCTGGTAGTTCGGATCGGCCAGTGAAATACGAGACACACCCATATGCTCTGCAGCTGCGATTGCATGGACGCATGGTATTTTCTCGTGCTCGAAACGGCGGCATGTACATCTTTTTGCATCCAAATTTACAACATGCAAAGATGTCCCATATTGTACTTGTACACG
>NW_006238921.1:10330182-10353714 GCF_000375325.1 Capsella rubella
ATGTTTCCCTTTGAACTTCACCAATATGTTCTTGTACAAATGATAAGTGCAAATTCCACGAGAAGCCAACGGATACACTTCACCAATTGCTTTCCCTATTGACTTATGTCTGTCCGAGATGATCGCAAGATTCCTCTCGTCTGGAATAGCAACTTTGAGTTGCGTAAAAAACCAACGCCAAGAATCATCATTTTCAGTGTCAACAACTGCGAAAGCTATTGGGAAAATTTGGAAATTTCCATCCTGAGCTAGGGCTGTTAGAAGCGTCCCTTTGTAACTACCGTGGAGAAACGTACCATCCACAACAACAACTTTCCGCATGTAAGCAAACCCAGCAACACTCGCACCAAAAGCAATGAAGACATACTTGAATCTGTCACACTCGTCAATTTGAAGACGCGTTATTGTACCCGGATTTGCCCGTCTTATCGTGTATAGGTAGGAAGGCAATTCTCCAAAACTTCCCTCAGGAGTTCCCATATCGATCTGTCTTGCAAACCTTAGCGTCTTGTATGACTTCCAATAATCCATCTGTTGGCACCAATATAAAAATAAGTCAGCTGTAACTATATATAAGTCAAATGAAAACTCAGCCGTATCGTAATGAGAACTCAGCCGTAAATATATATAAGTCAGCCAACACATAAATGAAAACTCAGCCGTATCGTAATGAGAACTCAGCCGTAAATAAATAAACTCAGCCGTATCGTAACAAAAACTCAGCCGTGACTGAAATATAAATCAGCCGTGACATTGCAATTACCTTTATGCCAAAATGCTTACTGATGATTATTCCAACACTTTTAGGTTTAACTAACGGACCAATGTCACCAAGAAAGTCCCTGTAAAGAGGTCCCAAAACATCAGGTGTAGCTTGTTTGGATCGATTTGATCTCTCCGTCACAGAACATGTGTGTACCGAATCGTATATACGAACAACAAAACCAGGCTGATCTCCTTCTTGAGATGCACGAACTCTCCAAAGACATCCTTCAACCCAGCACTTAATATTCACTATAGTCGTATTTGATTTTGGTACTGAAAAATCAAATCCATCGCTCACTGCAAGAAGTTTTACTCGTTTCTCCAACTCGTCTTTGTTCGCGTATCATTGTCCTACGACGAGGTTTAGCTTAGCCATCTCCACCGTTAAAGACTCCGAGTTCCCAATCGATCCTACTTTGCCAAAGTAATGACCTCTGTTTTGAGTAGCAGCCGGTAAATCTTCATCTTTCTCCTCACGCTCGCCGTATATAGTAAAGTTATCATCGTCAGATGACGCACCATCGGAGTCGTCGAATACGTCAAATCGGGTTGAAAACTCGTCATCTTCTTCTTCATCCTCTGATTCGTACTCTGCTTCATCTTCTTTGGCTTCATCGTCTACATTTTCACTATAATCATAACAGAAACCATCAAATCCTCTTGCGTCTTCATATGTATATTCTACTTCTGAAGCCGAACTGCGTGGCCGTTTCGTCCTTGAATTCAATCCGTCCTTCAACTTCGCGAACTCAACACAAAGTCGTGGCTGATCAATTGTCAACAAGCTTAGATAATTCTGCAATTGTCGATCGTTTGAGACATAAACTGGAGGAGTATCATGCGACATATGTTTCATATGTTTGTACGAGAGCATGTAGCTCATCGTCACCTTGTGGCTGAGTTGATGCAGTCCGTAGTCATCAAGAACCAATTTCACTAGCTTCTCGTGCGTTGTTTCCGCATCTATTTGCACAATTCTACAACCTCTATCGTCAGTGTTAAATACATATTTTTGTTTCTTTACCCAGTTACCAGACACAACAATCACTGGAACTGGATGATCCATCAACGAAAATGAAGAACAGAAGTGAAAATGCAGAAAAGAAGTGAAGAACAGAATTGAAAATGAAGAACATAAGTGAAAATGCAGAAAAGAAGTGAAGAACAGAATTGAAAATGAAGAACAGAAGTGAAAATGAAAAACAGAAGTGAAGTGATTCCCAGAAAATGAAGAACAGAGTGTAAGAAAAACACGAGCTAATGCGGGACCTTTCGTATTTCCCTCGTTTATGCTGACGTGGAATTGTGAATTTGAAGTCGTAAGTCAGCCACCAAACAACTTTGTAACTCAGCCAACGATAAATCAGCCATCAAAACAAATTAAGTCAGCCACAACATGAAAAATATTTAAGTAATTACTAAAATGTTTTTTAAGATGCCAAATTCAGCCGTAACGTCAATAAGTCAGCCGTAACGTAAAATAAGTCAGCCGTAACTGGAGGCTATATTAGCAATAAATCTTTTGTCTATAAGTCAGCCGTAACATTGAGTTTTCCGTTAACTCAGCCAGTTACGACTGAGTTATGTCTCTGAAACATAAGTCAGCCGTAACGACATTTGATAACTCAGCCGTTGTCGATAACTCAGCCACCCGGAGAAAGTTAAGTCAGCCGTGTCGATAACATAAATCAGCCAAACTTCTGATAACTCAACCATCGGACTATAACTCAGCCGTAACGGCGGCTGAGTTATTAGCCAATTTCTCATAACTCAACCAGATTTTTATAAGTCAGTCGTAACTGTTGGCTGAGTTATGATCCTAAGTCAACCGTTGACCCGAAACTCAGCCGTTGTCCCATAACTCAGCCATAACGTGATATAACTCAGCCGTAACGTACGTTATGGCTGAGTTATTGGTGGCACGCGCCTTTTTGTCTGACGTGGCAGTGGCATTTTCCGTAATTAGTTTTTTCCGGTAACGTGAAAAAAGGGCACGCTGGTAATTAAAAAACATTTAAGGATAAAAAAAAGTTTTGGATGGTTTGCGTCAATACACCTAACATGTGGTCCATCTAAGTAATTCTTTCTATCCTAAACTCAAAATCAATCTACGCCTTTAAATAAACCACGTCACACAACCACGACCGTTCGATACAAACGCGGCAACTTGTCTACAAATAAAATGACGATTTTGTCCTTATTCGTTATCCTCTTTATCCATTTTATCTTTTCTTTCTTCTCCCGGTAACATTCTCAGGTCAAAGTTGCTTCTCGCTACGGCCGCGATGTCGACGGTTTCGATTCATCGGAACGAGCTGCTTCGAATCACACACGGTCGATCTCGAATATTCCGGCAGAGATTTCGTAGAACTATCCCTCTTTGGAAATTAACGATTAATTCGAGATCTTCTGATACGTCTAAGAAGGAAGAGCTTTCTGTGAAGATTTCGAATTCGCCTATGAAGATTCCTCCTCAAGTTGAACAAATCAGACCTGAAGGTTTGAGATTCGATCGTTTGCAACCTTCTGAGTTAGAGTTTGGTCAGGAAGATAGATTCGAATTTGGTAAATTCGTAGCTAGAGAAGCGATGCTTGATGAAGAGTATTGGGTAAGGTTTGCTTAGATTCTTAGCCTCAGAGTTAATTTTGGTTTATGGTTTCTTCTAATTAGATTGATTTTGTGTTAGACTGCAGCTTGGCTTCGTGCAGAGAGTCATTGGGAAGATCGTTCCAGTGAAAGGTTAGCATAAGAATCTGATTTAGAGTAATCTTGGAAGTTGTAAAGTAAACAAAGAATAGGTTTAAGGAATGATCTTGGATGATGGATGAGATTGAATGATGTTGTGGGAAGTATTGAATAGTTTAGGAGTAGCTTAGATATGAGTGGAGATGAGGATTGGTATGCCTGATTAATGTTGTTCTTTTGTAAACACAGATATGTTGATAACTACAAAAGGAAATTTGCAGAACAGGTAGAAGCTTATACTCAGTTTTTAGCTCTTTCCTTAATTGGAGGAAACTTTCTTTCAAAGGATGATATCGAAAACCGTTTCAGGAGTTCAATGCCATAAAACGAAGATGTAAAGGGATGCAAGGGCAAAAATGTTCCTGTATTGTTGCGGTATGTGAATATATATTGTTTGAATGTATAGTGAAAAAAAAGTATAAGTGAATGGAATGTTTGAGACTTGGTGTTTATGAGCTTTTTGATGTTGTTGTTGTGGTATGCATCAGGTAAAGAAGGAAGAGAAGCATATTAAACGTTCAGTAATCAAAAGTGTAGTTGGGACGCTTGATTTGAGCTTTCGGTTTTTCTTGCATGGAGAGACCTTTCCTGGGGTATAATTTTTTTAGTTGTGGATTTAATTTCTTGTCTTGGGTGTGTATCAAAAGGCCTTCTAATAAGTTACGTTATGTGCAGGAAAAGGTGAAGTCTCAATTATTCTGCAGCATAAACCGGGAAGGATCAATTAGGTATGGTTATATTGCTAATCTATGTGTTGCGAAATCAGCTCGCCGCCAGGGCATTGCTTGCAACATGTTACGTTTCGCTGTCGAATCAGCCAGATTGAGTGGTAAATAATAATGAACGGAAAAGAGAAAGGCCGTCCATTGTACTAATTGTATGCTAAGCCGTTAAATAAGTTGAACATTTGTTGATAAGGATCTTAAAACAATGTGTGTATTGCATTTGGTTGCAGGAGTTGAACAAGTATATGTTCATGTACATAAAAACAATTCAGTTGCTCAGGAGTTATACCAGAAGACCGGTTTCGAGGTAAAAAATCTCACATTCATTACTCTAAAATTTGATAAATGATTATCCTAACCTGACGTATATGTTGTGTGTTTTGAAACAGATCGTCGAAACAGGTAAATCTGAATCATTAGATGATACATACTTGCTCCAGTACACAAGATAACACACAAGAAACGATCTTGGTTCTCTCTGCCTTTACTCGATTGTTTTTGTTTTGGAGAATCGGAGAGAAGAATCAAGACACATAAGATTGATTGTTAATGCATTTGTTTGTTGTGTAAAAGTATAGTGAAATGTGTCTCTTAAGCTGTTATGTAAACTTGTAAAAGTATAGTCTATTGTCTTAAGTTTCATGTAACAATTGCATTCATTCAATATATGAATTTGAAGTATCAAAACATTATAACATAAACTAGTTCAAATTCAAAAACAGAAGTAAAATTAAGATTTTTGATCTTGCGGATTTAATAAATACTAGATTAAAAAGTCAAAGAAAAAACACATGTTTGGACAATTAGTAAAATCGTCTCTGCTCTTCTCCAAAATCAAACAAAGCAGAGAGAAGTATTAAGTACAAAGCAGAGGGAGATGTTGAGGTTTGTTTCAGCTATCAGCAAGGTTCTTTGTAAGGTGGCCTAAGAAGGGAACCATCTTCAAACCTAAGATCTTGACTGTAGGGTTTGAATGACCATTAACGAATACATCCGTCACCTGCAAAAGCGAGAAGATAAGTTTCTTCGAAAAGGAGAAGATGGGCTCTCTTGGGTTTTCAATTTTTTTACCTGAGTGCATCCAAAGACCTTCAACACTTTCAGAGATGAACAGTTATCGACAATGTAGCCTAGTAAATCGTCTGACATATCTCGGCACCAGGATACATCCAAGATCTGCAGCTTTGTTGAATGTTTGGCAATTGCTACGGCTGTGTTGTGGCCAACCTGGAAATTAAAAACAAATGTATTAGTGTATGACTTTAAGCATGGCTCTGTGGATAGGTGGCATAATGGAAAGGAGATCCATTTACCTTCTTAACATTGTTTAGTGATAGCTCATTCAGACAACCGCCTGCGGTTTCTATAAATGCAGCTACAGCTTCATCACTATAAAGAGACATAAGAAGGATCTATTAACATTGACATTCAACGCAGCCATGACACAGTTAACAAGAACACGACTGTATGTGTAGATTTGAATCTAGAATACAGATAGTGTCTCCAACATCAACATTGTGGCAGAGTCATTTAACGAACTAACACCATAAGTTTTTCACAAAACGAAAAAAAATAGAAACGTGGATCAAGTTTTTATATATAACAGGCTGTGTGACCATATCAAATGGCAACCTTGTACGGTTGTATCAATATAGCATAAACATTTGAATGAAATAGTAACCTTCCAGTAAGCATGAATACAGATGAGTATAGAGACTTGCCTGAAGGTGTTGCGACAAAAAATCAATTTCTCCAGAGCTTGACAGCCATTTGCAAGGTAACCCAGAGAAGAATCCGTCAGTTTACATATGTTAGCCAGGTCAAGCACGCTTAAATTGGGGCAATTTTCAGAGATGACTTTAATAGAAGAATCAGTTAATCTCCTGCACGAAATTTCCAAAACCAAATAAGGAAAAAGTGACCGAATCAAAGGGGTGAACAAGGAAATTCAAGATGCATACCCAGAGTTGGTCAAAATTAGCTGCTTCAGGGTTTGTCCTCTAGCAGTAACAAACTCCTTCAAGAACTGACCCTTGACTGAAGGAAGATCTGCAAGGGACAATATTTCCAACTTCTCAAACTTTTTCAGTGCTGAGAGAATACGCTTCACATCAATGCTTTGGCACTCATTGATATACAGTTCTCTTAAAACTGACCCCAATGAATCAGATAACATATCAATGCTAGATGATGTTAGAAGGGAGCATTGGTTGAGATTAATAGATGTAATTGCAGGAGCAGAAGAAACGAGTGTCTTTAGCCCCGCATCAGAGAGCCGGCATGCACCACTTAAAGATAAAGACGATAGCATCGGCAACTGTTTTGGTGACCTAGCTAAGGTTGAGTGTAATACATAATCTGGCATACAACGTCCACATTGGTCGAGTTGAAGAACCTGTTTCAAAAAGGGCGAATGTGGACTTTAGTTACAACGTACATCTTAAGGTCATCTTACACACGAAGAACTTTATCTTAAGTATGACAGGATAACATGATTCACTCCTTTCAGTGTCATTATTTTCCAGGAATGGTCAGAGAAACTCACATACAGTTCACTATCCAATATAAGTCAATTAACTACAAGAATAAAATGGTACTGAAAATGTTGTCTTGACCAAAACAACAAATAAATATTCACCTAAATGCAATATCTGATGTTGTATTAAATAAAAACTGAAACTGTAAGAGTAAGTTACCATCAAATTGCTGGTGTCACAGTTCTTAAAGCATTCAGTAAATTGCTCCTCAGTCAGCCATGAACAATCTGGAACACAAATTTCTGTTGGAGATCCACGGACAAGAAGATCAAGAAAGTGTACATCCATTCTCCTCGAATCACAAAGCAATTGACAAAGTTTAACCCTTAGTGCGTCTGGAACATAGTCAAGCGAAGTGATGGCATCCGCATTCTTGACAAGAATTTGCAAGGATAGTTCTTGCAGAGATGGAGCCTTCCGAGGTGCAACACTAAAGTTTATCCTAGGAACCCAAATAGTTAATGAAGATTTTTCTTTGTTGGAGACACCAATACCAAAATACGAAGTCGAGTTTTCTTCCCGGTCCTTAATGATTTTCATGGCAGTAGAGAAAGGGCCAGGCCAATCTTCGACCTGTTGTTCACCCTCTCTATCTGACAAGTCCTCTTCTTCCTCCATTCGAGCATCATAATAAGCAAATCTGGAAGCATTTCTCCTGGCAATGTCACGAAAGTGCCGAGATCTCCCGCCATTCCCAATTTGATTACCATTCTGATTCTGCGTTTGCTCTGCATTAACTGTCATCGCAGACGATTCTGGTACAGAGGCATCCGGGGTCGGGGGATTCCCATCGTTAATCAAGTTCTCCATTTCCATTTCTTCTTCACAAATCTCAATCGTGATAGGAGAAGCAACATTCTCCACCTGAATACCCTTTCCCTTCTCCTCCCGAGTATATATTCTTCTACTACCCATAGAGCTACTTGGAATCACCGGCACATCATTGAATCCAGAGGAATCATCCAATACACCCTTTCCTTTGTCCTTTCTCTCATTTTCTTCAACCACAACTTCGACAGAACTCTCCGCTAACACGCCATTACCACTACTACATTCCATCACTGTCTCTCCCTTCTCCTCATTAACCATTCTTCTCGACTGTGAATCAAGTTTGATATCTACATTAACCACTCCACAAATCCCACTACTCCCTAATTCCTTTCTCACAACATCATCTCCAACCAAATCAACACTAACCCTCTTGCGTTTACTCCCACTATCTAAACTCAATCCACTACCAAAATCAAATTTCCTAGACTCAATTTCAATTCCACGATCAACAGACCTCTTAGCAACTCTCTTCCCAGACCTTAAACTCAAAAACTTATCATCCACATTCTCACCACAAACACTAACCGCTTCATCGGTAAAACATTCATCGCCGTTGCTCAGACGAAGACTACGCCTCCGGTTAGTGTGAGCGGTGGTTTCGCCATCGCCATCGCCAACAGGACCTGATTCGGAAGCGATCTCATCCGGCGAACGGTGAACATCGGGCTCTTGTGTACGACAAGGAGTTAAGGGATCGATATCTGATTGCTTAGGGAGTGGCTTGGCTGAGACCGATGATGAGATTTCGCGAGATCGAAGAATCGTCATTGAAATCAGAATCTTAAGAGGAGAAGAGAGAAAAGGGTTTATGAGAGAGTTTGGGTGTGGTGGAGGAAGAAGAAGAAGAAGATGAACCGGCGGTTTAGGATAATTTAGGGTTTATTGGCGATTTTCGCGCCAACCGATGCAATGTGTGTTTTTTCCTCTTCTCTCTCTGCTCAACGCTCAATGAACCATTTCTTTCTTTTATATGACTTTCCTATTTCTTTCAAGTCAAATTTTAGAAAATTTACTTTACATAATGATTTAAGTCAAAATATCATTTAATTATTGAAACTATATGTTAATTATTTGATTAAATATTTCTGGTTTTACTTTATTTATTTATTAAAGGCTGATTAAACAATTTTGTTTGGAGTTTATCCTTTCAAAAAAATAATACTTTTTGGTATTTCGATTTATACTCCCGTGTTAAAATATAGTATGCGTATAAAAATTCTTCATATACGTGCGAAGTCTAAATCTCTTACCTATTTCCATATATGTTGGACTAATATATGCAATATTAAATGGGTATCACAGTTATGAGATTATGAAAGAACCATACATTTTGGGTAAATGTTCGAGTTTTTGATAAATACCCAAATTTCAGGTAAATACCCGGATTTTTGAGGTAAATAATCGGAGTTTTGGGTATAAATTCGGGTATTCAAGTAAATAATTTCCGTATTCGGATCCTAAATTATTTATATACATTTATATTTTGGGAACTTTTGAGTTTGGATTTGGATCGGATTTGGTTTTGGATTTTCGGGTAGAGCAGTTTAGGACCCAATAGAGTAAATCTAAAATTTTGGGTTCAATTCCGGATCTAATTTTTTGGATTGGTTCCGGTTTTGATTTTTGGTTCCTGTTATTTTCCTAGGCCTAAGATGAACACAAGAGTATATAACTTGAATATATTGTATATAAACACAGATGCATCGAATAACTTGTTGGCAATTATCAGATGTATTGGAAATTAGGAAAAATTAGATAGGGAAAATAAAGAAATTAAAGAAAGAAAAAATTATTATTGAAATTATTGGTAAAGGAAACAAACCACCTGGTGCTCTGGCTAAACGTTTATTTACCTATTGAAAGAAATTTTATTTAATATATTCATTAGTTCCTTTTCTAATCTCTAATGAGCTATATTGTGACTTTTTTACGTATCTATAATATAGCTCTTGTTTAGTGTTAAAAAAGAAAAAAAATAGATAAAGATGCGTTTGTATATAAAATTATTATAAAATCAAAAATAGTAATAGTTAGATTATATGTTTTTTGTTAGATTACCTAAAATTATTGGAAAATCAGATAATAGTAACGGTTAGATTATAATTATATATTTTTTTTGTTAGATTGTATAAGACATTGGGAAATCCGATAACAATAACGGTTCGTTTTTAATTTTGTAAAACGAAATCAATAGAATCTTAAATAGATTGATTTGTTTGGGGAAGAAAAACAAACAAAAATTTTTAATCTCTCTAATTTTTTTAACTTGTTCTCTCTCATCTTCGTCTTCTTCATCGTCATATTCAATTGAAATTACTCTACAGTTGTGAATTCTCTCACAACTCAAACCACCTCCATCATTATAATTGATGAGAGGCTCTAAAAACACAGAAAACATGAAAGTTTAATTATAAATTTATTTTGTATTTTTTAATCAACTAAAATACTAAAATTGTGACATGTGTCCTTTATGTGGATAGATACGTTGTTAAAAGTAGGCCTGGGCGTTCGGATATCGGATCGGGTTCGGTTCGGATTTTTCGGTTTTCGGATTTTTTGGATATTGATTCTAACATCCATTCGGATATTTATAAAATTCGGTTCGGTTTCGGTTTGAATATTTCGGATTTCGGTTCGGTTTGGATATAATTGTGATAATTAAATTTTAACCAAAATTTATTGGATTCGGTTTTATTCGGATATTTTTAAATCCAATTATACTCAAATAATCCATACTATCCAAGTATATAAAAAAATAGAAATGAGGCAAATGACAAGTTCAAAGAACCAACTAACATAATACCATACCAATATATAAAATCGAAGCATAAAACTGTGTCGATGCATAAAATCTTTAAATAAACCAAACTAAACCATAAATTCCTAATGAAAAAGTAGCAAAATTCAGTGACATCCTAAATCAATTAAAAATAATTTTTAATCCGATATGCGGCAAACGTATATATCCTAAAGATATTAAAGTATATATTGTATATATCCTAGATATATTAAAGTATATATTATAAGTTCGGTTATATATGGATATCTATTGGATATCGGTTCGGATCGGGTTTAATCCGATATCCAAAAATAATGAAAGCTAACAACCGATCGGTTATTTTTCCAATATCGGTTCGGTTTTAATCCAATTTTTTCGGTTCGGTTCGGTTCGGTTCGGGTTTTCGGATTCGGATTTTATGCCTAGGCCTAGTTAAAAGCTTCATATTTGGATACTCATTTTCTCTCTCTTTAACTTTTTATTTTTTTATTAATTTTTTGTTGGAATCCCTCGTTTTACAGACTCTATTGGAGATGCTCTCATCTCACAATCCCAAAAAAGCTTCTTTCTCTCTCGCTCTTCTTCCTTTTCTTCTGATAGAGTGTAACGGACTTGAGTCTTAGAAGGGATGGAAATGAGATAAGAATTGATAGGAGCAATAGAGAGATAAGCGGCGAAGAGTAAGGAAATAGATCTTAATTCATTGATTGAGTAACCCTAAAATGGATCACTCTGCAAATAGTACTATTCTCATAGAAACTACACACACTTTGTCTCAAACAAACTAAAATGACAAGCAATTCTTATTCAAACGTCAAAGCCTCTGGTTGCTCTAGAGTCTAGTGCCTTCTTCCTCTGGCCCGTAATCAGCCACTTTGAGCCATTGTTCTCTTTTGCTGCGCTTGAGTACGAGTCATTTTCTTCACAAAGGCCAGATGTATAACTAACTTATCATCTTTTCCATAGTTTCATAAAAAAAAAAATCCCCATAGAAGCATGTAGACAGTGGAAGAAAATCGGTTGATATCGTCAGTTGGATGCATACCCGAAAACGATGGGGATAGTTAGTACTCTTCTTTTAGAAGACATTCCAGTAAACAATGTCTCAAACAGTGAGAAGGGATCAACGACGTTCAACCACTTGTTTTACTGCCGATTTTACCGCCGCTAGTCTGAGGTCCACGACAAAGGAAGAAAATGCTTCTATGTTGTCACTACTTTGGAGGTAGAGGGATATGCTAGACAAATGATGATTGTCATTATTATCACGATGACATGTCACCGGGTTTTTCCGACCATCGTTGCCCGACTCCGATTCAAAGGATCTCCCAATCGCTGGCAAGGTAAAAGATTATTTGTTGTTTTGGGTCTCTCTCTCTAGATATATATATATATATATATCTATCTCTTAAAACTAAAGTTGCAAAGGAGAAATCACATTTTATGAGCACCTCCGTTAAGCGATTCATGTGGGTATATATAAAAACAAAAATTTAACACAAAAACTTAATACTATAAGCAAAAAACTATAATCTAAAAACCACTTAAAAACTTGCAAACATCATGGCCTAAGGCCATGAATGTTTTGTAGTTTTTAAATGGGTTTTAGCTTTTGGTTTTTGGTTTTTGGCTTTTGGTTTTGGTTTTTTAGTTTTTGATTTTTGCTGTAGATTTTATTGTTAGAAAGCTGAAAAAAATAGTTTTTAGTTTTTACGAATGAACTAAGCAAATCTCACAAAATCTGGTTTCCCTAAATTTAAGGAAATCTACTTTTATAAAAATCGTGAATGGTAATTTTTCTGGTTTTTTAGAATCAAAAACCAAAAACCAAACAAAAAACTGCAGTTTTTACCAATTTGTTAACAAAATCCAAAATCTAATTTAAATAGTTTTTAAGATTTCTTTTACGTGACTTTTTACTTTCATTTTTTTTCTTTATTTATTGTAAAATCCCAAAACTAAAAAAATTAAAATCTAAAACTTAAATTCTATAATATATAATCTAAAACCCACTTAAAATCTCCTAAACATTCATAGCCTTAGTGGTTTTTGGATGATGGTTTTTGGTTTTTGGATTCTAGATTTTGATTAGCAAAATCTTCTAAAATCTGGATTTCCTAATTTTCAGGAAATCTATAGTTTTAAGAATCATGAATGGCTAACAAAATAGATTTTGCAGAATCAAAAGCCAAAAACTGATATAAAATCAGATGCCATTCAAGGCCATAATCTTGTAAAATTAAAATCAATATATTGTGCTTTTAAAAATAGGGAGAAAATTAAAATTTTATTTTATTTCTATTTATTAAGTAATATATTCTGATTGGTTAAAAAAGGTGACCTTAGGAGTGAACCAAAGATTTTTTTAAAATAAAATACAAACTAAAATAGAATGTGAATATATTTTTTGACCCCAAGAGGTGAAACAAATAATTTTTTAAAAATATAAAGCAAATTAAAATAGAAAGTGAATACAAAGGTTGACCCCAAGAATCGAGATATCATTCTAATTAATTTGTTACTAAATTACAATAGTCAATGATTCCTGTTAAGTTAAGTATGATTTATGATTTTAATCTAATACATCCTATTAAATTATGCAAGGAGATTATTTAAAAATTCTTATATATATATATAGTTCTCGGGTGGGGAAAACGGGGAAAATCAACCCAAACTATTTCCCGAAAGTATTTTCATACCCAAACTCGCGTACTCTGAATTTTATAACCCAAACCAGATTTCAATTCAAATAACCAACATGAACTGTATCAAATTTTGTCGATTTCAACCTCGACGTTAACAGTATCCCTGCCCATCTTGAAGATTTGGACAATTAAGCTTAAGCTTAAGCTTAATTTCTCTTGGTTTTTACAGAAGCTTAAGCTTGATTGTCCAAATCTTCACGATGGACAGTGATACTGTTAACGTCGAGGTTGAAATCGACAAAATTTGATGTGGTTCAGGTTGGTTATTTGAATTGAAAGCTGGTTTGGGTTATAAAATTTAGGAGTACGTGAGTTTGGGTATGAAGATACCTTCGGGAAATAGTTTAGGTTGATTTTTCCCGTTTTCCCTTCTCGGGTGAGCTGATTTAAAAAAAAACTAAAGAAAAGAAAGTTATTTGAAATTTATGAATATTTTTCTTGTGTCAATCATTGTAATTGCTTTGAGTGTTGGATCGACCAACTCTAGTACATTGTTTCCAAAAAACAAAGTATATATCATAGACAATCTCAGCAGGTATGATGATGTTCTCAAGGTTCATTGTACTTCTAATAAACAAGATCTTGGTGTTCAGTTACTACGTTATCGTTTAGATGATTTTCATTTTGAGTTTGGGGACAGCTTTTTCGGTGGGACAGTATTTGTCTGCACACTATCGCATGGGGTTGGTTTCAAAACTTTTGTTACCTTTACTGCTTATGAAGGAGGAAGTTATTTTGGCATAAGATTCGATGCCCTAGAGGTATGAGAGGCTAGAGATGATGGGATCTATCTCACAAATGACAATCACCATGGAAAGTTAATGTATACTTGGTAATATCTTAGTCTCCAAGCAATATTGTTATGTTTTACTTACTGGATATTTAGATGAAGTGCATAGCCTTTCTATCAATCCATTAATGTATTACGTTCATTTTGGAGATTGATAGAATTTCATATATTGTTGTAATGATAAGATGGTTTTATTTGTAAGTTCTTTGATGTCTCATTAAGAACCTCGTCAGAGCATCATTATGGGCATAATTGCCAAGATGCATATTAGGGGATGTATATTATATAAATAATGTAATAGTTCATATCTTAACGTATTTGGAATTCAGAGCAAAATATATATTTCATTGTATAATCTTAAAAGGTGTTGGGCTTCTGATTCAACAAATGGGCAATGAAAAAGTGAAAAAACTGTCTCATTAAAAACATTGTCAAGAAAACCCATTGGGACAAAACTTGACAAGGGAGAAAGAGTACAACTATGACATTTTCCCATTGTTGAATCAATTAGCTTGAATAAAAAATAAAATAGTTTGACAAGCTTTTCCTCCATACTTGATGTTTTGTTCGTGTTGGTTTCGAATTCGATTGAGTAATCATTTAACAGCTTGGTTAAGCATTTTATTTCTTGAGCGAGTAATTGGATTAATTGGTGTGACCAGAGCATCCTCGGCTAAAAGTTTATCGCTCACTATGAGCTGCTTCTCTTCAGCTACGAGCTCAGCTTCTTCATATTCCAACTTTGGTTCATGCTCTATTTTCTTAGTACTATCCAGGATCATATCATCCCTTTCCTCTTGAAAAGGATTTGACATCAAATATGTTTCCTCTGCAATAAACGGTACTAGGTCAGAAATATTGAAGCTAGAACTCACATAATACTTACCTAGCAAGTCGAATTATTAGGCATTGTTATTAGCATGTTTGACTATCTTGAATGGACCATCGATTCTAGGCGTGATTTTGGAGTTTCTTTCATTGGTAAACCACTCCTTTCTAAACTGAACCCAAACTTGGTCTCTGGCATTGAATATCAGTTCACGTCTCCCTTTGTTAGCTTGCTTAGCATAGAGCTTGGTATTTTTTTCTATGTTCTTTTTAGCATTTTTATGAATCTGTTGCACAAGCTTGATACTAGGATTTTTAAGTCCTTGGAGTTCAATCTCCCCAATGTAATGTAGTACAAAGGATTTATCGATCTAATTGGGTCTAAACAATCATAATTACAACAGAAGCTAACAAGTTAAGCAAAATAAAATTATGGTTTTCACTATCAATCTTAATAAGGTTACTAGAACATGTAACAGTAAACACTAAACATAAAGAAACTATAGAAGATAGACTAAGCATGCAAGAACTACAAAAACTTAAATGAAACAAGTAAAAAATCAGGAGGATAAAGGTCTCAAAAATGGGGTTTGGTCACTGAACCTTCTTAAATCTCAATGGGGTGCTTAACATACTCAAACAGATCTTATCCTAAAAATGAACCTTTTAAACTAATCAATCCAATATCTTGGCAGAAATTATCAAGTCTAAAGCACTTCCTAATCTCAAATCTCTTGATGAAACATAAAATAAACATGAAGGATATGCGCTAGTTTATCTTTATGCACCTCTCCAAGTCAACATTTTACTTCTCAAAAACTTATTTAAATACTTCGACAATTACTTCATTCGATACAAACCATGGATCATGAACAATGCCAAAAGAAAATAGAGTTGGTGAATTTATTTTTGGACAAGAGTTGACAAGTTTTTTATATGTCGTGGGGGTGTTTCATTCAGGAGGAAATGACTGCTGCACTTACATTTGGAGTATCAACACTGGTCAAATCCTGTATGAAAGTAAATTCACAAACTTTGTCCCTTCATTTGTGTGGAATTATGGTATGCGAAAAGGCTTAATGAATTGATTTGGCCAGCTAAGTCACTAAAGTTTACTTATCTTTTCGGTCAAAGGCTGAAAGAACTCCACAATTAAGCATGTTTATGCTGGAGTAGTCTAATGATGGGTGACCTTACGGGATGTGATTGCCGAAACTGTGTGAGTGAGACCAAAACACAGGAAAAAATCATGTGGTTATTTTAGGGTTGGTAAACAAGTCTTTAAAGCCTCGAGGACATAGCAAACCGACCGTCGGATATGGATGGGCTCACGGGCCTTGTGAGAGGACGGGAAGCCCATTAAGAGAAGTGGACCCATTGACCAAGAGTTAACATGGGACCCATTGAGAGAAGTGATGGTCGGGGCGTTACAAGTGGTATCAAAACCGAACTCAGACGAGTGTAGAATAATGGGCTCACACCGTTTGGGGGTGACAGTCTTGGTGTGCAACCAAGACATTGGGGTCTGGTAGTGGGTGAGAATTGTGGAACCCTTATTTGGGGTGAGACTTAAATGAATTAATTTGGCCACCTATGTCACCATCGTGCACTTATATTTTCAGTCAAAGGTCCTCAGATAACTCCACAATTAGTCTATTTAAATGATTCATCTAGATGATCTATTTGGATGCTAAATGCCTAAACGAACAAGAAATAAAATAACTCATCTCGATGATCCATTCAGATGGAGATGTGTTTGGTTCTCCATTTTGCTTATCCATCTAGATATATTTGATTTTTAAAATGACTAAAATACCCATAATTTAATTATTAATCTAATATATATATATATATATATATACACCTTTAAATTTACAAAGGAATATTTTGACATTTTAAATTTCTAATTTTATAGAATATAAATTTTGTTAAGAGTTACAATATTTTGCGGTTTTGCCTGGGAAACGTGATTTTGCGTTTTGGCGGAAAAATGTGTTTTTAAGGTTTTGATTGGAAAACGTAATTTTGCGTTTTTAGCGGAAAAATGTGATTTTATATTTTTGGCAGAAAACGTGTTTTTGCGGTTTTGACTAGAAAACGTAATTAAGTGTTTTTGGCGGGAAAATGTGATTTAGTGCTTTTGGTGGGAAAACGTGATTTTGCGTTTTTGGCGAAAAATGGTGATTTTGCATTTTTTGCGGAAAAGCGGAAAAATGTAATATTATGTTTTTGGCGGAAAAATGTAATATTATGTTTTTGGCGGGAAAATGTGATTTTGTGTTTTTGGCAGGAAAATGTGATTTTGCGTTTTTGCGAGAAAACGTGAATTTGCGTTTTTGGGGGAAAATGTGATTTTGCATTTTTTGGCGAGAAAACGTGACTTTGTGTTTTTGGCGGGAAAATGTGATTTTTGTGTGGTTTGGAGGAAAAACAGAATTTTTCATTTTTGGCGAGAAAACTTATTTTACGGTTTCTACAAATAAAATATAGATATTTGCAAAAATATTATTTATAATTTTGTAGAGAATAGATTATTAGAAATTAAGAGTATATTTTTCATTTGTCATTTTGGATGAATCATCTTCATCTAAACGATCCAATTAAAGTCATCCAAATGCCTTTCAATATTTTGCCTAAAATTTTAAAACTCATCTAGATGGATCATTTGGATGATTCTGGATAATGTTCATTTTTTTATTTAGACGAACAACATCCAGATGATCCATTCTGACGGACCATCTAGATGGAGAAACGAACAGGGCTTAAGCGTGTTTTTGTTGGAGTAGTTCAAGGATGGGTGACTGTCCGGGAAGTGATTGTCACAACTGTGTAAGTGAGGCCAAAACACAAGGAATATCATGTGGTGATTTGTAGGGTCGATAAACAAGTCTTTAAAGTCTCGTGGACATAGCAAGCCGACCGTCGGCTATGGATGGGCTCACGGACCTTGTGAGAGGACGTGAAGCCCATTAAAAGAGGGGACCCCAAAGACTAAGAGTAATTATGGGGCTCACTGGGAGAGCTGACGGTCGGGGCGCTACATGTTGTGTGT
Source organism: Capsella rubella (assembly GCF_000375325.1). Classification (NCBI taxonomy): domain Eukaryota; kingdom Viridiplantae; phylum Streptophyta; class Magnoliopsida; order Brassicales; family Brassicaceae; genus Capsella; species Capsella rubella. Next base: position 10,347,941 of record NW_006238921.1, read on the forward strand.
TGGTCTGCTGTTGAAAGTACTTGCTCACTTATTTTTAACTTGCTCCTTGAATTGTCTTTCCTCTTTTATCTCTAGTGGAAACTGAAACTTGAATGGTTGGATTTTCATGTCAAAGAGACTAGAATGGTAGCATTGTTCATGGGGAATGGCTTGCATCGAATGAAGCAATAATCGAAGTATTTGAATAAGTTTTTGAGATGGAAACTGTAGACTTGGAGAGGTGCATAAAGATGAACTAGCACAGACAATGAGACTAGCATGTCTCTATTGTAGTTTGTTTTAGGAAGTTGCAGAAAATAGAGTTTTCTAGACATTTTAAATGTTATAGTTTGTATTTTCACCACTAAATTATTAGAGGAAATAATAAAATTTCTTAGTATGTTTAAACTTCAAAGATTTCACATATTTTTTGAAATCGAATGCTGTGACATGTGACGCAAAGAAATTATGTTAACATGATTAAAATTGATGAAGACTATGTAAACTGATGAGGAAATCAAGAACGATGAACATAGTTTCAGTCTTTTGTGATTCAAGTCTACAAATCAAAACTACTGTCTGAACAATTTCTTCTATGGAATTTCCTCCATTTATTTATGTTGTCTAATATAATTTCTTAGACAAATTATCATTGAAACCATATATTAATTATTAAAATATTTTTTTTTTTTTTATTTTATTTTAAGTGTTAATTGTAGATATAATTCCTTATGCAAACTATCCTCTCGACTTACGGTTTCAAACTATCCTCAGTTTACATTCTTAAACTTATCACTCTTTGGTAAACATAACTATCTATTAACCTTTACATATAATTCAACAAACCTAACTAAAATCATCATTTTGGTTTAGTAAACCGATAACCACGTTTTATTGAAACCATGATTAGCAGTTTTGATCCAACTCCAACTTTTGCAATGTTGATTGTAAAATTTGTTAATTTATTAATTTGAAAATTTGGAGAAAACAAAAAGGAAAAAAAAAAATCTAAATTTGGAAAGTTCTATAACGTTTATTAAGTGGAGAATAATACCATTGTCATTTTACATATCAATATATCTTCTCTTTGATTATAAGACTCAAAGTCGTGAATGAGGAGCCAAGAAAGGATAATCTGTGTAGCCAACAACTGGATCTTGAGTATAAAACGTCTTTCGATTATATTTGTTCAACTTTTCATCAATCTTGAACCGCGAAACCAAATCCGGATTTGCAATAAACAGCCTTCCATATGAAACCAAATCAGCATCACCTTGTTGAATAGCTTGCATACCTAGTTCCTTGGTGAATCCTCCACTAGACATAAAGGTTCCATTGTAAGCCGTTCGCAAGCTCCTCATTAGCTTAGCTTCTTCCTCGTCACTACCTTGCCTTCCCGACTCGGTTTGTCCATAGGCGTGGTAGCGAGGCTGCGTTACATGAAGGTAAGCGAGTTTTGAGCCATTAACATCTTGTAACTTATTAAGTAAATCAACCACGGCTAACCCGAGGGATAATGGGTCAGTATCAGTTGCGTCCATGTGGTCTATTGCTGGAGATACCCTCACAGCAACTTTACTAGCTCCTATAGCTGAAACCACACCTTCCACTACTTGTTTTAAGAATCTACAACGGTTTGCAATAGAGCCTCCGTATTGGTCCGTACGGTCATTTATTCCGTTTTTCAAAAATTGATCAATGAGGTAACCATGCGCCCCGTGGATCTCAATTCCATCGAAACCAGCTCGGATCGCATTCAAAGAAGAGCGGCTATAATCCTCCACCACTAGAGGTATTTCGGAAGCTTCTAGTGCTCGGGGTTTCGGGTACTTCCCGTGTGATCCATCCGGTAAAAGAATTCGCCACCTATCCGAGATGGGTTTGTTCGTTGACGATATTGGCGAGACTCCATTAGGTTGGTACACTATATAAAGACTCAAAATGTTATTGTTTCCCAATACCTTAAAGATTAAAAGTACATGTCAATGAGAGGAGTCATATAAACCTGGATGAGAAGCACGACCAACATGCCATAGCTGACAAAAGATGAAACCTCCCTTAGCGTGAACTGCTTCCACAACTTGCTTCCATGCCTCTACTTGTTCATCTGAATAGATTCCAGGTACATGTGGGAACCTGAAAAACGTTATTTATATAAGTTTGATTCCTTAAAACAACAATACAAGTCTTGTCACTTTAAGTTATTTGAGATGCAATGAAACATTTGCTTTGTATTGTTTCATATAAATCATGATTCTTTTTTTTATTTGACTTTTCTTTGAATGTGGCTTAGATTGATCTAAACCTCTCCATTCTTATCACACCACACAAAGACACAACTATTAGTAGGTCCTGTCCTCCACATTCCTTATAGTGACAAGACAAAATAATTCAAAATGCACACGATTTCTTTTATCGTGAATAATGATTAAGTATATCCTAAAAAGGTGAAACAAGCAAAAATCATTTTTTTTAAACTTTTAACCACTAAAAATTATTAGTCACTATATTAAGTTCATGGATTTCTAATTTAAAACCATATCCTTTTAGTTTAGATGTAGAATTTCTAACAAAATAAACAACCACTAATTAACAAAATACTAATATATTTTTTCAATATAGTCAATACTAATATATTTTTTCAATATAGTCACATTTATTTTAGATGTAAAATTTCTAACCAAATAAACAAGAACCTCTAATTAACAAAAGACTAATTTATCAAAAACCTCTATTTTTACCTCGATATAACAGTAGTAAATGATTATAGTTTTTTTACCTTGTCGTCCTTCTCTATATATATTTAAATTCTAATATACTGCTAATATGATAAAAACAAAAAGAAATACAAACAAGTAAATAAATAAAACTAATATATATTTATTTAATATATTTTAATAATAATCAGACTGTTTTTTGTTTTGTTTTATAAGACAGAACCAGATTGATTTCTTACAGTACAGTTTTACTTGACGTCATCTATGTTCTTGTCTTAACAATAAGTTAAAAAGACGAAATTACCCTGCGGATCCGGGAGAGACCATAGTGCCTTCGGTAATGAGAAAGCCACCAGGAGTAGTTCGTTGAGCATAATACTCCGCCAACGCCGCGTTTGGAACACCGTTCAACGCCCTGCACCGCGTCATCGGCGCAAGAACCACTCTGAAAACGCAAACGCAATCGCCTTTTTGATGATATTACATAACAAAACACTTACAAGAACATCAAAAATCAATTGAGCTTATGAACTCACCGATGAGATAGATCGAATCTTCCCATCTTGTAAGAAGAGAAGAGTGTCTCGTGTGCCGTCGTCATGTCTCCACCGATCTGAGATCAAAAGAAAAAGATCAGATCTGATAAATCAACGGTCAATAAAAAACGTTTGATTGGTAGTTGGATATCTTGATTAGAAAAAGACAGAACACAAGTCTCTTGAGGAGTTTACCGTTTTGTGTTATTTGGAAACTGAAAAATTGTAAGTGAATGTGTTTGTGTTGTTGTGTGGACTGTGGGGAACTGATAAATTTTATACCAAAAAAAAGAGTTGTGGTTGATTTTAGTGGACCGGAGGAGGAACGTTACTTGGCATCTTCGATCAAAACCGACCATTACTTTCACGTGCTGAATTGTTTTATGATTAAGTTTTGTCCGCGTGAGATATTTTTTTTCTTTTTATTTTTTGGTTCATGAAATAAATTATTCGATTGTTGTTGATATAAAATTAACCTATTTGATCAATTGATGTGTGAAAAAATCCCAGAATATAAATTGTAAACAGAAATTTTATATTTCACTATAAGAAAATACTCGCAATAATTGTAAGGTTTCATCTGACAGCCTCGCAATATTTGTAGCAATTTGCGAGGAAAAAAATAGTAGCAAATTACTTGCAATTAACTGGTCTTGCAATTCCCTAGCATATTTTGCGAGGCTTTTATGAATGTTTTGTTCCTAGCAATTGGTTAATAGTCGAGATTATTCATTTATGATACATATCTAATATTTATTTGTTTGGTTTTATATTTATTTAATTAATTAAATCTAACAATAATGAAAATAGAAATTAGAAATTGAATTATGATAAAATATATATATAGTTGAGACAAAAAAAAATTGTAGGTTTAAGTCATTACAACCGTGGAACACCAAAAAGTAAGTCTTACACATAAGACTTCTGAGTTCATACCATAATAACAAGGGTTCATATCAAGAGTTCAAATTAATGATCATGGCAGAGCAGGTTCCGATGTGGTTATTTGCAGTGGCAGCTCCAGTCTATTTTGTCGTGTCAGATGCTGTCTTTGTCGTCTCAGCTTGGTTTCCAAATCGAAACCTTACAGCAAACTCTGGATCCTTCTCAGCTAAGTATCCAAAATAAGCTTCATAGCTGATAACCTTCTCAGAACTCTGCTGAAAAAGAGCTTCTGTTGCTGCTAGCTTTTCCTTAAGCCACCGGATCATCATCAGTTGGAGCATGTGGTGCACCAGTTGGGCTGAAGACGCTTCAGCTTGCAAAGAACCAACCCCATATATAAATGATGTTCTTCTTCTTTGGGGCAACCTGGCAACAAAGCATATAAACTGTAATTACCAACACAAAATAGAACTATCACCGGTCTCTGGATCTCTAGAATTGTACATCCTATCCATCTCGTATTGTGTATATCTCATGCTCCCCGGTGGTATACTACAAGAAAACAACTACTTAGGGACTGCATGTTGCGACTGAAAGTGGAGTCGCTAACTATTGCGACTGAATGGCCACTGTCTTGTCACTTAATAGCCACAAAAAAAGATTTAGTCGCCAAACAGTCGGTAGTTTGAAACTGATTCACATAGTCGCAATATAGTCTCAAATGGGCGACTACATTTTGCGACTGCTGTTGTAGTCGCTAAATGTAGCGACTAATTAGCTACGGATTATTGACTCTCCTTTTCATTTGGGCTTGCGAACCAAATTAATTGGCTTTGGATTTGGCCTATTGTGGCCCAACCTCGCTTTTTCTCTCGTCTAAAGGCACCCACTCAAACGAGAAAAGCTAATCGATAGAAAATAAAGATATATATTTTATTTTAAAAAATATTATTTTCAAGATGGACCAATGAGAGAGCAGAAAAAGTTACTTTTATACTCCCTCCGTTCTAAATTATAAGATTTTAAGCATATTTTCAGTTTTATAGGGTTTTCCATACTTTTATGCATCATTTATGTTTATTTTGTATGTTATGAAAATTTTTATTCTCCGGTCTTTTTTTCTAACGATTAGTTTTTCTGAATAAATATTTAATTAAATCTATTTTATTTAAAAATAATAAAACATTTATGGTTTCTTAAACATTGTCAAAAAATCTCTCTTTATTTAACTTGTTTTCTCTGTATATGACATATTTTATTTTCGTCAACTTTTGGGTGTATTTTCATCGAATTTGTAATTGTATAACTTTAAACAAATGATACTATTAGTTAGGTGTAATTTAATTTGTTGTAATTAGAAAATCTCATTACATACAACTCAATGTGTAATCAAATCTATACTATTAATTGAGAAGGACAACTTAAAGCCAAACACCCCCAATTTTAAAAATAAATTTCATGAAAATAAAACCAGTTGCCAAACAGAATTAATGACAGCAAAAAAAAAGAACAAAAAAAAAACAAAAACAATCTATATTTATGGAAATCATAATAATCTTTTACCATAAAAAGTGGACAATTAAATTCAAAACTAAATATATGTAAACAAATATATTTCGAATATACATAAACATATTTATTATTAATTTAATATTTT
>NW_006238921.1:10353814-10371800 GCF_000375325.1 Capsella rubella
ATATAAAATGAAATCTAATAAAACAAAATCATCATATATCTAAAATAACAAAGATAACATTTTTTTAGAAAAATAAAAAGATAAAAAATATGTTAGCATATGAAATAATCAACTAATCAAATTCTACATAGTATATATACATAACTGATCATATCATAAAATTTTAAAAATTATATAATTTTAAAATATAAATAAAATTTAAATAAATCAATAATTAAATATTTGTTTGCTAAAATCATGCGAATAAACATTCTAGATCACATAAATTTCTTATTTTCACATAAAAATATTCATATTCAAAAATCAATCTAGCAAGTATAGCACAAATGATATCTACAAAATTTATCATTAATTCAATTAGTTAATAATTTTTATTTGGTCAAACCGTTAGTTAATGATTATTCTAAACTTCTTTTTTTTCTTATTAATTTCACACAATCTTAACAAAATAAATCTTCATCAATTGGTAATTTGAATATCATTACTATTATCAAATATTAAATAATTTTTTTATCAAATCATAAACTACATTTTGAGATAATAAACATATAGAATTTCTATTAAGATTAAAACTAAATAACATGTGGATATATCACATTTAAATGATTTTAACGACTTATTACCAATTTTTAAATAATAAATGGATTATATTTTTAATGATTTAATCTAATTGAAAACAAATAAAATGTCAAATATGTATGATATATATGATATAATAAATAAATATCTACAAACATTATCTCACATATACATACAATTTTAAACTATCCTTGACAAATATGATATATAAGTTTTGGATAACCGGTTGAAAAAAAAAATTGGTAGTTATATTTAATTCTTAAAATCTCAAAATATTGAACAAAATTCAACTTTAGGACGTATAAATCTCTACTTTTGGACGATTATATGAAATTTTACATATATTAAAATTATATTTAGTTACATGTAAATGGTGTTTTTTTAAAAAAATATATATAAACTTATAGGAATGGATACGAGACAAGAGAATTTAATTTGAAACAAACATTATCTGAATTATTTCTTATAATAAAAACAAAACATGATTAGATATAATTCTTATGAGTCACGGTCATAAAGTTAAATTCACTTTCAACTTTCAAATATAAAACTACGAGTACGATACGGGGACATGTAATTTAAATTGCTAAATTTAATTTCCACTTTCCTATTTATTTCAAATATTTAGACATGAAATGACAGGTACAAGAAGATAACGTATACTTTGGATAACAAAACTACGATAAATCCATGTTTTAAAAAAATAGAAATACCTAAATCTTTAGAAAACAAAAAGGCTAAAACATGAATATTTGAATTGAAGAAAGTAATGAGAAATAAAGATGAAACTGAAAGATCAATAAAATTAAAAGTTGAACAAGGATTGTGTATGCTAGGATTACAGACAATGCCTTGTGAATGAAAATGGTGGGAGCATGTGACTTAGATTGATAATTAGATTTGTATTAGTTTGATAAAAATAAATATTTAAACGAGGAATACGGGTATCCCGTCTAAATGTTTTACCAAGTTTCTTATAATACACATTGGCAAATGATTATGTTTTAAAAAGAAACGATTATGGGACAGAAATTTTATGACAGATAGAAGACGGGACGGGACGGGGCGAGGTGGGACGGGACGGGGTGGGACGGGACGGGTCAGGACGAGACGGAAAGGGACAGGACAGGTTTTCCATTCTAAACTACACATAAAACAATTCAAACTAAAGTCAAACCCAAATCCGATTTAACATCTCTAAGCAAACAATTAGACATGTTTTGATTAGTTTAAAAAATAAACACGTAATATCACTTACCATTTTCATTTAAATATTTTTAAAATTGTAATTTTAAAATTTTATTATGTAATACAATATCTATATTTTACAACTGTATGTCTATATATAGTTTATCAAATAAACTCATATAACAAAATTTTACCAAAACAGCATCTACTTAAAAATCGTAATTTTGTAAAAATAACTCCGCACGTACGTGCGGGTCCATCACTAGTAAATCTTAAATGAAGTATCGTGAATTGGGATGTGTTAGATCAAATAGATTACCACAAAATTTCAAAGACTTTTGAATATATTTTTAACAAGTTAATAAAAACTTTTATTTATAATTTATATCTTGAAATCTATTGACGACAAGAGTCAAGATTAATATGTTTGAAGAATAGTCACATTCCAACCAAATCTAAGCTTTGAAGTGTGAGTATCATCCGCAAGATAGATCCCATCATCTCTAGCATCCCAAAAATATTTGACACCAAATCTCATAAAATATGGAGATTGCATGTATGCTGTAAATGTTCTTGAATATTTAAAACCAACCCCCTCATGTGTTAGCATACACACAAATTTCGTCCCACCAAAAAGTTCATCCCCAAACTTAAAATCATATATGTAAAAGTGATGCAATATGTGAATACCAAGATCGTCTTTTTCAGACTTGCAATGGACAGTAAGAAGATCAGAATTCTTGGTAAACGAGTTTTTGAAATACATTTGGTTTTTTGCAAAAAATAAGCCAGCATTGTTAGATCCAACACATAAAGAAATCACAAAGACCAAAGGAATTAGATGATTCATAATTTGGTAGAATATGAATATATGTTAAAAAATTTCACCTATGAAGAATTTTATGTGTGTATATATATTGGATTTCTAAATTAATGTACCTTCCTCATTTACTAGGATACCTTGAATAAATATAGAACTTAATTAAAAACAATCTTTGACTTTTTTTTATTTAGGTAACAATTTAGCTAAACTTCCCAAGTCCCCAACTATAGACATTAAAAGTTGTTACAACATAAATATATAACTTAAATCGAAAAAATATGTTTGACAAATTAACAAAATTAAAAAGTACCCAACTATGTTGAACTTTTGTTAAAACATTAAATTATGAAATATGTTGAACTTTTGTTATCCTTATTTCAAGATAATAAGGCCTTTTTCAGAACTCTTTTGTTCACCCCCTCTCGTTTTAGCTAATGAACTTCAAAGTAATTTAATTTAAAACTCTCATTACAGACAACTAGATGTGTATTCAAAAAATTATATATCTGAAATGAAGTTTTTGTGACTTGGGATACATCACAGATATTACTAAAAAATGTAAAAGACTTTTGCATATACATATACTTTTGACATACATATTTTTACTTATAATTATTCTTGTAATCTTGCCACCAAGAGCAAAACCATAAAATAACGAGTTTGTTTGTAAATGTTCTAGAATATCATCTCATCATCTTTAGCATACAATCAAATTGAGTCCCACCAATAGAGAAATTTTGAAAAATAGCCCTTTCGGTTTACCCCTTTTCAAAAATACATATGTTTAAATGTAAGAAATTATAATGTTTTATATGGTTTATAAGGTACTTATATATAATAATTACCACTTGGAGATTCGAGACAAAATATTTTATAATTTTTAAAAGGTTTTAAATCGTTTTTACATGTTTTATAAGGTTTTTAAAAGGGTTTATAAGGTTTATAAAATGTTTTTATAAGTTATTTTTACGCTATTTATGAAAGATATATAAAATTATATATATATATATATATATATAAAGGTAATTTGTGTGAATATTTATAATTTTACACACATATTTGGATAAATTTCATCATTTTTAGTGGTTTTTTTTATAAAGTTTGAAATGAAGAGTTTTATTAAAAAAGTGATATTTGAAAAGGAATATTTTTGAAATTTCCCCTTAAAAATAATAGTAGTAAGAACGTGTGAATACCAAAACCGTCTTTTTCATACCTACAATGAATAGTAAGATTACACTACAAGAAAACATATCGATTTTCGACCACCATTTCCAACCAAAATAATTGTCATGATTTTGCTAAACGAACTTCTGAAACACTATGCTAGTGTTGTTAGATCTAAAACATAAAGCAATTATAACGACAAAGAGATTATTCATAATTTGGTAGAATATATATATATTTCAAAAACAATTTCACCGAAGAAGCCTATTATGTGTGTATATATTGGATTTATAAATTAGTATACCTTCCTTATTTACTAGGAAAAATTAAGTAAATATAGAACTTAATTAAAAAAAAATCTTTCACTCTTTTTTTTTAGTAACAACTTAGCTAAATTTCATAGTCCCCAACTATTTACAAATGGAAATTATAAGTTGTTACAACATAAATATATAACTTAACTGACAAAAAATCTTTCACTATTGTTAATTAGGTAACAAATTAACTAAATTTCCAAGTAGCCAACTATATATCAAACTATATTTGGACCCGTAAGATGGACGGGTTATCTATGTTCAACAAAAAATTAATTTCAAACTTTATTACAAGAAAACAATATCCAAACTTTTTTTGAAGCAAATAGATTTTTTTATTGTCTGAAAAGACTAATGTACGCAACTTATTGAAGGGTCAGTAAAAAGTCACCACAAATGATATTTCCTTGTGTTTTGTTCTCACTTGTACAATTACGACAATCACTTCCACAAAGATTACCCATCCTAAAACCACTCCAGCATAAGCACGCTAGATTTTGGAGTTTTCTCGGGATCAGTTACCGAAAAGAAAAGTGTACTTTGGTGACATAAATGGTCAAATTAATTATTTTAAACCTCTTCGCAACCACTGAATCCAGAGTATTATAATTCACCCCTACTAACATAGGGAAAAGTCCTCGTTGCAGACCGAGACCATCACCCCTGACAATGTTACCCCACTTGACTCCACATTCATCAGGGTTCAGCTCTGATACCACTTGTACTGCCCCAACCGTCACTTTTTGTGGCCTCATGTTGTGAGACCCCAGTGTCACCAAAGTGCACTTATCTTTTCGGTGAATGGTTCTGAGAGAGTGCTTATGCTGGAGTAGTTAAAGGATGGGTGGCCTTCTGGGAAGTGGTTGTCGAAACTGTTTGAGTAGGGCCAAAATACAGGGAAAGATTGTGTGGTGATTTGTAGGGTTTGTAAACAAGTGTTTAAAATTAAGCCTCCCGGACGTAGCCAACCGATCGTCGGATATTGATGGGTTCATAAGCCTAGTGAAAGGACATGAGGCCCATTAAGAGAGGTGGGCCCATGGGCTGGTGATAAACTTGGGGCCCACTGGAGAGATGGCGGTCAGGGTGTTACACATGTCCACTCCCGACCCATGACCCCACCTTTTTTATAGGTCCCACTTCCATTTTTGGCACGTGGTATCTGACGGCCGGTTTGCTACATATATAAGATTTTAAAGACTTGTTTACCGGCCTTACAATTCATCACATGCATTTTTTGTGTATTCCCCTCACCGCACAGTTTTCAAATCACTTCCCTGTAAAGTCACTCATTATGAAATTACTTCAACATAAACACACTTAAGTGTAGAGTTCTCTAAGGACCTTTGACCATTTTTTCTACTTCTCATAAGATGGTAATTCTTCAATTGTTTACCCTCCTCTTCCAACATTGCTATTATGTGCATTACAAAAAGAAGCATTTGAGCTACAACTGAGGGGTGGTTTGAGCAAATGGTCCACTTTAGAGACATAAGTGACCAAATCAATTCTTACGAGCGCTAAAACTAGGGTATGAGGAGTGAAAATTTTGAATTCCTCGTTTATTTTCTTTGTTACATATAATTAATTTCAAAATAAACAACATTATTGAAGAAGTTTACTTGATATAAATATATAGAAAGAAGTTGTAATTACAATATTAACATAAACAATGTACTGTGAATTGAGATATGTCATATCACATAGATTGCAAACATAAGCCATTTTCATATAATTTCCAAAATCCAATATATATTCTCTTATTTTTAATATTTTGAAATCTATTGACATCAAAACTAAGATTTTACCAAGAATACATAAACTTTGTACCATGATCATCATTTGTGAGATAGATCCCATCAGGTCTAGCATCCCAAAGTGTTAGGGCACCAAATTTTATGTAAAAATAAGGATCTTCTTGATAAGCAGTAAAAGTAACCGAAGATTTAAAACCAATCCCATGCGATAGTGTGCAAACAAACTTAGTCTCACCAAAAAAGCTATCACCAAACTTAAACGAATATATGTCACCATAATGCACTAAGTGAACACCAAGATCATCTTTTTCAGACTTACAATGAACCGTGAGAACATCATCACTCCTACCAAGAGTGTTTAAGATATATACTTGATTTTTTGGAAAGATTCTACTAGCGTTGTTCGATCCAACACTCAAAGCAATTACAACGATTAAAACAAAGAATTTATTCATGATTTCAAATAATCTATTTTTTTTTTAGTTTTTGTTTCAGTTTGAAAAACTAATTCGCCCTTGAAATTTATATAAAAGAATTTTGAATTAATTTTCTTAGATATTTATTAGGAGATTAGGTAACAAATGTAATTCAAACATAACGTAAAAGTCTAAAAGGGATCTTTGACTAAATATTAATTTGGTAACTTTGTTAAAGAGAGTAAATGATTCGATTCCTTGATTTTTTTCCTTTTGTAAATGACAAATTTGACTTCATAGGTCTCTGTGTATAAATCAATTTCGATAAAAAACAATAATATAAAACAATGATATAATTAATAAACTAAATATTACTATATTCGTTGAAAATAAAATAAAATATTAGTAGTTGAAAATTAAATTCTAGGTCTTGACTGGTTGGTGCTTTATAAACTTTCCACAGCCATATTTTGGTCCAAAGTTATAAATTCACAGCAATCAAACTTTATAAATTTTGTATTTCCTTTGGATTCACAACCAAAATACTTCCTTAATTAATTAACTTAATTGATAAATAAATTTTGTGATAAAATAATAAATAGTTATATCTAGTCCTAAAAGACTTTTGTGATAAAAATAATAAATAGTCCATCTTGTATATAATAAATAATAAATAATAAATAATTTGTATATATCCTAAAAGACTTTTTTGATAAAAATAATAAATAGTTATATCTAGTCCATCTTGCATAATCAACGGTTAATTAGCTTAATTTTTCTTTTGGTCAACAGTTAATCAACTTAATATTATTCAGTAACAAACTATCAAATATTAATTTTTTTTGGTCAACAGATGATTTATAGACGTTATACTGTAACGAACTTAATATATTTTTACTGACATTCACGTTACGAAGATAACACATAAAAGTTTTCGAAAGAGTTTTAACTATGTACTTATAAAGTACTTTTGGAATAAGTCGAGGCTAAGCTCGGTGTATATTTCAGGATTGAGATTTCAAAATAATTAGTCCCATTCAGGCCGGTAAACAAGTCTTTAAAAAGCATGTGATGAATTGTAAGGCTGGTAAACTAATTTTAAGAATTGTCGGCAGTAGAATCGTCATTGTAACAATTCTCATAATTTGCAATAAATAATAAATCAAGAGTTAAAAAATAAAACTATTTTTTAAAATTATATAGTTTTTTAAATTTGATGATATAATAAATTCTGTTGTATATTTCATATTTTATGCTATGTAAAATTTGACTAGACGCTTATTTTATAATCTTTATTTCATAATCTAGCATATTTGTTTTTATTTTTATTTTTCCTAAAATATCATCTTTCTTTTTCTTAAATATATTATTATTTGTTATATTAAATTTTATTCAATAACTATTGTTATTGAAAAAATAATAGTATATATACAATTAAATTAAATATGTTTACATATTTTCAATTTTGAACTTAATTGTCCACTTTTTATGGTAATAATATCAGTTTAATTTCCATAAAGATGGACAATTTGTTTTTGGTTTTTTTTTAAATTCTGTTTTGCTGTCTTTTAGTTTGTTTGGCAACTGGTTTGGAATTACATAAAACTTTATATTTTTTTTTCAAGTCTGTTTTTCAAGCTAATCATATATATAAAAGTAAGGTTTCACTCTCTCCTTATTGGTGAAAAAACATTTAAGCCCTTCATTTAATATATATATATATATATAAGTAAATGTTAATGACAATCATTTGATACAAAATTTAATTACACCATAAGTTATAAATTAATGGCAAAGAAAACTAAGGTTTCACTCTCTCTTTATTGCTCCATTTGATATTTAATTTTTTAAATATTTATTTACCAAAAAACACATTGAATCATATACTTTAATTCATACTTTGAATCCACACTTTACTACTAAAATGTAACTGAAAATTATATAAATTTTCAAAGACTATTGATTTTCTTTATTGAATTTCAATTAAACACACTATAAATTAAGATAATGACTCCTCTAGTTTAATTAATTGAAAAATGTAACTTACATCACTTCTTATCTTATAAATAGCCATTCTCACATCCTCCTCTACCATATCTCATATCTTCATTATTTTCTTTGTTTTTAAAAAAAAGTTATTGCATGGGGTGAAAATTCAATTATGATGTCATTATAAGAGTTTTATTAAATATTTAATTTAAACTTTTGCTTTCAATTTTATTTATTTTTTGTTTATATATATTTTTCATTTCTTCATTGTTTTTTAATATATTTTTAAATGTAATACATATGTATAATAATATTTTATGGTTATAAGAAAATCATTTTATTGATGGGATTCAACAATATTGAATTCCGACCATTGAACAATATGAAAATCAAGCTAAAGAAACCATCTTCATTCTTGCTTTTACTTTGGATGTTTGTTTCTTTCTCACATATTCATGTATATTTATTTTAATTTCAAAAGTATGTAATTTGTTAACAAAATAAATTTTTGTTATATAATTATCAAACCAATTTGTAAGAAATTATTTTAAGAATAATGATCCTTATATTAGTTTTTGATTCAACATTTAATAATATAAAGAACATTATAATTTTTGTTAACTTTGACTTTTATACTTGATTTCCTATCTAGAAAACAATTTGCTATTCAATTTTCTATCTATTATATATACTAAAAGGATGAAAAGTATAATTAAACCTAGAGATATAACTTAAATTAAGAGGAATATAAAAAGAGTTTAAAAAATAAGATTATTTTGGGAATTTTTAAGGTTTCACTCTCTCCTTATTGGTCCATTTAGCATTTATTTTTTAATTATAAGATTTATTTCTAATTAAACCAAATATCTAACACATTTAATTCATACTTGAAATCCACACTTGAATACTAAATTGTAACTGAAATTAAATAACTTGTGAATTGACTATTTGTTTCCTCCATTCAATTTCAAATAACACATTATAAATTATAATTATAACTCCTCTAATTTAATTATTTTAGAAATATAAATTACATCATATTTTATCCTATAAATACCCATTCTTACATCCTCCTCCACCATATTTGATACCCTCAATATTTTCTTTGTTTTATTTTTAATGTTCTTGCATGGGTTGAAAGATTAATTAAGATATCATTGAAAGAGCTTGATTATATATTTGGTTTAAAATTTTGTTTTCAATTCTATTTTTTCTTTGTTTTATGTACTTCTTCATTTCTTTATTGTTATCTTATATTGTTAAATGTACACAAACAAAGGTAATGTGTATGTATATTTATAAGCTTACACACATATTTGGATAAATTTCAAAATTTTTAGTGATTTTTTTGATAAATTTAAAAAGTAGTATTTGAAAAAAGTATTTTTAAAATTCTCTCAATATCATTTCTATTCTTATCATTAACAATATTATTTTTTTTTATCAAAAATACTCAAAAGTACTGAAGAAAATTACTATCAAAATTAAATAATTAATCAACGAATAAATTCAAGAGATATGAATGAATTCTATTGTATGATTTAAATATCATAAGTATTGAAATTTATTTGTTCTATTTTTTATAAATATATTAATTAACTTAATATACAACATCCCGCGCATATATTACCTAGTAATATATATACTGTACTTATAAAGTTTGTAGATCCTTATTCTCTAGAGAACTTTTGAGAAATACCCCTTTTGGTGTACCCTTTTTTAAAAATACCCCATTTATCTATCAATTTTCAAAAATACCCCTTTTTAAATATAAAAAAATTATAAAATTTTTATGTAGTTTATAAGGTACTTCTATATAATAACTACTACTGGGAGATTCGATACAAATATTTTAAAATGTTTTAAATAGTCTTAAATCGTTTTTATAAGTTTTATAAGGTTTTTAAAAGGTTTTTATAATTTATTTTTACGCTATTTATGAAAGGTATATAAAGTTTTATACACATATAAAGGTAATTTGTGTATATATTTATAAGTTTACACACATATTTGGATAAATTTCAACATTTTTAGTGAGATTTTTTATAAAGTTTGAAAATGGGCTATTTTTAAAAAGAGGTATATGAAAAGGGGCTATTCACTATGCCGTTGTAAGTCTGGATTTTGTTAGCTTCCTAACTATACATGCTTGAAAATCACACGACGTTCTATTTATAATTTTAATCAAACATACAATATATGGTACTATTATTTGTTTGGTTGTATTAATTCATTATTTTCCATTATATACGTAATTGTGTATGGGTGCGTTTTCACTATGTTTTCAAGATACCATACAAAGACTGACGACTCTGACCAAACAATGGCAAAAACAAACACACAGTTTAATCGTTACAGTCAAACAAATTTTAATGATGCAATCAACCAAACAAATTTTAATGATGCAATCAACCAAAAAAGTTTTAAGATTTTGCCAATCCAATCTTAATGATGCAAAAAACACAGAAAAAAAGAAATGTAACAACAAACAATTGACCAATAGTTTTTTTCTGTACAGATCTTCTGACCTGAACCATTAACTTCAAATATGAACCATAGGCCTCTTTAATTTCGCTTGGTGTTATCTATCTGTTTGAAAATTAGCTAAGCTTTGTTTTTGGTTACCAAGCTACTAGAATCGGATCCGCAATACAGCGCAAGGAAATATTTTAACAGATTAGAATATGTTATAATTTTATTTTATTGCAGTGCAATCGATTGCAGTGAGTCATATATTTTGTGTAATAAGTTATTATAAAATAGTCAAAAAACGAGTAAATGGTAACATAATAATTTTGATACAACAGAAGAAAAAAACACAGAGAATTTTTTTAACAACGCGAAAGAATATTTATCGATAAATTATTCAGTTTGACCTTTTTGTAATAGAAAGAAGAATATACGTAAAAATTATTAAAGATTTGCAGTCATAAAAATTACATACTCACAATCTATGTTTTGAAAGAGCAACCTTAAACGGATTGCATTCATAAAAATATTATTCATTACTCGCTCTACCATATAATTGTGACTTTAACAAAATGACTCGTGAATTACCTGTGATTTACATAGTTTGATACATAATATAGTTTCTCGGTAAAATTTATTCGTATTAAAAATTCAATTTAATCAATATTTGAATAGTATATTTTGTTCATAAGACTTTTTTTTCTAAATATTATTAACCTCTTAATGGGCTATGTCAAAGCGGGCTACAAGGCCCAACAAAGCAACATAGAAAAGAAAAGAAATAACGGATCAGCTAGGCGGAAGCGAGGCTCAGATCCGGGTTAGCTACCGGAGACATCGGCTCCCGTCAAGTAAGTCCGGCGTTAACAAAGGGGACTACTTTGCTCCACTTTCAGCGATTCCAGTTCTTGACCGGAGCTAACCAATCCGGACCGAATCCCTAAATTCACCGACAGATCATACCCGCAACACCCTTTCCGGACAAGCAAACCGAAAATAACCGGACTCACCACCTCCTTCTTGTCTCGAACCTAGCAACAAAAAAGATTTCGTATCTAACCCCTCGCCGCCTGCGCCATCGATCCGAGAGGCTGAATCCTTACCTGCACCTGCTTCAAACCGGGAGAGACGAAAACCAACTCGGCAGCAATAAAGGATGTTGGCTCAAACAGCACCGAATCGCCAAACCTCGAGTCAGGCATGACAGATCTGAGCAAATCTTCCGCTAATTGCCTCAACAAAGGTGAAAACCCGCCGATCCAACCCTAAACTTCCGCCGCCCTCCACGAATTCGGACCTGTCTCTGTGAGCCCAGCCACCTTAAGCCTAACCACTGAGTCTTCAACAATGGTAAGACAACAAAGGAAGCTTCCAGATCCGGAGTCACGACTACGAAGAGCATCAAGGGAGAATTAACCACACCACTACACCACCAAAGAAGCAGGGCCAGCTTTGCCTAAGATAAAGAACAAGAAAACTTTAATGGGAGGGAGGAGAGCAGACTACAACCAGAAAAACCAGCTGCAAAAGAGATCTCCTCCCTCGATCTATTTTGTGCGGCTAGGGTTTCTATTTTCCGTTTTGAAAAATTCAAATTGCAACATATTCAAAAAAAAAAGTTAAATTTTTATTCAACATTTGTAATATATATTTTAATATAATAAATTAAAAATAAGATCAAATAAAGGTGAAAGGAGAATAATCATTGCTTTTATTTAGGGGGTTTGCACAACTAACATTTTTATGATACCCTTTTTTACAAGTACCTTCTTCAATGTACAAAATGACTAAATTACTCTATTTTATTATAACCCATGAAGAAGAAAGGAATATTCGTTGGAAAGAATATTCCTTCTAAAGAATATTCATTCTAGCAAAAAGAATATTCCTTCTGAAAAATTTCCAGCCAAAAATTTCCGACAAAAAATTTCCCGCCAAAAAACATTTCCCGCCAAAAAATTTCCGCAATTCCTTAAATTTTTTTTTAAAAAAAATTGTAAATATTTTTAAATCCCTTAAAAAATCCTTTAATAGACCTTGTAAATCTTTTAAAAGTCATCCAAAACCTTTTAAAACTTGAGTAAACCTTTTAAAACCATTGTAAATCATTTTATAACATTTATAAACACTTGTAAATCCCTTTAAACACTTTATAACCCCTTGTAAATCCTTTAATAAAAAATTTTAGAAACTTCTAAAACACTTTAAAACCCCTTGTAAATCCTTGAAAAACTTGTAATACCTTTAAACCTTTTTTGTAAACCCTTTAAAAACCTTTGCAAACTTCTAAAACCCTTTAAACCCCTTGTAAATCCTTTAAAACTATTTTCAAATCTTTGTAAATATCTTTCAAAATCCTTGTAAATCCCTTTAAAACCATTTTTAATCCTTGTATGCCTTTTAAAACACTTGCAAATCCTTTTAAAAATCCTAGTAAATTTTTAAAATCATTTAAAAATCCTTATAAATCCTTTTAAAACTGTTAGAAACTTATAAAAGTTTTTTAAAACCATTGTAAATCATTTAAAACCCATTCACAAACCTTTGTAAGCTTCTAAAACCCTTTAAGAACCATTACAAATCTTTTAAAAACCATTTAAAAACTCTTGTAAATCCCTTTAAAACCCCTGTAAAATCTTTAAAAAACCCTTTAAAAATCTTTGTAAATCTCTTTAAAAAAAATTGGCAGGAAAATTTTGTAAATTTTTTTTTTTCGGGAAACTTTTCACGGAAAATTCCTATATAGGGAAAATTTTGGGGAGAAATTTTTGGAAGGAATATTCCTTCCTTTGGGAAAAAATATTCTTTTAACTAGGGGTAAAATGTCCATTAAAATTTAAGAGAGGGCAAAAATTAAAATGGCAAAAAAAGATCTAGTTTTGCAAAAGGGTATCATAAAAAGATTATTAGTAATAATTTCTCTATAGTTTATTATTTTAAGTTAGTTAGGGAAATATTAGAAAATCCAAAATTTAGATATGAAAATAATATAATCCGGTGGGAAAGTATCCGATATATCTAAACCCAATTAGATATTCGATTTGAAGTATCCAATTGTTTAATTTTGGGTTAAATTTTAGTTTTGACCCGCCCATGTAAAAGTGTACTTCTCTTTTACTATATAAGGGATGTAAAAGTAATATTTTAATTCACACAATGAGAACATACTAAGTGAGTTAAACTTGTTAGCTTGTCACGTTCTCTCTAAAAACTCTCATAAATCAGTTTTCATATTAAGGATAAAGAAATCATAAACGAATTACAACAACATAATTTAAATGCATAAAATAAATCACAGAGGCAAGATATGATACCTTTGTCCTTAATATAATAAATCGGCCGTAAGCGCTTTGGTCTATCACGATTTATGAATCCCAGGATACAAGCGAACTTGATCTACGATATACTCTCGAACCTACTTAAAAACCATGAACTTACTTTAAAAGAAAGAAAGAGAGCCGAGATTTTAGAACTGAGAATGCTTTTCTGTTTTCAATGTAAGAAATAATGAGAGGCTGCGCGCCTGCGCCTCTTTATATAGTAGAAGGACTAGAAGGAGATTGGGCTTGGGAAGAATATCCTCAACATATTCTGCAAAATATTCTCAAAATATTTTCGGCATATTCTTTGGAGTGCACGCAAAGTTACTTGGAGTGCACAACAAGCCTGGTAAAAAATTGGGCATAACAGAAGCCAAAAAATACTCGGCGAGGGAAGAATTCCCAAGAGCACACGAGCCCAGCCTGATTTGGTTCGGTTCGGCGCGTGTGGAACATTGCTTCTCTCTTACACACACTTTTGAAACTAGATGAGAGTGTAACCATATATAAAGGAGTGAAAATCACTCCTTATATCCGATGTATGTCTTTTTCCCAATCTTCCCAAGTAGCTCACTTCACACCCTTATTTCTCATCTAAATCAACTCTGTTTTCGTATTCCATCTTGTAGTACTTGTTACCAGCTTTGCATTGCACTATCAAGCTCACAATTCTGTTAAGCCATTTGGCCGGAATTTGACCAGGAAGTTGCCAGAAAGTCATTGTCAAAAACTTGCAATTTTTCAGAAATATTTTTCTGTAAATTCAATTCCAACAATCTCCCACATCTATAGAAATAAGTCTAAACATATGACGACTCAACTGAATCAATTGAGAGTGTCTTAGAAGTGATGGCAAAACAAAATCTTCAGAATAAAGAGGGAGTGCATCCATTTGCGATAGGGGAAGAAAATTAGAGAGTTGATCAAGCTGAGTAAAACACCCCTCCCCCTTGGAATTTGGTAGTTTGATTGATTTAACTATTGGGCACAATGCACCTGCAAAGAAAGTAAATATCCCAAAATTAGAAAGTTTTCTCCGTCCTTTGATTTTTTTTTGAAAATTGGGTAATGTTATGTGTCTGCAAAAGTCAAGGATATGTCAATAATTACATACACCATCAGTGAGCCCTCATCAATATTATTGAAAAGTGCAATTCCATCAGCATTATTGAAACGTGTTATTCCCGATGTTGTACTTTCCCTAGCAGAGTACGATCCATTAGATGATGTCTACTCCGAGAAGGAGGCAAATATTTTTACTTCATCGACGAATTTATGTAAGTTGCAAAGGTTCATAATGTTTTTTCGTTTAGAATGTTTATTTTCAAACTCGTACTGGTAATTGTTTGCTATCATCAACCCAAACAAAGAAACGATATCTGCATGCATCACTTCTGTGTATGACTGAGTACACTTTTAATTGATAAAAATATTGCGATCAGCAAATCTTCAATTGAATAGAGAGCAAATTTCCAGCCAAGTCCTTGAATAGCACTAAACTAGTAAACCAACAATTAAAATGTAACTTTCTCTAGCTAAACCAATCATCTGAAAAACAGACCACACATCAAAAACATAATAAAAAGTACAAATGGATTACTAGAACCCTAGAAACTAAGCTGACTTCTTCTTGTATTGGCCTACAATGACCTTCTTCTTCTCATTCTTCTCATCATCAACCTTTTTCTTCTTCTTCTTCACTTCATCAGCTATCTTCTTCTTCTTCTCTTCATCTGCCTCAGTGATTAGATCATAGAACTTTCTGAAGATTGATGGTTTCTCACTCTCCCCAATGGTGAAGTATAGTACCTTATCCTTCACACTCACCACCAATTTGACGTAAGTTCCACTTAAAACCTGAAATAAATATTATCTTTCTTCGTCTTCAAATCCTTCGACCTTTGACCAAATTTTTATGATTTTCAATTTTGTACTTATCTTTTAATATTAAGAAGATAGTTAATCTAGGTGTATATACTAGCTACTTTCTTCATCTGATAAATCTCTGCACATATTTCTCGAAATTATGTATACAAGAAAGCAGTTGAATACTGAATACGTCATCTTTTGACTTCTATTCCACGACAGAGGTTCTAAGTGAATTCAATAAAACATATCAAAGCATGTTAACATATATATTATTATAGATTTTTTGGTAGAAATTGTCAATAAGAGTGTGTAGTAGTCTCTCTACTGGCAACAATTATTTACACATCAAACGAGACGAATGCAAACATTATTCATGTGGCTTTTACGAGATGAGTAGTTTACGGACCAAAATATATTTTAACCGTTATGGAATTAATTTTTCCACCATGATATTTCAGGTTATTCTTTTTGAGATTTTTTTTGATGATTATTTTTTGATATAGTAGTTCATGAGTTTACTAAAAAAATAATTGATTACTTACGTTTACAATTGGTCTAGATTCGGCGTCATGTCAATCCGGATCCACCGACATGTTGTTCGATCTATTAGAGTATCAATCCGAATTTTATGGTGAAATTACTATTATTGCAAAAAATTCACAAATTGGATGAAATCCAACCAATATAAGTATGAGTTATATATACTATATCCAATAATTAATTCTACAAATAGAATTCTGCACGTAAGTCCTTGTTCATCTCTAGTTACTCATTATTTGGGAGTTATATTTTCGATCATATTTGGTTGTTACACTTCTTTAGCTACATTATTCAAGCACATCCTTTAAAAGTAGTATGCAAAATATTATGGAAACTCAAACTGATCAATAAGTTTTCCATAACAAAGAAAATGGATTTAGTTCTGCCCAAAGAAAGCCTTCTTTTTTAAAAGAATTAAAAAAAACTATTTCTAAGTCTTTGGTGTTTCTAAGGATTTTCAAAGAAAGAGAAATAATGTTACTAAAAATCGCAAAGGAAATAAAAAACGTAATTATCAAAAGAAAAAAAATTATAAAAGGAGATATTATTTTATTCCATCAAAAAATATTTTATATAATCATCTCATTTTATTGTGTTAATATGTGATTAGACGACATAATCGAAACAAATTACAATATTAGCTAGAAACTCTCGCTGAGCATGATCTCAACAATATATTGATAGTTTTACATATTCTACAAGTGTATTGATGAAGGCATACTTTGATTTAACACGCTACAGCTGAGTAGATAGTCTATATTTCCAATTTTACTATTTAAGGTTTTAATTAGATAAAACTAATTATATTTTAGTACAATATAATTACAATATACATTAAAACTATTTTAGGTTTCAATTTCGATATAAAATAATAATTTCAATTTTACTATTTTAAGTTTGGAAAAATGTCATTTATATCAGGAACTTTCCAATTTAGGCCATTTAAATCACAAACTTTATATGTGGCCATTCTTCATTAACTTAGGTTTAAAACATCATCTTTGGTTGACCAATCTAAAATGTACATCATATCTTCAAATATTTTAACAGAGCAGCTAGCCATCGCTAACTTAGGTTTTAAAACATCATCTTTTGTAATTGGCGCAAAATGTGTTAGCTTGCCTGGTACGGGAGCTGACAGCGACGTGTCGTGTGGTCAAAGAATTGGTTATTTCGGGAGATCTATGGCGGGATGGTTGGTCGAGGGAAAAGGAACATAATCAAGAGTCAGATGTTTTATATTCATTGTTTGGATACTTTGATATGCCACAAAATTGTGGATTTTACATCTGCTGTAACTAATGGCATGAGCTTCTTTTCGCCGATTTGGTCTTGATTACTGTTTCTTTTTGTCTCTGTCCCACTAAAGGGTATATTTAATTAAAAAAGGTTTTAGAAAAAAAATGGAATAAAATGGAATTTAAAAGAATTCATAACAAAACAAATATTTGAGAGAGAGAGAGAGAGAGAGAGAGAGAGAGAGAGAGAGAGAGAGAGAGAGAGAGAGAGAGAGAGAGAGAGAGAGAGAGAGAGAGAGAGAGAGAGAGAGAGAGAG
>NW_006238921.1:10371900-10416966 GCF_000375325.1 Capsella rubella
GAGAGAGAGAGAGAGACTTTGAGTTTTTCATTTGCTTCATGAATTTGTATGTAATTTTTTTAAAACCTTTAAAAATACAAATCTAAATTATTTATTTATATATGAAAAAAGCCACAAATGCAATTAAAACAAAAAATATCAATTAACATTATTTTATATCTTGTTACACGTTTTGCCGCTCCGGTTATCAATTTTCTTGTTTTTCGATAAAACTTTTCTCTTAATAAAAACCAAAGTTACAAAACTTGTGAATATAATACATAATTGATTAATTCGTGGATAAAGAGATAAACTTAAGTTACACTTACTTACACATGCCCCTTGTCACAAAATCTAGCTTTTAAAAAAGAGAAAAACCTGAAATTGGTGCTTAAGATGGAACCAATACTAAGGTGAAAAAAACAAAAAAACAAAAAAAAATTAAAAGGAATAATAGGAGAGTCAAATCCTTGCTTGTTTGCCCCTGTTTCGTTGCTGTTCATCCATTGCAAAGAGGTGAGAGCATGACCAAGGCCTATATAGGCAGTTTGATCATTGTTTTGGATGTTTTGATGATTGTTTGATTGATTTTTTTTTTTGCTTGGTTGTTTTGGTGTGATATGATCCCTGTAAAACCCCTTGGAGATTCGCTCGTGGCTTGGGAGTGGTTAGAAGTCGAGATCCAGTGAGAAAATGCAACTGGAGCGTCTGTAGAGTATCGGTTTCGATCGACACCAGTGGTTAGTGACGCTCGAAACCAATGTTTTGTTCCGCGAGGATAGTTGCGACTCACGAATGGAGTGTCGACCTCGGTGTCGACTAAGTGTGTCGTGTGCGAGTGTCGATCGACACCCTATTGTCACCAGTGATGTTACTTGCTGTTTATTATTTGTTTGGTTTATTTTCGTTGATGATGATTGATACTGCTTGTGTGTATAGCCCAGTTGTTGGGATGAGTGCCTCACTAAGTATTCATGGAAATACTTATTCATCTCTTTCGTGATGCAGGTAAAGGAAAGGTGTGACCGTCGAATCATGGCGAGGAGAGAACGATGATCTAGGGGCTCGCTGATTATTCTGAATAATGTTAGGAATTGTTTAGGAAATTGCTAGTTCTTGAATTGTTTAGGAAATTGCTAGTTCTGAAATTGTTTAGGAAATTGATAGTCCTAGAATGATTGCTGGATTAATGGTTAATGCATTTGGTTTGCTGGATTGTTATTTTAATGTCTTCCACTGGTTTTATTGTTTATGGTTTGGTTTATTTAGAAGTGCTAGTTAACCGGTTTAAATTGAAATTGGATGAATTAAATTAGGTTAACCTGGTTGCATTATTAAAAATTAAATTTTTTTGGGTTGGGTCTTTTAAGTTAGTTTGTTGGTTTAATTTGTCGGTTTAATATCAATTTATGGGGTTAGTAGTGGTAAATTAAAAGTTGGAAATTGGCTGGGTCGTTTCAAATCTAAAATAACAGTTCCTCTTCTTCCCCAACGTAGGTTTACCGCCTTTTCTTGGAACCACTTGTTGTTGAGTCCGCTTCGGCTAAACCGCCTGACAAGGAATGACTATTTGATCCTTCAGATCATTCTTGATATTTACAGCAGTCTCTACCAACTACTGTAGCGTGGCATAGGTCCACACCTTGTAGCGCACTCTCAAGTTTGGATGTAGACGTTCTGGAAACGACGCACACAAAGCACGTCTACATCACCCGCCCGACTTGTGTACACTAGGAGTTTGCTGAACTCAACATCAAACTCCCGCACCGACCAGTCACCGAGAGTAAGCGCCAAAAAGGCGAATCTATCCAGTCTATTGCCTCCTCCAAAAAATCCCCCACACCATTTGACTCTAAAACCTCTTTGTAGCCACACTCCTCCACCATAGATAGGCCTCACCCGCCAAGTAGTGAACCGCCAGATCCACCTAGTACGCTTCTGCACACCTTTAAAATTGAAAGAAGCCCTCCAGCTTCAATCTCCACTCATCAGCTACAGACGGGTCGATACCTTCGAGAAACGCACCCATACCGAGCCTCTGCAACTGCTCCAACATCCTCATGAAATACGGCTGCTCAACCACCGCACCTACTCCATGTTGCAAACCCGCAACATCCGGCTCCCTAGCTCGGTCCAGTTGTACAATTACAAATTCGATGAAAATACAATTTGATGTGGTGGAAGCTCTCTCGAATCGGTGGTTGACCAAGGGTTGTTTAAAGCTACTACACCAAGAGGTATGGGGTTGGACGTCCATATAATGCGATTTATTAATATGCAGATGAAGGAGATAAGCTTACATATGATCTATAACAATGCCTTAGAGCCGTTTGCCGTGATTCTACGCAGAGAGAAGGATGTTTCGTCAGAAATTCAAAGAGAATTGTCTGTAGTAGAATTGTCATTGTAACAATTCTCATAATTTGCAATAATAATAAATGAAAAAAAAAAAAAAAACAACTCGATGTGTAATCGAATAATTATATATCTTAAATGATGTATTGTGAATTAGGATGTGTTAGATCACATAGATTACCACAAAATTTCAAAGACTTTTGCATATATTTTTTGATAACTTAATAATTTTTTTTACTTATAATTTATATCTTGAAATCTATTGACAACAAGAGTAAAGATTAATATGTTTAAAAACTAGTTCCAACCATACATAAACTTTGCACCATGAGCATCATTCGTGAGATAGATCCCATCATCTCTAGCTTCCCAATAGTATGTGGCACCAAATGTCATAAAAATAGGAGATTGTGTGTATGCTGTAAATATTCTAGAATATCTAAAACCAACCCCCTCATGTGTTAGCATACAAACAAACCGAGTTCCACCAAAATATTCATCCCCAAACTTAAAATTATATAAGTAAAAGCGATGCACTTTGTGAATACCAAGATCGTTTTTTTCAGACTTACAATGGATCGTAAGAAGATCAGAGTTCTTGCTAAACGAGTTTCTGAAACAATAGGCTAGCATTGTTAGATCCAACACATAAAGTAATAACAACGACCAAAGCAATAAGATTATTCATAATTTGGTAGAATATAAATAAATATATGTTAACAACAATTTCAGCTATGAAGTTCTTATGTATATATATATATATATATATATATATAAATATGTATATATATTTATATTGTATTTATAAATTAATATACCTTCCTCATTTATTAAAATATATTTAATAAATATATAACTTAATTAAAAATTTCTTTGACTTTTTTTATTTAGGTAAATATTTATCTAAATTTCCAAGTCCCCAACTATAGATCCAATTGACATTAAAAGTTGTTACAACATCAATATATAACTTAAACTGAAAAATATATTTTGACTCTTGTTAATTAGGTAACAAACTAACGAAATTAACAAGTACCCAACTATGAATGTAACTAGACTAGAAATGATAGACTGATTATCTATCTTCAAAATAAAATTAAACCTAAATCTTTATTATAAGAAAACGATATCCAAAGCTTTTCTTTGAAAATAAAAACTGAGAATTTTTTAGTTAGCAAATAGACATTTTTTTAACAAATCTTTTCATATATTTATATTTAAAATTCGTTATTAAACATTCATCATAAAAAATTAAACACCAATTTCACAACTATTCATAATTTCATTTTTAAGCGATATCGTAGAATGTGATTACGCAATTTATTGAATTTTATAGACCTAATTAATTACTACTAAATTTGATGGTAAATTTCTTACAGATTAACATCAATCTAAAATATAATCTATATATATAAAGTTA
Source organism: Capsella rubella (assembly GCF_000375325.1). Classification (NCBI taxonomy): domain Eukaryota; kingdom Viridiplantae; phylum Streptophyta; class Magnoliopsida; order Brassicales; family Brassicaceae; genus Capsella; species Capsella rubella. The sequence continues at coordinate 10,375,655 of NW_006238921.1, forward strand.
ACTTTTTCTCTCTTCTTCTTAAGCCACATCATCATCAACCTCATTTTATTATTTAATTTTTAAAATTAATTATACCATTTTATCATTTAATTTTAATATTTAAACCTATGTAAATAAGTTTTTCCAAAATGAATATGAAAGGTCTTTTTGATATTATCTATATATATAAAGTTAACTTTTTCTCTCTTCTCCTTATGCCACATCATCATTCATTTTAATTTTTTACATTGATTTAGAATTACAACACTTCAATTTTAATTTCTTTTTTACCTCATAACTTAGCTTTTATTTTATTTTTACATTCAATAGTGATTTTAAGAAAATAAATAATATAGTAAAAACATTTATGTCCAAAATAAATAAAACAAGTATCTATTTATAAAGTAATGATCAATTTTTTGATTAATAGGGCTAAAAACAAAACAAAATACAAAACAAGGATATTTATACTATACATATATACCACTAAATTGATGTCATCCGAAGCCACTTCAAACGAAAACACAACCGATTTTAGACATAAGAAGTAGAAAAAAAAAACTAAAAAGTAAAATAAAAATACTTGGATAAATAAATAAGTGCATTCACCAGAATAATTTGGCCTACAAGAATTGAAGACTTTTGAAATGTAAGGTTACAAAAGCTACTATTTGACCTAAATCAAAATTAAACAAATAACAATAAACATTTTATATACTAAATTAATACAAAACAACAGTAAAAACAAAAAAAAAATCAAAATATGAATTTTAAAATATAAAAAAACAATCATAAAACTCCCGCGCGGCAGCGCGGTCAACAACTAGTATATTATAAAACTAAAAAAGATAATTGATTAAGAGTTAAAAAAAAGAGAATTTTTGAGAAATACCCCTTTTGGTGTACCCCTTTTTAAAAATACCCCTCTTTTCTATCCATTTTCAAAAATACCCCTTTTCAAATATGAAAAATTATAAACTTTTATATGGTTAATAAGGTACATAGAGGTCATCATTACTACTAGAAGCCTAAATCCAAATATTTATAAGGTTTTAAAAGGTTGTAAACGGCATTTATAATGTTTTTATAAGATTTTTAAAAGGTTTACACAGTTTTTATAAGGTTTTTAAAATGTATTTATATGGTATTTATGAAATATATATATAAATTTACACACATATAAAGATAATTTGTGTCTATAAATATAAGTTTACACATATGTTTTTGATAAATTTTAAATTTTATAGTGACTTTTTGATAAATCTAGAAAGAGGGGTATTTTTAAAAAGTGGTATTGGAAAAGGGGTATTTTTGAAATTCTCCCTTAAAAAAACTTACTAATTATCGATTATACTAACAAATATAATGTATAATATAAACCCCACATCATCATTCATCTTAATTTTTACATTGATTTAGGATTACAACACTTTAGTTTTTAATTTCTTTTCTACCTCATAACTTAGCTTTTATTTTATTTTTATATTCATTAGTGGTTTTAAGAAAATAAATAATATAGTAAAAAATATTTATGTCCAAAATAAATAAAACAAGTATCTATTTATAAAGTAATGATCAATTTTTGATTAATGGGGCTAAATACAAAAACAAAATACAAAGCAAGGATGTTTATACTATACAGATAGATATACCACTAAATTGATGTAATCCGAAGCGACCTCAAACGAAAACACAACCGATTTTAGGCATAAGAAGTAGAAAAAAGAACTAAAAAGTAAAATGAAAACACTTGGATAAATAAATAAGTGGATTCACCAGAATAATTTGGCCAACAAGAATTGAAGGCTTTTGAAATGTAAGGTTCTAACAGCTACTATTTGACCTAAATCAAAGTTAAAAAAATAAAAATAAACATTTCATATACTAAATTAATACAAAAACAACAGTAAAAACAAAAAAAAAAAAAACAAAAAACAAAGAAAAATCAAAATATAAATTTTAAAATACAAAAAACAATTATAAAACTCCCGCGCGCAGCGCGGGTCAACAACTCGTGTTAAATACAAATAAAGTCATTTGTAAAGTATTTTATATAATAACTCAAATGAACGTAAAGAATTAAAAAAAAAAATTATAGCATCGTGGAGGAAAGCATTAAAGTTTACTTTTCCTAAATACCAAAATATAAAAGATTAGAGATTTGAAAGAGTTTATGTTTTAAAAATAATTAAATTACAAATTATGTCGAACTTTTCTTATCCTTTCTAAATCATTAAATGCCTTTTCAGAACTATTTTGTTCACCCCTTCTAATTTTAGCTGATGAACTTGGTTGTAATTTATTTTTATTTTATTTAAAAAATCTCATTACAGACAACTCGATGTGTAATCAACCAATTATTTATCTTAAATGAAATATTGTGACTTGGGATGTGTTACATCACAGAGATTATAATAAAATGTAAAAGACTTTTGCATATACATATACTTTTGAAATTCCAATAAATTTTTTTATTTATAAATTATATCTTAAAATCTTGACAACCAGAGTAAAAGAAATATGTTTGAAGACTAGTTCCAATCATATAAACTTTGCTTCATGAGCATCATTTGTGAGATAGATCCCATCATCTTTAGCACCAAATCTCATAAAATAAGGAGTTTGTTTGTATGCTGTAAATGTTTTAGAATAGCATACAATCAAATTAAGTCCCACCAAATAATTAAGAACGATGCACAAGAACATGTGAATACCAAGATCGTCTTTCTTAGACCTACAATGGATAGTAAGAAGATCAGAGTTCTTGCTAAACGAGTTTCTGAAATACATTTTATTTTTCGGAAACAGTACTATGCTAGCGTTGTTAGATCCAAGTATCCAACACATAAAGCAATTACAATGACTAAATCAATTAGTTATTCATAAATATATGCCAAAAACAAGTTCACCTAAGAAGTCTATTTACTATAAATTAATATACCTTCCTCATTTACTAGGATAAATTAAGTAAATATAGAACTTAATTACTAACAAAAATCTTTGACTCTTTTAATTTAGGTAACAACTTAGCTAAATTTCCAAGTCCCCAACTATAGTTCAAATGGATATTATAAGTTATTACAACATAAATATATAACTTAATTAAAAAAAATCTTTGACTCGTGTTAATTAGGTAACAAATTAACTAAATTGCCAAGTAGCCAACTTTATTTCCAACTAGATTTGGACGCGTCTGATGGACGAGTTATCTATATTAAAAAAACAAATTTAAAACTTTAATACAACAAAATGATATCCAATCTTTTTTTTTTAAGCGAATAGATTTGTTTTTTCTCCGAAAAACTAATTTACGTGTATATATATAAATCGTTATTAAACAAATATTATAAAAATCTAGTATAAATTGTTGATCACCAAAAAACTTTGCAAACTATTCACCATTATTCATAATTTCTATATCAATATCGCATATAATTGTGACTACAAAATTTATTGGAGGATCGGTAAAAAGTCACCACATGATATCTCCTTGTGTTTTGTTCTCACTCGTACAATTCCAAAAGTCACTTTCATGAGGATCACCCATCCTGAAACTACTCCAACATAAACATGCTAAACTGTGGAGTTTTCTCAGGATCTCTGACTGAAAGAATAAGTGTATTTTGGTGACATAAGTGGCCAAATCAATTATCTTAAAGCTCTCCGCAAGTATTGAAACCAGGGTATTATAATTCACCTCCACCAACAGACCGTAAAGTATTTTTTTCTAGTTTGAATATTTACTATTTTTTTAAATTCTTGATTTATTATTTATCGCAAATTATGATAATTGTTACAATGACGATTCTAACAGAAAATTCTCTCCAACCCTATTAGATTCACCACAGAATACGCTTTTTTTACGACACCTCCTTATCTATGCGTAGAATCACGGCGAACTACGGTAATTGTGCATTGTTGTACATATGGGCGTCTGGGCGTCGAACCTCAGACCTCTTGGTGTAGAAACTTTAAACAATCATTGGTCAACCACTAGACCAAATGTGCTTACACAATACATTTACCATTTAAAAATAAGAATTTCTTTTATAATTGTCTTTTTTGGACTTAAGTTTTTGTACACTAAATTTTCTATTATATATAAAATTTATAAGGATTATATTTAGTTTGTAGGATGTTTTTAATTTACTATAGTGATAGTGATGGGGCATATATTTACATACAAGTTTCAAATTTTTTTTTATTTTTTTTTTATTTTATTGGATTGTACTATTTGTAAACTGTTCTATTCCTACTGATTATTAATTTCTTGACGATTTGTTTATGAAGGTTTTACTGTATTTGGGAAGAGCCTAAAAATTTTCAAAGCACAAAATAAAATAAAGTATGTTTTACAATTTCGTCATCTTCTGTTATTCTCTTTCTCGCCTTTGCATTTCTTTACACTTCTTCAAAGTTAACTCTCTTATTTCATTTACCCATCCACTGATAGGTCCCAATCAAGAGCTTATAAGAACAATAGACTTTAAACATTTTTTCTATATATTTCATCATAAGATGTTATGAGTATTTATACATGTTAAGGGCAATCCTAAAATATAGGAGATAGACATGAATAGAAGATTTAACATAATCTACCTAAAACAACTAACAACAATAAGATCACAAATGATATTCTCATTGTTTCATCCTTATCTTAATTGATACCGGTTTACTTCGGTTATGTTCTCATCAATACTCCACCCTCCAAAAGAACTTTGTCCTCAAAGTTCATAAGAAACCTCATGCATCTTCTTGGATAGCTTCTTCCCATCTTCTCCGCTTGTGTCATCTTCTCTGACTAGAAGATCAAAGGGCAGCTTCCCGTGGCTTCTATTTTTTTTTTTTTAAATATGAAAGATATAGATTTTGATACCACAAATGTGGTCCGGATCAAAACCGAGAAAGATGATAAAATTAGGGTTTGATACCACAAGCGTGGTCCAGATCAAAACCAAGATAAATAGTGGATGAAGGTTGCTATTGATACCACAAAGTGCTCCGAATCAAAAGCGAGATGAAGCCTCTAATACCAATTGATAGGTCCCAATCAAGAGCTTATAAGAACAATAGAATTTAAACATTTTTTCATCGTTTCATCCTTATCTTAATTGATACCGGTTTACTTCGGTTATGTTCTCATCATCTACCGTTACATTTCTCGCCTTTGCATTTCTTATTACATGTAATTTTAATGGGAGGTGATGTGAGCGATGACTAATGATTTTCTTCTAATTCTCGGATTGACCAAACATTATATCACATAGATTGCAAACATAAGCCATTTTCATATAATTTCTAAAATATAATAATATATATTTTCTCATAATTTATATTTTGAAATCTGTTGACATCAAAAGTAAAAGACATAATGGCTTGAAGACTAAGATTTTACCAAGAATACATAAACTTTGGACCATGATCATCATTTGAAAGATAGATCCCATCAGTTCTAGCATCCCAACGGGTTAGGGCACCAAATTTTATGTAAAAATAAGGATCTTCTTGATAAGCAGTAAAAGTAACCGAAGATTTAAAACGAATCCCATGCGAAAGTGTGCAAACAAACTTAGTCTCACCAAAAAAGCTATCACCAAATTGAAAAGAATATAAGTCACCATAATGCACTAAGTGAACACCAAGATCGTCTTTTTCAGACTTACAATGAACCGTGAGAACATCATCATTCCTACCAAGAGTGTTTAAGAAGGTTATTCGATTTTTCGGAAAAATTTTACTAGCGTTGTTCGATCCAACACTCAAAGAAATTACAATGATTAAGACAAAGAAATTTTTCATAATTTTGAACAATCTATTCTATTTTTTTTGTTTTTGTTTAAGTTTGAAAAAACTAATTTACCCTTAGATATATATAAGATTTTTGAGCTAATATCTTAGATATTTATTAGAGTAATTTGGTAACAAATGTAAATCAAACATAATGTAAAAGCCTCAAGGAATCTTTGACTATATATTAATTTGGTAACACCTTAATTAAAAAGAGTAAATGATACAATTCCTTTTCATTTTTTTCCTTTTCTAAATGATAAATTTGACTTCATAGGTCTGTGTTACATATAATTTAATTTCTAAAAAACTACAATATAAAAGAAGTTGAATCTATATAATTAATTATAAATTAAATATTAGTATAATATCTGTCGTTTAAATATTAAATATTAGTTTACAAAATTGATACAGTAAATATCCTAAAAGACTTTTGTGATAAAATAATAAAATAATATTTAGTCCATCCAAGAAAATATCTTGCATAATCAACGCTTAATTAACTTAATATTTTTTATCAACAGTTAATTAACTTAAAATGATTCAGTAACAAGCTTTAGCAACAATTTAATTACAGTAAAAGGTCTATAAAATTGATATTATTTATAAAAATAGTAATTTGTTAATAAATTAATAATTTAATTAAGGAGAATTACACTTAATCTATATATATAAAGTTAGCTTTTTCTCTCTTCTCATGATGTCACCTAAGCATCCACCTAAGCCACATTTTTATTTACATTAAAATAAATTTAAAACATTCATTTAGTGCATATTTATGCTACTTATTTAATTAATAGAAAATTTATATAAATAAAAATAAATTATGTAAATAAATGAAATGTTAAATAAGAAATACTTTCATTTTTATTAGTTAGTGGTAATAATATAATTCAACTTTCATTTTAAGTTAATCATAGTTTAAAATTTTAAATGTGTTACTGAGTTTAAAAATGTAAGTAAATTTTAAATTTATGGTAGAATAAAAACAACATTTATGTAATTGTATATATAAAATTTTAAAGGGGGAAAATAAAACAGAAAGTGAAATATTAGTTTATAACATGATCAAAAAGAAAATGCTTTTAGTCCAAATTTAAATATTGAAAGATAATAATTCAAGAGAAAATAACTATAATATGTTTTGAAAATCAATTAAAAACAAATAAAATATCATAATATGAATAAAAAATTAACAAAAAATTATAAACCTCCCGCGCGCAGCGCGGGTCAATTACTAGTAACACATAAAAGACAGCTAGTGAGTAGTGACTATAACACCATTACAGTATTTGACAATCACACTACGAAGATAACCCATAAAAAAATTCAAAAGAGTTTGAACTCTATTTTTATTTATGTATATACAAAGATTGCCATTTCTAATTAAAAAAAAATATTTTTAAAAAACCTTAAATGCAAGATCTTATACAAAAATTGGAGTTTAAATTTTTTTAAACAGTACGCATTTATCGGAAGTTGTATATTTGATCATAAATAATTCTTACTCTTCTTTAGCTACATTATTCAAGCACATCCCTTAAAAGTTGTATGAAAAAAATAAGATTATTGAAACTCATTATCTTGCAACCATTAGAAAATAAGATTCACTTTTTAATAACAAAAAAAATATATTTTTCATTCTATGTTAATCTTCCCTATTTAATAAAATTTTCTAATAATAATATCTAAAATTTTGCTTTAACATATTTTAGAGCATCCCCATCGGTTCACATACCCAAAAGAGTATCACAATAATTAATTATTATATTGTAATATAATTTAATTATGCCATTCAATTTTATTTGTTTTATAAATTTGATCATTTAGCAAGAGAGTATCTGGTTGGTTTCTAAAAATTTATCATCCGAGAAACGGTTCTAACATTCAACATTTTCTTTCGCACTCTTTCTATTTATTTTATTAATAAAATGTTTGAGAAACTCACATTCATCATGCCAATGGAAATATTCTTATGGTAAGATGTGAAACTCCAGTTTGCGAAAAGATTTAAATGAATTGATTTAGTCATCTATGCTACCAAAGTGTATTTATATTTTCGGTCAAATGTCTTGAGAGAACTCCACAGTTAAGCGTGTCTATGCTGGAGTAGTCAAAAGATGGGTGACCTTCGGGGAAGTGGTTGTCGGAACTGTGTAAGTGAGGCCAAAACTAGGAAAAGATCATGTGGTGATTTGTAGGGTCAGTAAACAAGTCTTTAAGTCTCTCGGACGTAACTAACCGGCTGTCGGGTATTAATGGGCTCATGGGCCTAGTGAGAGGACGTGAGGCCCATTAAAAAAAGTGGGCCCATAGGCTGGTGGTGAACACGGGGCCCACTGGAGACATGGCGGTCGGGGCGTTACAATTGGTATCAGAGCCGAACCCAGACAAGTGTGGAGTGGTGGACTCACACTATCAGGGCGTGACGATCGTTGTGCGCAACAAGAACGTTGCTGTTTGTTAGTGGGGGAGAATTGTGAGACCCCAGGTTGCGGAGATATTTAAATGAATTGATTTGACCACCTATGTCACCAAAGTGCACTTATCTTTTCGGTCAAAGGTCATGAGAGAACTCTACAGTTAAGCATGCTTATGCTGGAGTAGTCAAAAGATGAGTGACCGTCTGGGAAGTGGTTGTCGGAACTGTGTGAATAAGGCCAAAACACAAGAAAAAATTATGTGGTGATTTGTAGGGTCGGTAAACAAGTCTTTAAGCCTCCCGAACGTATCTAACCGGCCATCAGATATTAATACGCTCATGGGTCTAATGAGAGGTCATGAAGTCCATTTAGAAAGATGGACCCATGGGCTGGTGGTGAACATGGGACCCACTGGAGAAATGGCGGTCGGGGCGTTACATAAAATAAAAAAATTATTCGGATTGTGATAACTAAAGTGTGGTAGAGCCAAGAAGAAGACCCAAGCATGGTAAACTAGAGAAGACTCTGAGTAATATTCTTCAATAGAATCATTAAATACTAATACTAGCTATCAATACACCTTCATGCATATGATAGAAAAAACCATACATGCATAACAAAAATTCCTTTAGTATTTTTCTAATCTATCAATATTAATGTTATGTTTACGTTAAATACTTTTGTAGTGTTTTCTTTATTCATACATACGATGTTCAGTAATGTAAGAGTATTTTTTAGTTTCGAAATCATACGTTGCGTGTTAGTCACTAATGTGCAACTTCCTTTAGTAGTCACATCATCGTTGCTTATATGTGACTATAGTACTGAATCGAAAACTAGTCGCTGATTCGTGACCATTAAACGACTGAAACATTTAACGATCATTTTTCTGCGACCATTTATGTTAGTCGGTAAATAGTCGCAAAGCACTATTTAGTGATGTTTATGGGATTTCCAAAATGATGATTTTTTGTAGTTGCATATATGCTGTATTATTTTATGTAATGAGGTATAACAATTCTTCATATTTCTCTTTAAGTTTATAACACATTATTAATATGAGTCTCTAAACCGTCTTTGAGTTAAAAGAGATCACCACCGCCCAAAAATCTAACAGACGCGTCATCGTTTATGAATAATATCGACATATGGTTTTGTTGTTACTCTAGACTCTAGAAATACGTGTTTGAATTATAAGTTATGAATCTTCAACTCCTGTGACATGTTAATAGTTTTATTATTTGTTTTAATTCATGAGTGTTTCATGGAAACTTTATTGATTTATTTATGCAGAGGAGACCTGTTCGTAAAAAAAATACAATTATTTGTGCCTTTTACCACCTCAGCAAAGTATCTCTGCCAAAATCTCTATCTGGTGCTATTCTTGCTTGTGCCACTCCGGTTTCTAGAAAATGCGGCCAAAGTGTACTTATCTTTCAAATTGATTTAGCCACTTATTGCCAAAGTGTACTTATCTTTCCAGTCAAAGGTTTTAAGAAATCTCCACAGTTAAACGTGTTTGTGTTCGAGTAGTCTAAATATGGTTGACCTTCCAATAAGTGTCGAAACTGTGCGAGTGGACAAAATACAAAGGCGAATTTTAAGGTCGATACACAAATGTTTAAAAGCTTCTGAGATGTAACAAAGTTGCGGTCTGATAAGAGTAGGCCCACAGGCCTTGTACGAGGATTTGGGGTCCATTAAAAAAATGGGTCTATTGACTGAGAGTATACGTGGGATCCACTAAAAAGTGGCGGTCGGAACATTACTAGTGGCATTAGAGCCTAATCTACACGAATGTATAGTCAAGTGAGCTCACATCATCAAGGAGTGACGCCCTTGGTGCGCAACGAAAACGTTGCAGTCTGTTAGTGAGGTGTTAATTGTGACATCCTAGTTTTAGGAAAACTGATTGACTTCCTACACAACAATAATTTTTGTTTCCAGGGTGGATCGAACCTGGGTTAGTTCCTTCCAACCTTTCCTCAATTCTCTCTTACCACTGGACCACTGCTGTGTGGGGAGAAATTTAGTTTGGACTGACATTGATTAAGCATGATAGACCTTCACAGAAAACTTAGACAATCAGCTTAGTCATTACATTAAGCATGATAGACCTTCTTTGTTTGCAAAATATGGATTGAGCATAATATAGGTGATAAGTCAAAGTTATGATGAAGCAAGCAAAATGAGAGGTGAGTTTAACGGGTTAAGGTCATCAATATCAAAGGAAACCCCATCAGCATATTATGTTCATTGTTTTGCAATTTTGATGTTAGATATTTTTTTTTGTTAATTATTTGTTGCTAAATGTGGTGGGAGCCTCGTAAAAGGAAAGACATGATCGGAAAAAGTTACACATAAGAATTTGAAAAAGGAAACAATAATGGTGAGATCAGTATTGGAACAAGGTTGAATCAAGAGGTTTCTTTTCATAGACCAGGAAATACAAGATGGAATTGATCGAACTATACTTATGTATCGTCATAGTGCTCGAGTACATTGAAAATGATGGTTCAGAATACTTGAAAAGGCGTCAACCAAGTGGTCTCCTCAAGCATTTTCACAGTTTTAATTTTTAATTTTACTAGCAAATGATGATATATATCTTAGGGCTCACTGAAAACATGTTCATGGCGCTACAAAGAAGAGATTCCAATGATTAATTCTCTGAGTTTGACGACCTATCCCCCCCCCCCACCCCGAGAACTATCGAATCGTATCAAAACTACACAGAACTTCGAACTCATCTTCTAGCTACCTGAATTGATAGTTCTATTCCTATTCCCCCCCCCATCCATAGTTCTATTCATATTTCCCCAATTTTGTGGGTTAACAAAGTTTTCGAGCCAAGCCTGATAAAATAGTAATGAAACGCGGTTTGAAACCAATTTAAAACCCGTTTAATTTTTAACCCGACAAGAAATCAACTAAGCAGCTTATAATAAATCCTCGTATGACATATCAAAAATCCCTAATTTTTTAAATCTTTGAACCCTAAAAATCAAAATCCCCATATTCGAAATCCCTAAATTGATATCTGGAAATCATGAATAATGTCTCAGGAGCTTTGAATTGTTCATCTAATGCGCGATCAAGAGGAAGGAGTAATATCTTTGGCGTTTCCAAGAGATGTTGGTGTAGAGAAGAAATTGCGATAAAAATTTCTCATTTTAATGAAAATCCTTGTCGGCGATACGTTTGTTGTGGATATGCAAATGCAAAGAAGGTAATGTGAGTCATTGTCATTATTTGGTATGCATATTGATTGTGTCTCATACTTGTGTATGTTTGTTAACTTGAGAATGATAATCACGTCTTCAAGTGGCATTGTTGGATGAGCTTGAAGCAATGAAGCAATATATGTGAATGCTTGAGAAGATTATTTTTGTGGGGCTTGAGAAGAAGATTCTGATGGAGCTTGAGAAGGAGTTATGTAGTTAGCGACTCATTCACTCATTTCTTCCTCTTCTTGTATGTCTTAGTCAACTTATTGTCTTCCCTATGTGGTGCATGGACATTGTTAACTAAAGTTGTAGGCCAAAAACGTGGACTCGCTGAGGAATCAGCCCTTCAGTGTAATTGAGCATCCACTTAGAAGTGCAGAACCATAGATACACATAGTCTTCAGCTCGCAGTTTCTTATTAATATAAGTCCATAAGCATGTTCACATGGGATTCCACATATCTGAAATTTCCTACATGTGCAAGTCATTGACTACAAACAGGCTTTATGCTTGTCATAATCCAGTTGCACTTCATACATCCCATTTGTGTTGCAACTCTGTATGCACTTAGAAACTCTCTTATGTTCCTTATCAAGAAACTTAACCACATATGGAGTACATAAACCTGAAACATAAATTAGACCAAGCTGATTAATACATGTGAAAGATGATAAATGTTAATGAAGATAAGGTAATTAAAGATCTCCTAACCTTTGTGAGCATGAGAAAGGGCATACCGCTTTGCAATCCTAACCATGGTAAGCCTTCTTATAATCTCCAACATAGTCACAAAAGGCTTCTCCCTTACCTTGTTGATTGTATTGTTAAAGGACTCTATGAAGTGGTTTTCAACATCATGACATAGGATTCCAATCTTGTGGAAGGCCTTCCATCAAGTCTTTGGTTTTAGTTTCTTCAGGCCATCCTCATCATCTCCAACTTGTCCTCGTACTATGTAGTATTATAGCTCCATGCCAAGTCCCAGAGAAGTTTCGTCATTTTTTTTTGATTTGGATCATTCTTCTTTAGATTACCATAAATGAGTCTTAACACATTTACAATGCTCCACCTTCGGTGACTCTGACTCAACAGCTTTAATCAGCCCCTGAAGCATTAAAATAGTGGATTAGTAGTAACTAAACCACCAAAACATAACAAAACCAGAACAAGAAACAATTTCAAAACAAATGCAAACATGCTTACAAAGATACAAAACATATGCAACATATACCTTTTGAAGAACATACACCGATATGTATCCATCTCCATCTCCTAAACCAAGGTAAATCTTCAATCTCTTCACAAACCATAGCCAATTATCAATATTTTCAACTTGAACAACACTCCATTCTAAAGGATAGATAGCATTTTCTGCATCTTTTCCTAAAGCCACCAATAAATGTCCCTTGATCTTTGATTTTCCGAAAGCACACATCCACCCTACTAGAGGTCTACAACTCAGTTTTCAGATTCTTCTAAGGACATAAAAGCATACAAAGAAACGGTTGAAGACGTCATGACCAACCTCATTCCTCAATGTGTCAACCTCCACAAGAGACCATGGATTTGCACCTAAACCCTATTCTATCTCTATCATACATGAAGTGCTTCAAATTGTAACATGTTACCAGTGCATAGTCAATAACACGTTCCTTGAAATCGATTCCATTGAAAAACTTCTGCACTTTGTACAATGTCTTATCATCCTGACTGATGTGTGTGCCTCTGTCTTCACCACTAAGACGTTGTTCAGCCTCCTCTTCGCTTTCTAGGTAGACGTCGTGAAGGATCAATATCGGCTCTTCGGCATCTATGAATCCTGGGAAAGCTTCTCTATGTACGATTAATTTGTATCCTCTGCATCACCATCATATCCTTCTACAAGAAGGAAATCGCCAGTAGAAATCATTAACGCCATCGAATTGAGGATTTCTGATTTTCAGGTTTGTAGGTTAACTGTTTAGTTTCTTAAATCTTGGTTTAGTTTTTCTAATTGGGTTAAAAAAAAGGTATAATCCGGTAATCATTTTCGTTGTTTGGTTAATCAAGATAGTAAACCAATTGTTAACCATATAAACCCATATTTTTTAATTCGATGAGAACTATGATATCAGGGGGATAGGAATAGAACTATAATTCAGTGGGGGCGGGGGGATTAGGAATAGGACTATCGATTCGGGTATGTAAAGGATGAGGTCAAAGTTATGTGTAGTTCTGATACGATGCGATATTTCTTGAAGGAAAACTCTGATGAAAAGATTTCAGGACATGAGAACTCGTAGAGTTGTTTTGTATGTTTTTTTATATTTATATTAAATATTTTCTAAGTTATGTTTTGATCCCAGCAAAAGAATTTCTTGGATTCACCATTTAAGGTGTCTATGGAAAGATCTCTCTTGTCAAGAATCCATTGCCGCTAAAAGAACTTGAATCGAGGTATATTAGAGAAATTGAATTATTACTAATTTAAGCTTGAATTATTCACGAGTTTCCATGGATCATAGAGTTCCATAATGTTGATAAGTTTAGGTTGACATTTTGAATGACTTATCAATTATGGTAAGAAATGACCATTCAATAAATTTCAAGACCTCATTTAAAGGGAATTCAACATGTAATGAAATAATTATTTTGCTGATATCATGTATCAAGGTGATTAGTTATTTTTAATATCATATAATTTAAAAATAGATAAAGATAAGACTAGGCTTTTATATAATGAATACAAAGGTTGACCCCAAGAATCGAGCTATATATTATTCTAATTAAGTTGTTTTGTTTTTCTTAAGAACTACGAATTTGTTTCATCTAATTTAGGGTATGTAGACAGCTCAGTAAAATGAGTTTAGGAAATATATCCAATCAAAAGTTTGACGAAACAAGGGAATTGTGGTTTGAAATGGATAGTTATCCCCGTCTTCGCAATTTAAAGAGAAACTAAAATTTGTGATTAAAATGACTTCTTGAAAATTCAGGATTAAATCGTCTCAAATTTGAAAGTTCGGGATTTTTATGACATTTTTCCCGATTTTAAACTTCTTTTATATATTAAAATTTTCTATTATGCTTAAATTTGTTTAAAAATTAGTAAGGTTGCATAATATCAAAGTTAATTAAATCAGTTTGATTTGACATGTCTTAAATTGATGTTGATAAAAAAATAGTATGTATAAAGTTTTAACTCATTTTGAAGTTTAAGATTAATGAAAATTTAAACAATATTAACCAGTGTATTTGGTATTGAGTAGGATTCAAATCCGTCCTGTCATACAACCCTTGTATAAATGTTATTTTAAGAAAATATATATATGTAATTGCTTGCATATGTCTTTCGTATAACAATTTATTACCAAAAAATTAAACTCCTGTTTAAACTTATGGAAATGTGAATAATACTTTATTTTAAACTTTCTATAGAGTTAAAATACTAACAACACTTAAACTTTTAATAGAGTTTAAATATTTATAAGATCTTAAACACTACATGTAAATAAAATATTTATAATATTTTAAATTTTTTAAAGAGTTTAAACATTCTATAAAGCTTAAATGTTTATAATATTTGAACTTTTAAAAATTTTCAATATTTATAATATTTAAACTTTTCAAATATTATAAATATTGTAACTTTTAAAGGTTTCAAGATTTATAAAGTTTAAATATTTATAATATTTTAAATTTAATTTATAAAGTTTAAAATATTTATAATATTTAAAATTTTTAAAAACTTTCAACATTTATAATATTTAAATTTTTAATTTGCTCATTAAAAATGGATTAAACTGAATAAAACTTTTAAATTTGGACACTTGAGAAATCAATCTTTCTGCTCATTTCGTGTTGGAAGCATACAGTCCTATTTAAATAGATTCTAAAACATTGTAAGAAACAATCTAGGCTATGTGGGACATTGCACATATGCTAAAACAAAAATTGTACATATGCTAAAGTTTCCAATTTCCATTTACCCAAAGTTTCCGACAATAATTTTTGATTTTAATAGGGTAATTTAATGCATGTAATAAATTTGTAGAGCATTAAATTTTTGCTAAGAACCCTTGCAAAAATACTATAGTAGATGAGTATTAATACGCGGTATTGTATTTCTAAGAGAGGATCATCTCTTTGGAGAACATACAAAATTTTGTATTCTGAAACTTTTAGAACATGTTTTTAGTTCTAAAATTCGTAGAACATGTACAAACTGGTAGAATAGATAATCTAAAGTTTTCAAAACATGCAAAAATTGTAGAATGCGTAATCTAAATTTTTTAGAAATAAGAACATGTATTCTAGACTTTTCACAACAAAAATCATCTATATGAAAAAAAAAATTGTCAAAAAAATTGAAAAGCATCTTCTTTACATATAATACATAATGATTTATTAACATTATTTTCTAATTTTCAACTTTTAAAAATGCTTAGAATTTGATTTATATGGTAATAAGGGTACTTTAGTCAAGATTGACAGTCTCAAATAAAATGTATAGACAGACAAAAGTTTGAAAATATGTCTCGATTTTCCAATTTTCACTTTAAAGATCTTTGAAAGAAAAAGTTTTTGTCTCAAGCTCCAAATAGAGCATTTCCAAGATAAAATATTTGTGCACCCATTAAACTATAAAAATTAGTCAAAAGCAATATAAAATGGATAAATTGAGTTGGAGCCATTGAGACTTTGTGAAAATAGTGAAGAAATACTTGCTCTCGAAGTACCTTACATAAGAGCTATTGGTGAACCTATGTATCTTACAAATTGTGCGAGACTAAATATTGTATTTACTACTAATTTACTTGCAAGATACAACTAATCCATATCTGTAGACTATTGGATAAAACATATTTCTCACTATTTTCGAGGTAAATATGACTTGGAATTACTGTATCCTAGAAACTTTGTGTTTGGTCTACTTCGTTTTGCAAATGCAGGATACTTATTTGATCCGCATAAATCTCAATCCCTTCAGTATATGTTTCACTGTTGGAGTAACTACAATCTTCTACCGTTCACAAAAACAGACTTTGCTAGTCACTTCTACAAATCATACATAAATAATTGTGCTTCATGAAGCATGCAAAGAATATTTTATTGTACTTTTCCTCTTTTATTATGATTTTGTTCTAATAAATTTTTCATGATTGAATTTTTTAACGAAACAGCACGTATTTATAATAATCAAAGAAAAGTATTAGAATTAAAATATATTTAGAAAATTATAAATGATTATCCATTTAAACATTTTTCCAAGTTAACAAAACTTGCTAACTCTACTATATATATATATATATATATATATATATATATATATATTTCTTTTACTTCATTGTAAAAATATAATAAAACGTCAAAGAAGTACTAAAAATATTACTCTCCCCCGTCCCCCTCTACCTCAATTTTTACCATAAAGTAAAAAACATTTCCTGCTATTATTAATAATAATTTGTATAACACTAACTTCTTCATTTCATGGGATACTATAAAATGAGCTACTTGCATAGGAATGAACCAAATTTAAAAATATTGATAAGAAAAATAATCATGTAAGTTTCTTTTATTTTCTGTGGAAAATAAAAATGAAATTTTAAAAAAATTCATGATATATTAACATATATAAAAATATAGATTTTTGTATAAAAGACAGCAATTATTAGAATAATTATTTCTAAAAAATAATATATATACTCGGGTTCATAAAGATTAAAATATCATTAATCTTATATTTTAAAACGAGTTAAAACTTTATACATACTATTTTTTAATTACACCAGTATAAGACATGTCGAATCAAATTGAATTAGTTAACTTTGATATTATGAAAATTTAATCATTTTTAAGAAAATTTAAGCATAATAGAAAATAATTAATTTAAAAATAATAGAAAAAAATCTGCCCCACGGTACATCGCGGGTTAAAATCTAATAATTTTTATAAGACTAGCTTCTTCATTTCATGGTCAACTATAAAATGAGCTACTTGCATACCCATGAACCAAATTTAAAAATATTAATAAGAAAAATAATCATGTAAGTTTCTTTTATTTTATTTTTTGTGGAAAAATAAAAATGGAATTTAGAAAAATTCAAAACAAAACAAAAAAAAAAAATAGAGAGAGAAAAAGTTGTGGCATGAGTGATGGGTGTGTATGGGAGTGAGTGAGAGCTGTGAAAGGGAAGAGTCTCAGAGAGTGCAGAAGTTATCAGAGTTTTGCAGACTCACTCATTATTTGATCTCTGACTCATCCACCTCTCTCTTACCCTTTCACAAACTTTTTTAAATTCATAATTTTCTCATACATATATATTTTTTTTTTAATTTCAAAAACAAGTTATTATTATTATTATGTATAGTGTTTTTAAATTTTAACACAAGTGGACCTTGTACACTTAATTATATAACTGTCGATGTGTTGGGGCTTACAAGTACTACTACGAGTCCTGTCCCTAACCAAAGATGTCTAGTTCCATTACACGACATGTTTTAAGACAAAAGTGATTACTTATAAACTTATTACAAATGTCTTGTACTTGTAATACTACAATGAATGATTAAGAGATAACATTTATATTAAGAGAATGTTAATCTTTGTGTTTATCTAGGCCTTAATCTTTGTTATAGTTTGTAATATGATTAGGGTGTTTTATGTATAAAACATAATCACATTAAGAAGAATTAAAGAGGGACATAAATCCCTTTGGTTAGTGTACTTTATTTTGGATCACAAAATAAATGCTAAAGAACATCTTAAATATTGTAGGGTTAAATTCAAGACAACTTTCACAAATAAGTAATTTTTTTGTTTTTTTTGCTTTCTCACCTATATTATATAGTTTTGAGGCATAAGTTACTACACAAAAATAATATCAAAATATATACCAATACAATCAAATATTAGACCTGATGTCTACTTAATTTTATGGCATTACTGCTGAAAATTGCCATTTTAGAACCAAAATACTTTGAATTTTTCAAGTGCTTAATAAATTTTTAAATTTTCCCTTTTTACCTACTTAAGAAATATATTTTTGTTAAATCTTTTAATAATACAGAATTAATAACAGACACTAAACCTTATAAAAAAATGGAACCAAGAAAATCCAAATAATCTTATGTAAAATTTTCTTTTAAAACCTTTAAAAATATAAATCTAAATTATTATTTTTAAATAATAAAAGCCACAAATGCAACAAAAAAAAAGATTTTTTTCTCAATTAACATTAATTTTGTATCTTGTTACACGTTTTGCCGCTTCGTTTAATAACGTGTTAGATTCTCTTTTCGGTTATCAATTTTCTCGTTTTTCGATAAAAAGTTTCTCTTAACAAAAACCAAAGTTACAAAACTTGTGAATATAATACATAATAGATCATGGATAGAGATATAAACTTAAGTTACTCTTACTTACACATGCCCCTTGTCACAAAATCTAGCTTTAAGAAAGGAGAAAAACCTGAAATTTGTGCTTAAGATGTAACCAAAACTAAGGTGAAAAGAAAAATTAAAAGGAATATATAAACAAGAAGAGGACATGAAGCACAGAGATTCTGCAGACTGCAGGTGACCAATGGACAACTTTATCAATAAAAACATACCTACTACTCTCTTACACTTTCAATTTTCCAATACAACCCCAATCTTTAATCTCTCTTAGCTTCTTCTTCTTCTATATCTCTCTCTCTCTCTCTCTTTCTCTCTATCTATCTTCATGGCAACTAGGATTCCATTCACAGAGTCACAATGGGAAGAGCTTGAAAACCAAGCTCTTGTGTTCAAGTACTTAGCTGCAAATGTTCCAGTTCCACCTCATCTTCTCTTCCTCATCAAAAGACCTTTTCTCTTCTCTTCTCCTTCTTCTAATTCTTCTTCTCCTTCACCTTCAAGCTTCTTCTCTCCTACTCTTTCTCCACACTGTAAGCAACTCTTTTTATCTTCTTTGTTTTGAATTGTATGATGGTTTCTTGTTGTAGTATCTTTTAAGGTTTGGTACTGATGTAAAGAGTTTGACTTTGGTAGTTGGGTGGAACGTGTACGAGATGGGCATGGGAAGAAAGATAGATGCAGAGCCAGGAAGATGTAGAAGAACTGATGGCAAGAAATGGAGATGTTCCAAAGAAGCTTACCCTGACTCAAAGTACTGTGAGAGGCATATGCATAGAGGCAAGAACCGTTCATCATCATCAAGAAAGACTCTTCCTCTTACTCCTCCTCATCAATTCACACCAAATCTCTTTCTTGAGTCATCTCTCTCTTCTTCAAGGTTTCAAAACACACCCTCCTCCTCTGTTTTACTCTAATGGCAACACAAAAGATTAACCCTTTTCCTCTGTTTATTAAGGGTTAGTAGAAGAAGAAGTGGATACATGGATGACTTCTTCTCCATAGAACCTTCCGGGTCAATCAGAAGCTCAGTAATGGAAGATGATGAAGGGATCAACAGAGAGAAGCAGCCGGATCGACATTGCTTCATCCTTGGTACTGACTTAGGGACACGTGAGAGACCATTGATGCTTGATGAAGACAAGTTGAAACAAAGAGATGATGAAGAAGACGAAGAAGAACAAAGGAGCAAGAGGCTTTATAGGTTTCTTGATGAATGGCCTTCTTCTAAGTCTTCTGTTTCTACTTCACTCTTCATTTGATCATTCTTATGTTTCTTGTTTTAAGTTTGGTAATGCAAATTCTCTTCTTTCTTTTTTTTAATCTAATTAATTAGGATTATTTTTGTGTGTTCCATTCATAAACCACCACCACCCTAGTCACATGCATTATATTAGCATAAAAAATAATTTTAATTATTTGTAATATAGTTACATTAATATGATTTCAATTTCTATATTGCTTACACTAGTCTCTAATGCTTGTTGTCAACCTAATTAGTCACTTTATCTATCATAAAATCTATATATACTGTGGATATAGTAAATAGTTTGGTTAAAACAGTAAATTTTTATTTTTTCTAATGTAATGTGACAAATGAAAAAATGAAAAATTGAGGAGAGAGAGAGAGGAGTGATGAGAAAAGACAGGTTTTGCATTTGAGTTGAGTTGAGTTCTGTTCCCTGACTGACTTTGGTCAGGTCTGAAAAAGCCATACACCCAATCAAAAGCTTTCTGCTCTGACTCAGTGAGAGAGAGAAAAGACGACTTCTCATTCTTCATCAAACTGAATTATTATTACTTCTTTAGATTTTGCAATCTCTCTTACACAACACAAAAGCTAAATTTTATATATACTTTGGTGTTGTTGTAATTTTGTTTTATAAAAAAAAACACAATTGCAGTCAAATATGTTTCTGTAAAAAAAGTTGAAAGAGAGATCCTTTAGAGAGAGAGAGAGAGCAACATGAAAATGATTATTGGGAAAAATGTTATTTAAATTCCGAACTTACAAATTTTGGCTATTTTAATCATCGATTTCTACTGTGGCCATCAAAATCATAGACTTCTCGTTGACGTTATTTATAAATCACCATCTTCTGTTGATTGAGCCAGATTGAACATATTGTCAAATCAAATCCTCTAACAGAGGAGTTAACAACCGTTTAAGATCGCTAATTGATCTATGTTAAGTCGAAAAATGATAATCACAAAGACAAGCGACGTCGTGCTGCTTTAAACGAAATGCCTAAATCCCCAAATCGACGTCGAGGATTAAAATTGTAAGTTTGGGATTTAAATAACATTTTTCCAAAAATGAAACTTAAAACACACAAAAATTAAAGTTAAAGGGAACAGAAGAAAACTGCAGAAACAGTATCAAATCCTTCCAAGACCACACACCCACGTTTCTGACTCTTCCACTTCCTTCTGACAACACTCTTCTGTGTTTTTTTTTTATTTCTTTTGTTTTTTTTCTTTCTTCATACAACTTTTTCTATCCTAACACCATTCACTATGTGTCAAGTTGTTGTGTTTGTATCTTCTAATGTTATACAACCAAAAGAAACAATGTTACTTTTCCACAAAAATTCAAACTGTATGCATCCTTAACCTGTGAATGTAATTTGTCTTCCCACTACTGACTTCTAGAAAAATTGAATCAATGGAATCTTTGTCTCTAAAGTTACAACACACAAGAGAGATTTGTTGTCATGTATGAAACATCTCAGTTGGCTTCTTCCTCCTCTTCTTCTTCCTCGACGTTAGCAACTTCTTCTTCCTTATTGTTTTCTTCTTTCTCTCTCTGGAGGATTGAATTTGGCTGATTCTCCATCAGTTCACCTTCTTCGTCTGATGATGATAGCGCCCTTCTTCGTCTCACAACGGAAGCAGGCACCTGCACAGACCAAAACAGACAGTTTAGAAAACATGATCCTTGACGTTTATGTAGTTTCATAATTTGGATTGCAGCTTTATGTGTATTATTACCTCATCATCATCAACATCAGGGTCTTCGAGCCCAGCAGCAGCGAGAAGATCATGAGCATCATCATCCACAGGTTCTTCAGTTTCTTGATTCGTCAACTCGTCTTCTCTGTTATAATTAGTGTTACCATCTTCATCTTCCACTTCATTATGATCATCCATAGTAACAACTTCTTCTTCGTCGTCTTCATAGTGTCTAGCCCTTGAGCTTTTGTCCTTCTTTCTTCTCTTTCCGCCTTTCTTCCTTCTCCGCTCACTGGGCTTGCCTTCCCCATCATCATCTTCAACTCTATCCTTCCGCTTATGAGATCCAGGAGTAGAGGTCTTCCATTGTTCCTAGGACATTAATTATTACAAAACAAAATCAGCATGTCATCCTAAACATCTCTTAAGACTAACATATCGACAGCACACAACCTTATAAGTAACCAAAAACAATGGATTATATAGTATTTTTTCTTGACACTATACAGCAACATTGAGAAATCTGATCATGTATATATTGTAATCAAAAGTAGGAGACCTCCCACCTTTATACGTTGAAATTTTTCTTCTTCTTGCTTTAGGCGTCTCAGCTCATCCTCCTGCTTTCGTTTCTCCAACTACCCAAGAGAAAGAACCCATAAATGCATATTACTAATTCGAAAACCTTTCATACAAATCATCATCACTAAAATAATTTTGTTGCTGCAAATGGTTAACTTGCAAGTCAATAGTTACCTGGTATTTCCTCTGTTCTTCAGCTTTACGGCGTGCTTCTTCTGCCAAAGCAGCCTGACGAGCAACTTCTAGTCTCTGTCGGTTCTGCAGCTCTTCACGCTCAGCTGCTTCACGGTGAACTTTTGATGCTTCCAGCAAGTGCGAGCAATACTGAACGTGGGTTTGTATTTTCTTGTCATCAAACCCATGAACATGGAGGTCTGAAGCAGCAGACAATTGAGTGAATACACGAACAGCATTCTCTGCTTCTGCAACTGTTGAGCGCACCTGCGGAGTCATCAAGCAGATTCCCTTGTCAGGTGGAATTTAATTATCCCCCCCCCCCCATTAAACATATTAATCTTGTCTAAACATCTCATAAAGCAAGACATCAAATCCTTGTATAAACATCTCATAAAGCTATCCTAGTATCAGTTGTAGTGCATACTAAGGTTTCAATGGTTTGGCATTATTTAGCACGGATGACCAGCATACTGTGCAACTAGGGTTATGGTGAAACGTTCCAGATACATAAGCTGTAGAAGCAAGATCATAATCTGATTCTCAATCGATGTATGCTAATATCTACCTATCTTCTAAGCATGGAATACATAAGGCTAGAGTCAAAAATAAGCAAGGGAATATATCAGTCGCTTAGAAAAAGATGATCTTGGGTTAACCTCATCAGCTGTTCTTTTTTTCTTTTGCAGTGTGGAAGATGATGATTTCTGCATTACAGCACCCAAATCAAATCTGAACGTGTAATTTGAAGGAGTCAAGTGAATGGCCCTTAATAGTGTCTTTTTGCAATTTTGCCACTGCTCAGCCTCATAATGGGTACGGGCTAAGTAAAGAAGAATTTGAGAGTCTGTGTTGTAAAAGAACTTCCGCAAGCAGTTTTGATACTGCCAACAACGTAGTTAATTAACAGTATACATTAGCAAAACGTAGAAATCAACCTCAAAAAAAAAAAGTATATATATATATAAATATATGATGACAAACCATTTTAACGGCCAAGGCAAAATTCCCTTGAGCAAAGTAGACATGAGCCAGATTCACCCATACATCAGGCATCTGAAGAAATACACTTCCGCTCGCAGCTTCTTGAACCTAAAACATTCACAACTTTCCAATGAATTGAAGAAAGTAGCTAACCTTAACCACAAACAATAACTGATAAAAGCTGACCTGAGTAAAAACATCCTTCGCAATATCAAATTGGCCTTTCTCTGCCAATACAATGCCAGAACCGTTGGCAGCATACATGTTGGAATTATGTTTAGTCAGGACCTGTTAATTCCAACGATCCACAATGAGTAAGAAGATCAGCGTTGATGGAAAGACAACATCTCCTGTTTGAGAATGCAATGCTAATAGCATAGAAATTCCAACAATGCTGTTCAAGTTCTCAAGGCATCTTATCAAGAAGATAACTAAATTTAATAACCTACGGCAGATCATTTGACTCGTATGATCCACTCCTTTTAGATCTCACTCTATTTATTAATGCACTGTGCTAGCCAAAAACTCGCTGTCCTACAGAATTAACTAAAACACACATGTAATTCTATTTGTAAAACCCACACTTGACACAGTTAAGATAATAACAAAGAATTACATGATAAAAGAAGACACCTTGTCCAACAGCTACGGTTCGAAATAACAGACTGCAGGAACTTCATAATTACTATATGAATATAATACTAAAATGTCCACCATCCACTCAACACATCCATATGCAAATCTATCAGGAAGTATTTTCAAATTACTAGCGATAAGAAAGAGAGAAAGGAAAAAAATATGTATCATACTTTAGTATAGAGTTCCTTGGCCTTCTCCAGATGTGTAGCTTCTAATTTTGGATTTCTTTTCTCATTACGCATTGCCGCGAAATAATTCCAGTTCCCCTAAACCATTTCAAAAATATTACAGAAAAGAAAAAATAGTTATTATATATATAACTTGTAGAATATTAATTCCAAACATCTAAGGACACACCACACTAAATTATCAAGACAGAATCCACCCCAAGGTAGTTCGATATCTGCTAGACAACCAGCCCTCACCATGCTGTTGGTAGAGGAAACATGCAGGATGACGGGCTGGTTAAAAAGAACCTAATTGTTATCTTGACTGAAGTGTTGTACAAGAGAACCCAGATAACAGAAACAACTGATTAAATTAATCCCATAAAAAAGGCATGGTCCAACCATTTTTGGGTGTGAGGTACTCATATAAACCAATTCATTAATATGATTATAATACGTGTTTTGTTTTGAACCCAAAAGGAACTTAATCTGATTCTTATTTATTCTGAAACGCAAAAAAAGAAGTGGAACTAAAAGTATATACCAGGGAAAGAATAGCATATGAGTCCTTCCCATCAGTCGCATCACTAGCAGCTCGAAAGGTTTCCTTAGCCTTAACCCAGTCATCATTTTTAAGCTCCAATTCACCAAGCAGAGACAACGCATTTGGATTCTTATCGTCCACTTTCAGAGCTTCATTGACCTATAGGGGAAAGTATAGAAACACGGTCAGAAAGAAAAAACAAGCTGATACATATAAAATAAAATTAATGCTGAAGATGGTAGTAAACCAGTTCAATGGCCAGAGGAAGATTGTTCTGAGCTTTTGCACTCGCAGCAAGCCTCAAGTAAGCATCTATGTAGCCAGGATACTGCACCGGATAGGCAGTCAGATTAAGTTAACAAAAATCAAGAGTCAGCATCAGATGTTTGAAAGAAATACACAATTATCAATTCGAATACAAAATATCAGAAACGGCTCCTCAATTTTTTTCCTTCTTTTCTCCTACCACTAGAAAACTGATCATAAAGGTGAAATAAAAAAATAATATCAAAATAAGTTGTAGGAAATATAGACCTTGAAAAGTATCAAGCGATACAGAAACGTCGCTGCTTCGGTTTTGTGTAGCTGCTCAAGTAATCTAGCCAGGTTAAACAAAGTTGTGACTTTATTCCAAGGTACATCGACAGAGTGGCCACTTTCAATCAGCTTATGAAAAATGCCAGTATCCTTGTACCCTAGAACAGATACACCCGTCTGTTCTAATTTTTCTTTTTCATCAATGAAGCTAATCCATATTCCATCACCCAGAGCCTCCTTAAAATTGTCAAGCGCAGACTGCAGGGGGAAAGAGTAATGTAGCCAATAGCCAAAATTCAAAGCAAACAAGCAGAAACAACCTCGTTACAAACCTCAAATTCTTCTCTCTCAAAATGTAAAGCACCAATGTCATTTAGGACTTCTATAGGAACGTCTTGCCCTCCCTTTTTCATGAGTGTTCTTGCCTGGGAATTTTCAAATTATGGTTCTCAGAATAATTAATGTCTTTCTTTGATAATGTACAATAGGCTAGAACAGAACAATTATCAATATCACATTTTAAATAGACTTACCATTTTGAAGGCATCAAGTGCAGCCCCTGTGTCAGAAGGTATCAGCAGCTCACCAAGGCCAACATATGCCTACAAGACCATTGTAGCATGTAACAATAAGAAAAAATAAAAAATCAAGGAAGAATGAATTGCAATAGTCAACAAATCACAGATGATCCATATCCCTAATAAATCTTCAACCACACTAATGAGCTGTGAGTCTAAAAAAACACACAAGGTGTTCTAAAGATATATGGCAGAACTGTTTGCTACGATGTTTTTTCTTCCTTACTAAGGCTAAATGTGCTCGTGTTACAGGAACCAAAAGTAGAAGTGTCACTCGAAGGTGATCCACAGTAAGGCAGCGGAGATCATAATTACTACCAATTATGTCAGGCAAGTATCAACACCTTTTAAAAGATCAGACTTAAGAATTATGTAAGCCAAACTGACCTGGGCATCACGAGGATCAAGTTTTGTGGCCTTCCGCATGTACTCAAGGGCCTTATCAGTTTTTCCAAGCTGGGTGTATAAGTGTCCCAGAGCCTAAAGAAAGAAAGGAAACATGCACATGAAACATTTTTATTGTAATTAAAAAAAAAATTACAATAAAATACAAAATGAAAGATTGGTAATGAAAAAGCCTGTAGCATTTAACCTTCAGAGTTTCGCAGTTATCAGGATAGACTTCTAATACTTTCTCAAAGTTAACCACAGATCCTTTAAACTCCCCCAACTTAAGTTGTACTTGACCCAAACCTGCAACATCAACCAAAAGCAAATTAAATGACCATACATGATAACTCTGCACATATAAGATCATCAGTCCAAACGACGCTATACTGGAAAGTGAAAACTAAGGCTTTTTCATTGGTAATGACAGATGGTAACATACGAAGATTTAAGTGAAATTCAGTAAAACCGGGAAGGAAAAGTTACCAAAGTAAGGAAATACAAATTCTTGTGGCTTATTATCAGTTTCTTTGATGGCTGCCATATAGTACATTCCAGCCTTTTCATAGTCCCCCTACAACAAGACAATCATCAGACATAGACAGGGAGTTTACACAAAGGAAACAGAAAAATATGTGTTCTTCTATAACATCCCATAGAAGAAAGACACCATCAGATATATCTCTGCTCAAATAAATTATTTTATCAGGCTTTACTCAACTTTTTCCACCACTTCCTTAACATCGGCAAGCTCATAGTTTGTTTCACCCTAACGTATACTAGGGTAGACCACAAAGTCCTTTGCCATACTTATCTTCAAGACTAGGTAAGAATGGAATATTCGCGAGAGGATAAAAAAGTCAAACCTTGCTATGATATGACCGTGCTAAATTGTAAAAAGAATGTGACTTTGTTGGGCCATGAGTTGTGACCGCTAATGCGGTTTCAGTCAGCTGCTCCACAAGAAAGTGCTGGCCAGTGAAAAAAAAGTGATTGGCCAAATAATTTAGGGCTGATGCGCAATAGGGATAAATCTCAAATGCTTGCTGCATTCTCTCCATTCCTTTCCTCATTCCTATAGCTATACATAATGTAACATCATCAGCAAAGGCCACAAAGAAGTTTAGTTAATAGAATCTCTTCAGCATACAGGCATTACCAGAAGATTTAGAACAGAGTTATACTTACAATCATTTGCTTGCAAATCCATGATTCCAAGTGCCACAAGAGCCTCAACATTATCAGGATCTAGCTGCAGATACAGAATATGGTAAATAGCACACATTTTTTGAATCACTCAGTCTGCTGTGTCATAAGAAAAATGAGATTAACATCCCAGTCCTACTTGCCTGCAAAACACGATCAAACGCTTGCCGTGCTTTATCTAGTTGCCCCAACTTATAACGACAAAGACCAATTCCCAATCTCACAGCTGCAGGACACCCGGGAAATACTTGCAAGGCCCTCTTAAGACAGTCAATACATAGAAAATCAAAATATTGTCAATCTGTTCCACAAATAAACTAGATTGTCTCACCATTAAATCAAAGAATATGAAATTTATAGCCCAAATGAAGAAGTAATATACAGAAATATAGACAGTTAAAGGATCAGCATACCTTGTAGAGTTGTAATGACTCGGAAAAACGTCCCCGGTTAAATTCTACAGAAGCCTGTACATGTGATAGAGCAATTATTAATTTGCAGAAAGTAAATAAAAGGCTAATACTGCCTCAGGCCCAGGTGGTTGGTAAGAGGGAAAACATCAGAATCAAATTCTTATTACCAGAATATCTGATATAGCTAACCCAAAACTTGTTTCCAAGACATTCTTAATTGTGCTTGAAGAAACTACGAAAGTTATAAAACATAGCTATACCCAAAATTTTAATTTCCCAAATTTTGACCCAGAGCTTTCTCAAGCAGAGTTACACTCAAGAAACTTGCCAACCATAATTATGCTCTACGAAATTAAGAAAATTTGATGAAATTTCCTGGGGCTTATGAAATGAGATTATGTATATAGAATCCAACTACCTACAAACATTTACCTAAGTGACATGTAATGAGATCACAAATCATTATACCTGACCCAGAAGAGCAGGAACATTATCAGGGGCAGTGTCTAACACAATCTTAAATGCCTGAAGTGCATTATCTATTTCACCCTTAGCCAGTAAGAGCTGACCTGTAAGCAGACAATTACTTTTCAGGAGTCTATATCAAGTAAACATAGAGATCACCACCATCAAATACTTAATGCAGACATTGTAAAGGGAGAAATTGAAACAAAAGATTTGCATAAACAAGTTCCTGTTTACCAGCAATCACTATTAAACGAAGATAACAACCATTCAAAACCAATAAAGAATCTGGTAGTACCTTTCCCAACCCAAGTGGAAGGTTCATGCATATCGATTCTCGATGCTTTGTTATAATATTGTGTTGCCATGATAAACTGCTCCTCTTTTTCTCTGTTCTTCGTCTCAGTTTTACCTAGGTAGCTGTAATACGCACCTAGAGCGTTCAAGATTGCTATCCTCTCATACTTAACATCAGCATAGTACTCGTCAATATCTACCCAACAAGAAACAAAAAATGAGTTTTTTTTCCAATTCCAAAACGATTCCAGTACTAACAGACTATTCTTAACAAAACTAAGCAGCATCACCATACCAGAACTTGACCCTTCTTCCAATATTTGACGGAACTGTTCAATTTTTCCTTGTTTGAAGTACTCTCTCTTCACCAAAGATGAAACACAAAATCAGAAGAAATAGAAAACACAGTGAACAGTCTCGAAGCTAATCTCACCCAATTCGAGAGAGACCCAATAAGGAATCTGGAAGAAATTTTTCAAATTGAGTTGAGTAAATAAGAAGAGAGAACGAACCGCGATAATGAGCCAGAGATCGAGAGGAGCTTGTTCGGCTTTAAGGATATCAAGGATATCAGAAGCGTCTCGAGGGAGCTGATCAAGAACAACCCTAACTTCTTCTTCCGAATTCTGAACAGGTATGTAAACACTCGCCATTGCTGGGTATCAGAAACCCTAGATTGTGAGTGAGAGCTCTCTCAATCGCAGTGGCAATTTTGTTGAATAGAGAGAGTATATGTATGGAAGAGACTGATGAACTTGCGCTAAGTAAAATCTCTTCTCACCTCTTCGAGAAAACCCAAACACGATTCTCAAATTTGCTTACTCTAATTTTATTTTATTTTTATTTTTTTGGGGTCAATGTTATTTACTTTGGATTACAATTTTATTTATCTATACTATTAATTAGGAAGGAAAACTTGAAGCCAAACACCCCCAATTTTTTAAAAAAAAATTCATTAAATATATTACAGTTGCCAAACAGAATTAATGATAGCAAAAAAAAAAAAAAAAAAAAAATTAACTATATTTATGGAAATCATAATAATATTTTACCATAAAAAGTGGACAATTAAATTCCAAATTAAATATATGTAAACATATCTATTTTGAATATAAATAAACATATTCAATATTAATTTAATATTTTAATATACTTTCGAAATTAATAATTTATATAGAATGAAATCTAATAAAAAAAATCATCATATATCTAAAAAACAAAAATAACATTTTTTAGAAAAATAAAAAGATAAAAAAATATGTTAGCATATGAAATAATCAACTAATCAAATTCTACATAGTATATATACATAACTTATCATATCATCAAATTTTAAAAATTATATAATTTTAAAATATAAATAAAATTTAAATAAATCAATAATTAAATATTTGTTTGCTAAAATCATGCGAATAAACATTCTAGATCACATAAATTTCTTATTTTCACATAAAAAATATTCATATTCAAAAAGCAATCTAGCAATTATAACACAAAAGATATCTACAAAATTTAAAAGAAAAAACAAAAACTATCTATATTTATGGAAATCATAATAATCTTTTACCATAAAAAGTGGACAATTAAATTAAAAATTAAATATATGTAAACATATCGATTTTAAATATACGTAAACATATCTAATATTAATTTAAGATTTAATATAATTTCGAAACTAATAATTTATAGAGAAATTCCTCAAAATACCATTATTTTTGTTTTCTTTCCAACAATACCACTAAAATCAAATTATTGTTTAATGGTATGGAATTTTAAATCTTTGGTTTGGGTTGATTATTTGAAATTTAGGGTATAGTATTTAGGGGATAGGGTTTATGTTTAGAATTTTGAATTTAGATTTTGAAAATTTAAAATTTAATTATAGTTTTGTGGTATTTTTGTCCTAAAAACAAAAATGATGGTATTTTAGAGAATGCCCCTAATTTATACTAAAAAAAATTAACAAAACAAAATCATCATATATATAAAAACAAAGATAATAGTTTTTAGAAAAAATAAATAGATAAAAAAATATGTTAGCTTATGAAATAATTAACTAATCAAATTCTACATAGTATATATACAGAACTGATCATATCATCAAATTTTTAAAAAATTATATATGATCATATCATCAATGTTGCAAAACTTCTCAAAATCTCAAAATGTTGAAAAAATTCAACTTTGGGACGTATAAATCTCTACCTTTGGACGATTATATCAAATTTTACATATATTAAAATTATATTAAGTTACATGTAAATGGTGTTATTTATTTAAAAAAAAAAAACTTATTGGAATGGATACGAGACGGGAACATATAATTCGAAAACAAACATTATCTGAATTATTTCTCATTAAAAGAAACAAAACATGATTAGATATAATTGTTACGAGGCACGATCATAAAGTTAATTCACTTTCAACTTTCAAATATAAAATTACGAGTACGATACAAGGACATATAATTTAAATTGCTAAATTTAATTTCCACTTTCCTATTTATTCTAAATATTGAGACATGGACTGACGGGTACAAGAAGATAACGTATACTTCGGATAACAAAACTACAATAAATCCATGTATTAAAAAAATAGAAATACCTAAATCCTTAGGAAACAAAAAGACTAAAACATGAATCTTTGAATTGAAGAAAGTAATGAGAAATAAAGATGAAAATGAACGATCAATAACATTAAAAATCGAAGAAGGATTGTGTATGCTAGGATTACAGATAGTGCCTTGTGAATGAAAATGGTGGGAGCATGTGACTTAGGTTCTGAATGGTAACTGCGTTTTTTACTGCGGGAGAAGTGCGGTGCGGTTCAAATAGTAACAAAAATATATAGATATATATGTATATGCAGATATTTTGACAATGTTACAACACTGTTGCGCTGCGGTTTTGTAGAGCATTATGGTTACCATTCAGAGTCTTAGATTGATAATTAGATTTTTATTAGTTTGATAAAAATAAATATTTAAACAAGAAATACGGGTATCCCGTCTAAATCTTTTACCAAGTTTCTTATAATAAACATTGGCAAATGATTATGTTTTAAAAGGAAACGATTATGGGACAGAAATTTATGACATATAGAGGACGAGACGGGGCGGGGCGGGACAGGACGGGGCGGGGCGGGGCGGGATGGGATGGGTCGGGACGAGACGGAAAGGGACCGGACGG
This sequence comes from Capsella rubella, assembly GCF_000375325.1. Classification (NCBI taxonomy): domain Eukaryota; kingdom Viridiplantae; phylum Streptophyta; class Magnoliopsida; order Brassicales; family Brassicaceae; genus Capsella; species Capsella rubella. The sequence continues at coordinate 10,407,561 of NW_006238921.1, forward strand.
GTTTTCCATTCTAAACTACACTAAAACAATTCAAACTAAAGCCAAATCCAAATCCGATTTAACATCTCTAAGCAAACAGTTAGAAATGTTTTGATTAATTTAAAAAATAAACACGTAATATCATTTAGCATTCTCATTTAAATTGTTTTAAAATTGTATTATGTAATACAATATCTATATTTTACAACTGTATATATATAAGTTTATCAAATAAACTCATATAACAAAATTTTACCAAAATAGCAGCTACTTAAAAAATCGTAATTTTGTAAAAATAACCCCGCACGTAAGTGCGGGTCCATCACTAGTTTATCCTATAAAGCTCATTAAAATTTAAAAACAGTTTTTATTTTTCAGTGAATCATTTCATTACATACTACAATGGTGAAAAACATCTCAAGCCGGCGAAAAACAAAGGTGTCCCTTCCAAAAAATTAAGTTCGGCATGCAAAAAACACTAACAGTTAAAACAGTTGTTATGTTCATATTTTTTAAGATTTTAGTTCGAGAATGCATAAATTTTATGTTGATAGTTTTGTAGGATGTTGAAAACTACAATTAAAGTTATCTTATTATATAAATCTTGGTTTTCAAAGTCAGCCATTAACAAGATCGTGACACGTGTCAATTATAAATGATAAGATATTGACACGTGTCGTAACTAATTTTGTTAATATTTGGATAAAATAGAAATATTATTAACCCTATCGAAAAAGAAAATATATAAAATAAATATTATAAAGAATTATATATTAAAAACTATTAATAAAATTAAACAAATAACCTGATTTCAGTTATGTCAATTTGGTTTATTAATAAGATAGGGATTTAAAATTTATAATTAACAAGAATATATGGCGGTTTTTGTTTACATAAGAGATTTAAGGTTTAAACTTCTATTTTACAATTAAATCAGGTTATTTGTTGGTTTGGGTATATACAAATGATAAATAAGAATTATGGTTTATCTTTATAAATTAAAATTATGGTTTAAGTTTAACAATTAAACGAGATTATATGTCGAAATTTGGTTTTTAAATTTACTAACTCACGTGATCATGATAAGTGTCAAGTAAAAACATAAGATGTCGCAACATGTTATATCTAATTTTGTTAATATTAAGATACAAATAGAATTTTTAAACAACAATAAAAAATAATTATAAAAAGTTAAAGAGAATTTTTGGGAAATACCCCTTTTGGTGTACCCCTTTTCAAAAATACCTGCTTTATCTATCCATTTTCAAAAATATCCATGTTTAAATATGAAAAATTATAAAGTTTTATATGGTTTATAAGGTACTTCTATATAATAACTACACCTGGAAATTTGATACAAATATTTTATAATATTTTAAATCGTTTTAACAAAATTTATAAGGTTTTTAAGTGGTTTTTAAAAGGGTTTATAAAATTTTTAAAAGGTTTTTAAAAGGTATTTATAAGTTATTTTACGCTATTTATGAAAATATATAAAAATTTAAACATATATAAAGGTAATTTGTGTGTATATTTATAAGTTTACAAACATATTTGGATAAATTTCAACATTTATAGTGTTTTTTTTTTATAATGTTTGAAATAGGGGTATTTTTAAAAAGTGGTATGGAAAAAAGGTATTTTTGATAAATGAAAAAGTAAAAAAATTGATATTTATAAAAAAAAATGTGTAAGCTTATATATTTAGACACAATATAAATACCTTTCAAAAACCTTTTAAAAATATTTAAAAAACATATAAAAACTTTGTAAACCTTATAAAACCTTATAAAAGTCCTATAAATGCTGTTTAGAACCTTTTTAAAACTTTATAAATATTTGTATTGAGTCTCCCAATAGTAATGATGATCTAGATGTACCTTATAAACTATATAAAAGTTTACAATTTTTCATATTTGAAAGGAATATTTTTAAAATGGATAGAAAATTGGTGTATTTTTAAAAAGGGGTACACCAAAAGGGGTATTTCTCAAAAATTCTCTTTCAACTATTAACCTAATTTTTGGTTTTGTGAGTTGTAGGTTTTACGTTGAGTTTATGTTGAGTTTATAAATGTGCATTATAGTTTAGATTTTATAATTAAACGAGATTATTAATGGGTTTGGGTTCATAAAGGAGAATTAGAATTTACAGTTTACAAATAAATTAGATTTTGAGTTTAACTAAAGATATAATTTTATTCATGATTTTTATTTTATAATATGTTATATTTATTTAATTTTTAATTTAAGCAATTTTATAGTCTAAACATAAGGGTGAATAAAAGATTTTCGAAAATAATATTTTTAGATAAATTAAAGATAACAAAGTTCAATATAAATCGTAATATAGTAATTTAAAATATTTTTAAAGAAAATATGTATTCTTTTATAATTCGTATTTGAAAGATTTTTTAATGTTTTCCTCAACGATGCTATAATTTATTTTAGAATCTTTATGTTTATTTGCGTTGTTTATATGAATTTATTTACAAATGACTATATTTGTATTGATGTTAATTTGAAAGAACTTTACCATCATATTAAATAATAATTAATTAATTTTCATAGTCTGAGAATGATTTTTTGAAAAATGGAAAGTTAAGAAATAACAATTTTTACAAAATGGTATAATCATGTTAAAGAGGATAATTGCTAAATTAAGATTTTTTAAAATATTTTAGCAATATTATGAGTAATGGTGAATAGCTCCCAAATGTTTTGGTGATTGTTTGTTTGACATTACTAGATTTTTATAATTAACGTTTAATAACGAATTTTAAGAGGTATATATATATATATATATATATATAAGTTTATTTGATAATTCAAACCAAATAAAATCTCTTTTCAAATGAAATTAATTTCTCTTATTTTTTCAAAAAAAAAAATTTAGAAATTATTTTTTTTCAGTTATAATAAATTTTAATTTTAATTTAGTTTTAAATAAAGATAACCCGTCCATTGGACGGGTACTATACTAGTTTATAATACATTTTAATTTAGTATATCGTGTATATAGATATAAGTGAATTTATCTATAATATTTATAATTTATTTTTGTAATATTTTCTCTAAATATAAAAATTTCAAATCCAAAGTTATGTAACTATAACATCCTAAAGTTCATTTTTACTTTTGTCAAATTTTCTTAATTAATATGTTTCAAGAATTTTAACAAATAAAAACATCTCTATATAATCAAGTGATACAAAAACTGAACTAAGTAAAACCAAAAGAAGCCTTACAAAACATCACGAATTCACAACAACTAATTTTAATCGTGTTTGTATGTCGTTTTATAAGGAATAAAAAAATATAACTTTACTGGATCACGGGTTAATGGTGAGTTTTTATGGTTTTTATATTTCTAGTAATTAGTACTAAATCTAAACCGGAGATGTATTCGGGTTGTGGTTTAACTGGTCGGTCTTATCCGGATGAGAAAAACACTAAAAAATAAAATATATTAAAAACACAATAAATAAATAAATTTTCTTGCGGTCACCACAATTGGTTTTCCTAAAGTCAGACTATTCAATTTGTTGTCAAAAAAATAAATAAATAAATAAATAAATAATAAATTTTCTTGCGGTGTACTACGGTTGTAAACCTAGTTATAAATAATAAAAAGTTATACCTAATCTAAGAAATTGCTCTTATTGTAAAAATTTAAGGACTGACTCTTAGGTAAAACTTTTACGGCTGTCATTATTTGATTGATTAGTTTAACTCTTAATTATTTAAAATTTAAATTTATTATTAGAGATTAAATTAATATATGACAATATGAAGTAATTATTGATTTTGGAGACATATCATACATAGTTAGTTCTTTCCATATTCCAATACTCTATTTTCTTTAGTCGATTGTGTGAGATAGAAGTAAAAATGTCTTAAAGAAGATACCCACTCTTTATTGCAAAGTTTATTTGATTGTTTTGTAGACTTGTAATGCATGTAGTATTTGTTCATATTAATGAATCTCTTTGGTCAAAAGAGAAAAAGTAATGAATCTCATACTTGGAATTGTTCATATCCATATATATCATGTTTTAGGCTTCGAATGATAACTGCGGTTTTTGCTACGAGAGAAGTGCGATGCGGTTCAAATAGTAACGAAAATACATATATATATATATATGTCTATGCAGATATTTTGACACTGGTTTTGTAGTGCAGTATAGTTACCATTCGGAGCCTTAGCATCAAATATTACATTTTATCTTGTTTGTTTGGAAAAATAATTTTTTTGTTGACATATATAGTTTGACCTTCTATCTTAAAATATGTATAATATACTATGTTTTAATTATATACTTTTATTTTATATTGATTCTCCTAAATGTGTAACTTACAAACTCATAAGATTACTCTAATTCGGAGCCTTAGCATCAACTTTCTATTTCCTCAAATTGAGATTTTAATGTATTTCAACTTTTTAAAAGGGAAACATTTTGCATAAAATGAGCATAGTGTATACAATTAAAAAAACATCTAAATTTAGTTATAACACAAAACAAATATAGGGATAGTTTAGTAATAAAAAAAAAAAGATAAAACACGCGGACCTTAAATGTCCGACCCGGACGCATGGAAGCGGACCGAAACTCGGTTGGTGATATTTTTTTCAGTTACATGTTGTTACCCTGCCATAATCGATTTAATATGCCAGCAGAGCACAAAACTTGAAGACCAAATAAAGTCAATTTATTTATGTCCCACTATAATATTCAATATTCTAAAAATATAGATTACAAATATAAACGAAATTTTTGGTAATTATTGGAAATCATTTAAATCTTAAATTAAATAAGCCCATAACTGTACGAAAAAATAAAACTTCTTATACAATCGGAAACTTCTAATTTCAGTTTTGTGAAGTTTTTAGTTACAAATTAATGTTACTAGAGATAAGACCCGCGCAACGCGCGGGGTTGTTCGCTATGAATTTTTCCTTAATTATTTTTTATTTGGTGTTATATTTTTAAAATTAATGATCGTATGTACATTTTTGTCGTAATTGTTTGGCTATATTTTGGTTTTTCCATATTCAGATACTATAATCTTATACTATTAGTTATTCATTTGTTACTCGTATTCCAATTAATGTTTTTGGTTTTGTTTAATGTTTTTGGTTTTGTTTGGACACATGTATTAATATAGTTAGATTGAAAGCTTTATCTTATAAGAAAAATGTGACTATAAACCATTTTTTATTCTTTTATTTTATTTTTCCTTTTTTTATTGTCATATTTTTAAATTTGACTAAAAATTAATTTATCTAAGATGAAGCGTGCTCTATTTGGTATGTCGTTTTTATCTATTTGAATTTGGGTCTTAACAATAAAGAATCTCGAATTTTTAAATATTGACCCATGGCATAGTATTTTTTTGTTAAAATGTTTTGTAACTGAGCATGCACTTATGACATGTCCTGCCAAGCTCATATAATGCATACAAATTTCTTTGTGTTTGATTTAAGAGTCGATCTACTTTTTAGATAGTTTACTTATTTTTTTTAATTTTATTTTACTCTATGGGATCCAATATTTCTATTTTTTTGTTTACTTTGCATAAACCTTATTTAGTCAGAGATGCCATTGTAATCAACGGATTAACTTGGACGGGATATTCAAGGATGAAGAGAGCTCAATCTAGCAAAGGAGGATGCCGATACCATTTTCGATTTTTTTATTCTTTGTCGTAGGCATTATGTTTTATTTCGTTTTCACCATATTTCGATATGGCGGTCCTCCAAGATAGATTTTAAATTTTCAGTTTGATTTTATCTTTTAATAAGAAAATTTTGATATTTACCTCAAATTGAGATTTTAATGTATTTCAACTTTTTATTTCCTAAAATATTACGTTATGATAGCAAACAAATATTATATATAGACAGCGCATTCAATTATAAAATAATAAACTAAAAATTTCAATGGTTGATTTGATTCTTTAAATGAAAAATTATTATTATATACATAAAAGAAAGAAATATTATAAAATTAAAACTAAGCAAATACTAAATATATAAATTATGATTAAATACAGCAAAGTATGATTAAAATAAAAATAAATATCCACAATAATGACATATATATATATATATATTGCCATTTAATAAATGTAATCTCTCTTAGTTTTTGGTTTATTAGTCATAAAATATCAATCACTATTTTATTTAGTAAACTTATTTTTGCATATTTGTCTTAGTTTTTATTTTAAATAATAATTATTGTATTTAATATTTTTTTAGTTTTATATTTAATAATAATTATTGTATTTTTGTTATTATTGAACTTAATATTCTTTAATTTTATATCTAATCATAAATTTACATATATATATATATATATGCGTATATATGTATATATGTATTTTTTGTTTGTAATATTAATGAAATGTTATTGTGGCTTATTGGTTCAGAGTACGTTGAAAGTCCCTAAATCTCATGTCGTTTGGAGTTTGATAGATGGGAAACGAAAACTTTAACAGAAAGTTAACTCTGTTAACGGAAATTTAACGTCATGTCCGAAATGGCCAGGTCAATGAGACTTGACTATTTTATCAGAAAGGCAAACAAAATTTTAAGACTTAAATGACATTTCGAAAGTTCATGCTTTTTCGTCTACAATTTGAAAGTTGGAGATTTTTTTGACATTTTTAATTTTTAATTTTAAAAACATATTTTAGTTATATATTATATTATAATTCTAAATAATAATGTGCACTGAACTACTCTATTTTCTTATCAATAACATGAAATTTATAATTTAACACTAAAAATGGAAAAACTTCTTATTTTGATTGAAAAGACAAGGAAAAACATTATGGTTTTCTATTTTGCCTACAAGAAAACAATATGGTTGAAGCTTGATAGTGCAACTTAAGTTCAGAATTCAATTCAAAGAATCAGAATCCAAATAACATTAAGAAACTAAATGATTTTGGCACATAAAAATTTAGAACATGATTAATGTCAACTTGTATATGACATACTCAAACTTGAATCTCTATTTCGAATTTTCAATACTAATTAAGTTACCCATCAGTTTATATGAGCATAAAATGGATTTTTGAGACGAATCTTTTGACATATATTTAAGAATTAGTGAGGTGACTATTTAACAGTATAACTATTTTTCTTAACAGCTAGTAATATATATCACTAATCTATCTTTTGTGGTAATTATGAAATAATCAACAAATATGCAGAAAGAAACTTTTTAGGCACTCAAACTTAATTAGCTACTAATATTTCTTAATTAATGAATCCTTGTAGAGAACTAACTTGAGAACATGATAGTTAATTAATGACAACAACCAAAACAAAAGATAATGCTTATTTATGTGACGGTATGACCTAATCTCCAGAATGAGACATATTTTGTCGCATTATCATTAGAGAAAGAAAAATACAAAAATAAAACATATAAATGCACGTTTTTTATCATATAGTATCTCAAATGTAAACACAGCTTTTGTTACGTATGGTTAGAAAATAAGTCACGTATATTTCATGTGTGGCTGATAACAAAAACTACATTATTTTCCCCACTAATAATGTTTTCTTTTATAATATATAATTCCAACAAAATTATAATAGTTGTGACTTTGTGATTATTGGTGTGATATAAAGTTTACCGTTTTTGTTGTAACTAATCATGAAAATAATACTACAAAAAGGATATGTTTTTTTTTTATTCTTCCTTTATTTTGTATTTGAATAATATATTTATGTAAATTTATTTATATTTATTTGCTAAATATTTTGTAATGTTTTTTGGTACTACTAGGAATCAGTTATTTTAAATGAATTAAAATTCTTTTGTTAATGTTGGAATTTTAAATGATATTGGGGATTAAAGGGAATAGTCTATTTTATTTTTAAGAAGAATAACAATCGGTAGCAAATCAAATATTTGTATGTAAATACACTTTATAATTTGTCATATATATATATATATATATTGGTAAAGTTGTAACATTATGTAATATAATTTACGAATAACAAGTAACAAACAATTTAGTTCAAAAACGGATTCCTCTTTTGTTACAATTCGAACCCAAAAATTATATAGAAATTTTATCTCTTAATTTTAAGAAGTCGGCTAGAAAGCGAAGAACAATTTATATAAACTGGTATATGTATTCATTGTATGGGTTATAACATATTATATAATATAAAATAGTATATAAAATTAATAAGAAGTTTGGAGTATTTTAAGAAAACTTCATACTTATAGAAAATTATATAGAATTATTATTTATTCATTTATTTTTTTTATTTTATAAGAAGTCGGCTAGAAAGAAGATCAATTTATATAAAAATGAGTATATATGTATGGGTTATAGTATGTTATATAATATAAAATAATATAGAATAGAATAAAAATAATAAAAAGAAGTATGAAGTATTATTTAAAGAATCTGAAATTAAAAACTATAGAAGAAGTTGGATTATATATTCCATCTTTAAAGACAGTGAGGGTCCTCTTTTGCGTGACTGTCAAATCTCATTCCTCTTCTTCTTCTTCTTCATTCTCTTTCCTCTCTTCTTCATCATCTCTCCTCTCACAGAGAAAAAGAAAAAAAAATCTGAGTTTCCGAGAAAATTTTTATATATAAAAGAAAATCTCAAAGAATCCGATCTTTGTCTCTCTGTTTCTGTAAATGCTCTAAGCAAGTTCTTGTTGTTGCAGGTATTGTAATCTTTATCTCTTTTGTTTTGTTTCTTTGATATAGTTTAACACAGTTTTGAAACTTTTACATAAATATTTATTTATGAGTGTTTCTTGATTTGTTCTTAGCCTTTTATTTTTTTGTTTTTTTAATTTTCATAGGTGATTGTGTTTTAAAAAAAGTTGGTGATTCTTAAGAGTTTAGGGAATATATATGTATATTGATTGTAGAATTATATATTTCAGTTTCAGATGCGAAAGTGTTTTTAGTTTGAGTTATACAACTTTTGTTATATATAAAGAAAAACAAACTTTTTAAAGATAAGTTTTTATTAAAAAAAATTAATGGAAGTGGGTTAAATCCATTTTGATATTTCTATACAATTTCATTCTACAATAAGTAAAATTTAAAAACTTATATATATATTTGTTGTTTTCAAATCACATAATAGTATATTACCATAAATTTCAAGATTAAACAACACTAATTTGCAACAAATTAAAAAAATATTAAAATTTGATAGTTGTAGAATGTAAAGTAATTTCAAAGATTAATGATTATTTTACCCTTGATCCAATAAGGAACCATCCAATAACATACATGTTTAAATAATGAGTTAAATCTCTTTTTTTAGGGGACAGAAAATACTCAAATGACAAATATATATATATATATATATATATATATATATATATATATATATATATATTACTTAAGTTAATCTTTATAAGTACTAGTGTTGT
>NW_006238921.1:10417478-10438570 GCF_000375325.1 Capsella rubella
AACAATATATATATATATATATATATATATATATATATATATATATATATACATTTCAGTTAAAGTATTTATTCATCTATATAGAATAAACCTTAAAAATTAATATCAGCCATTAAAAAATTGGTATGACAAAAATATAAGTTGAAAGTGTTAATATTTATTAACTTTTTATTTTATTTTTGTAATTAAATGGTGGTTCTGAAAATGAAAAAGAGTATATTAATTAAAGAGATGGTAGTTCAGAGTTTTCATGGTTTGATGGGTTGTGAATAGTAATGAGTTTTGTCTGAAGCAAGTAGCAGAACCCACAAATGTCTCTCATCCTCTTTGCTACAACATTGACTGCTAACTTTGTTTCATCAGATTCTTCTTTTGGTCCCAAATATAAAATCACATATCCTTTTTGCTACTCTTTTTTTTTTTATATAAATTGTCCAAAATGGTCCACCATTTTTATTTAAACAATTATATAAAAATGGATATTATTTTAGTTTTTTTTTTGTCTTGGCTTTGTGGATAACAATAGAGTATATAAAAAAAATTCTCAATAGTAAGTTATTTTATTTATGGCAAGAAAAACACATACACTGACACACCCATTTGTGTCTTTATGGGTTTTCTTTAATTATAATTTTTTTTTTAACACATTAAAAATTAAATGTGTTTAATTAAATTAAATTAAATTAAATTTTGACAGCCAAAATATTAACATCACTATGTTATATATGAGTTTGTTATTGTTTAGTTTAAGATTTGTTTATATATGTTACTAAACTCAACAAAATTTGCTCTTTGGTTTATTGAGAAAAATGTAAAAAAAGAAAAACATTTTATTTGGCAAGAAAAAAACAGACCTTTTTGTGTTCATATGGATTTTAAAAAATATAAAAGAAATAATTTTTCAGCAAAAATATTAACATCACACTTCAAAATAATTTTATTTTATTGTTTGGTTTAAGTTTTTTTTCTTTCTTTATATATTTGTTACTAAACCCAAGAAAAGTTGCTCTTTATAGAAATAGTCTAATGCGTTATTTTTGTCTGCACACACACATGACAATCATGTAACACAAAAATGACATATACATTTTCTCATAACCCTTAAAATTTTGTGAATCTTTATCCCATTGATATATTTGTTTGATCAGTAGATATGGAAGGAGACACAATCTCTGGGATGATGATGATGATAGGGAATGGATCAGTTCAAATGGATGGGAAGATTCTTCAAACGTTTGAGAAAAGTTTTGTTCAAGTGCAAAACATATTAGACCACAACAGACTTCTCATAAACGAGATAAACCAAAACCATGAGTCCAAGATCCCGGGAAACCTAGGACGAAACATCGGTCTGATCCGCGAATTGAACGATAATGTTAGAAAGGTTGCACATCTTTATGTTGATCTTTCTAATAACTTCTCTAAATCCATGGAAGCTTCTTCTGAAGGAGACTCAGCTGGTGGTCACAGGAGAACAAGGCATGGTTAATGTGTAAGAGAGAAAAGTCATAATAGAGCATATTTTGCTAAGTATTTTTTATGTATTATCTGAATTGTTTCTTTTCGTTTACTTTTGTTGTCAAAATGTCAACGTTTTAATTCTTTATTTCCTTTCTCATGTCATAGAAAAAAAGAATTAGAGATTAGAGATAGTGTTCTATAATAAGAAAGCTAGGTTTATTATAGGATACTATCATTTGTGGAAGTTTTAAGCAATTTAATAACTCTATTTACATAAGGAATTGATTGGTTTTATATATACTAACTAGAATTAGTAACATCTTATATTAAATTTATATGATCTTGTAATGTTTTGTGGTTTGTTTTTTAATTTATTTTGTATGATCTTGTAGTGTCTCTGTTTTTAACTTTCCTTTGTTAGAAATAAGGCAACAATTAACAAAGGAAAAAAAAAAACCGAGACATTTATAAACTAAAACAACATGTTGATTAAATTCAAACTTACTTAAAGGAGAAATGTACTAATTTAGAAATGATTTTCCCCAAAACTTTTGTCAAAATAAATATAAGTATTTTTGTAACATATTTGTGGTATCAATCTAATGTGGATCATCCTAAACTTCCCCTTTAATTTCATGTGTCAATTAATTATTAATTTACAGTGATAATATGGATTTCTTTAATTTATGTCAACATGATTTTCCATACTAAACTGAAAAAAAAAAATATAGATAATTTATTTTCTCTAATTCCAGGATTATTACATCGCTTTCATGTAAACTAGGAAAACCCCAAAAAACTATGATATTATTTTTGGAAAATCATAGATGATTTTTTTCCCTCGAAGAATACTTAGTGTTTACTTTTCTCGTTTTAAAATTAACGGCGTCTATCGATTCTATCATTTTCATTAACAACTGTTAAATTGTGTGTTTAGAAATTTAAAAATATTTTTTTAATAATATTAATAATAAAAAAACTAAATCTTTGTTGTTAAATGCAAAACAAAAATTGTATTTCACTTTCAAATAAAAAAGTTGGCTTATATTTTAGAAATTTTACATATGTAAATTACTAAATTTTGTTTAAGTCGGTCACAGACCACAGTTTAACTCGAGGGTAGTTTAGTAATTTCAAACTGAATTGTCAATAAAAAAAATTTCAAAATTGAAAATATCCTAATAAACTGTTGTTGCAACAACAACATCATCTTCAACGCTTCTTCTCCCGCAAAATTCAGCAAAAGCTTCCATAGGAATCTATCAACATCACTCACCATCACCACCACCGTCGAGGTTCAAAATCATCGTCTTCCTCACTCTCTGCTTCTTCTCTGTATAACCATTTCCTAATTTCCTTTCTCGGTTTATCCTCTTTCCATTTTTTCTAGGGTTTCGCGCCGGGATCTGGACATTATGCCGGTGAGTTTGACACCGAACGCAATCACGGCGATAAACGCCGGAGACGTGAATTTGAAGCCGTTGTTACAGGTTTTAGATATCAAAATGATAGGACGAAGCCAAGAGAGGAATCAGGAGAGGTATCGTTTTCTTATTTCGGATGGTGTTTCAGCTCAACATGCTATGGTTGCTGTTCAGCTTAATGATCGAGTCAAGTCAGGAGCTGTTGATAAAGGATCTATCGTTCAGTTGATTGATTACATTTGCAGCGATGTTAAAGGCCGCAAGTAATTTTTCTTATCCTCTCTAGTTCGTTTCTTCTCTGGTTAGATCTTAGATTACCTTTGGTTTAGTAAGTGTGATTTGGAAGTTTGATAAGTGTTGGTACTGATTCCGTAGGAAGGGAGAAAATTTTGATCTATGTGCTTTTGTAGTCTCATCTATGGTTTTGTTGACTAGTTTTTGGCTTTGGATACAGATTTTGTTGGATATTTGTATTTTGTAGTCTTATCTATGGTTTTGCTATAGTTGCTTTTGATTCTGTGATGTACTAAGTTGCTTATTCTGTGCCTTGCTATGGAGAGTAAATGTCCTGTGATGTTTTTGAGCATTCTTAGTTCCGTATTTGGTTAGTATGTGGCATTTGTGACAATGAGTTTGCAAAAGAAATGATAGCTTTGCTTTAGATTGACACCTTTCGCTGAAGATTGTTGTAGTCAGTTGCTTTTACTTTTATTTTTTTATTTGGTATGGATGAATGATTCTGGTTAGAGTTTACTAGTGCCAAAGATTTGTAGTTCATAGTATTCAGGGGTGAAAATGGAGACTATTTTGTTGATTGTGTTAGTGGAAAATATAGTTACAGATTTGCTTTGTTGAGCATGATATATTTGAAAGAGTTTTACTCTATTGATGGTAATTTTCTTATAACTCTTTATGCATACTGTGTACAGGGTTATTGTGGTGCTGAACATGGAGACGCTAGTACCACAATCTGAAACCATTGGGAACCCCACAATATTTGGGGAAACAGATGCAGAAGCCCAAAAGACACTTTCAGCTGCGGGGAATATACCGCTTTCGAATAGGGTTGGTTTTAATGAACCAATGGTTCAGCATTCAGTTAATAAAGCACCTCCTCGAGGCATAAACATTCAAAATTCAGCCAACAGTACTTCAAGTTTCAGGCCATCTGTTCAACCTTCATATCAACCGCCTGCAAGCTACAGAAATCATGGACCCATAATGAAGAACGAGGCTCCAGCTCGAGTCATCCCTATTGCTGCTCTCAATCCATACCAAGGTCGGTGGGCTATTAAGGCTAGAATAACTGCGAAAGGAGATATCAGACGGTATAACAATGCAAAAGGAGATGGAAAAGTTTTCTCGTTTGATCTGCTTGATTCTGATGGAGGAGAGATTCGGGTTACCTGCTTTAATGCTGTTGTCGATCGATTCTATGATGTTACTGAGGTTGGGAAGGTATATTTGATTTCAAAGGGAAGTTTGAAGCCCGCACAGAAAAATTTCAACCACTTAAAGAATGAGTGGGAAATTTTCTTGGAGTCAGCATCGACTGTGGAGCTTTGCCCTGATGAAGATGGCTCCATACCAAGGCAACAGTTCTCTTTCCGTCCGATAAGTGACATTGAGAACGCTGAGAACAATACCATACTTGATGTGATTGGGGTTGTGACTTCTGTGAACCCCTCGGTACCAATCTTGAGAAAGAATGGGATGGAAACCCATAGGAGAATCCTTAATCTGAAGGATGAATCGGGAAAGGCTGTAGAGGTAACATTATGGGGAGAATTCTGTAACCGAGATGGTCGGGAGCTTGAAGAGATGGTTAATTCAGCCTCTCACCCGGTTTTAGCTATAAAAGCTGGAAAAGTAAGTGACTTCAGTGGGAAATCTGTGGGGACAATCTCTTCAACGCAACTTTTCATAAATCCAGATTTCCCTGAAGCTCATAAACTGAGGAACTGGTTCGATCGCGGGGGGAAAGATACCGCATCCTTCTCCATCTCTAGAGATACCATGCCTGGAGGAAGTTCCAGGAATGAGATAAGAAAAAATGTTTCTCAGATCAAAGAGGAAGGCCTTGGAAGATCAGATAAGCCTGACTGGATCACTGTGAAAGCAACCGTATCATTCATCAAAACAGATAGCTTCTGTTACACAGCTTGTCCTTTGATGATCGGAGATAAACAATGCAACAAAAAGGTGACACGTTCTGGAACAAACAGGTGGCTCTGTGACCGGTGCAACCAAGAGTCTGATGAATGCGAATACAGATACCTTCTTCAGGTGCAGATACAAGACCACACTGGGTTGACTTGGGTAACCGCGTTTCAAGAAACAGGAGAAGAAATCATGGGATGTCCGGCTCAGAAGCTTTACGCATTGAAATACGAATTGGAAAAGGAGGAAGAATTTGCAGAGATTGTTAGAGACAGACTGTTTCATCAGTACATGTTAAAGCTAAAGATCAAAGAGGAATCATATGGTGATGAACAAAGAGTGAAGATGACTGTGGTGAAGGTAGATAAGGTGAATTATACATCCGAGAGTAGATTCTTGCTTGATTTGCTCGTAAGGTAAAGGTCTCTAAAGGTCTAACATTCAGATATTTCACTTGACTAAGAATATGCAAACTTGAGTTTAGTACCCTACTATATGATGAATTCTAATGAAAGCTTAGCGTTATGGTTTCAAATCTCATTCGGTTTTTTTCGGATTCACGAAACAACAAGTTTTCACTTTTGACAAAAGTTCATTGCTGCAACAGTAAATCAAATACACAGAGAAAAGAGAACAGATTACAATGGTGTTTAGAAAGATACATAGCTCTTAGGTTCTCTTAACAGGGTCAAAGTTGGAGACGCCAAGGACGACACCAATGATGACAGTGAGAACAAGACCACCAGAAGCAATACTGAGCAAGAAATTCTTAAGGGAAGGAGAGACTCCAGAGCCAGCAGCTTCAGCCACTTCAGGGAGAACCATGGAAGCAGTAAGAGCAGCCGCGGAGATCCCGGCTAAAGCTTTGTCCATCTTCATCGCCTTAACTTGAATCCTCTGTGCTCTGCCACCAGATGCAACCAAAGCCTTGGATGGTTTCAGAGTCAATGGTTTGAGGAAAGGAGATGAACGGGTCTGGTTAAGTGGTGTGACCAATGACATCGCCGAGGTAGAAGCCATATCTTCTGATCTCTCTTTGGTCTCTGTCTCTCTAGATTGATATTGTTAAATGTGTGAAGTTGCTGAGGAGAATGGTATTTGAGAAGAGAGATTTGAGGAAAATGAGGTTTCGGAGATTGGGAGGTGTGAGATACGAGTCTTACGTGGCAGCTTCTGAGCTTACAAATTTGCTTATTGGATAGATAACGTTATCTTCGTTTTGAGATTACTGTGGTTGCTATTGGTCGTGTGAAGCGTGATCAAAATATCGTACACGGTGTCCGGTTCGGTAATTGACGAAATTTATATGGTTAAGGTTAAACCGAATTGAGAGGTGCATAGTTCCGGTTCGATTAAGATTTTGGAAAAATACAATACTTTTGGTTTTAGTAAAAACGGCCGAAATCAACACAAACAATTTGCCGAATGCTTTTTTTTTTTTTTTTTTTTTTGGTCAACGGCTGAATGCTTTTTTATACCTAGATTTTGGTTGATGGTCGTTTCATACACAAATTGATAACATATGCAGATTTACAACCTAAACTTATAAATATTAGACCAAATCAACATTGGTTTTGACAATTTCAGTCAGCTATCGGAAAATAGACTTTTTCATACATGGACTATTTAGGCATGTTAATTTCATACATTTGACTTGTCGTTGTGCTAGATCATACCTGAGATTATTGTAAATTTGATTTAGTATATGGAGATTCATTTCGAGCTGAATAATACAAAACATGTTAAATGCGTAACACAGTTGACTCTCCGTCTAATAGCAGCGATGTAGATTCCACGTAAATCCATCGTTTAATGACGTGGTAAAACGACGTCGTTTTTGTCGCTTAGATGGTAATTAAAAATATTTACGATAAGTCAAATGTATGAAATTAACAATTTCAGTCAACTGTCAATATTAATGATGAAGAAAAAGAAAAAAAAAATCATATTACAAAATGCAGAAAAAAACGTCATTAAAATACATTGTTGATATCCTAAGAAATTAACAATTGACTAAAACCGTCAAGGTCAATGTTGGTTTTAGCTTAGTTATAAGTACAAATTGTAAATTTGAATATATTATCAGTTTAGGTAAAAAACGACTATTTATTGAAGTTTGGGTATAAAAAAGTATTCCGCAAATTGTTGGGGTTGATTTTAACCGTTTTCATTCTCTCACACTCTTTAATTGTATATACAAAGAAAAGTGTTTGAACAATAATCAGTTTATAAATTCAGGGCACAAATTATGAGATTATTACAAAACCACCCCCAAAAACATAAACATGTCGTTGGCAACATTTTGCATTTGAAGTTGAATAGTGAGAGATCAACCACAAGTAATAATATGATACAGAAACACGAAAGGTTTCACATTTTTCGAAGGTTGTCCAACCTTGCTTGAAGGTCACTATCTATACCTCCGCTGTCATCGGCTCCGGCCGCCTCAGCTTGTACCACTTTGTTCTTTGCTGCTGGTACTGCGACTGCACCAGATGGAGCGTTCACCAGCTGAAACATAGATATATACAAGTCCAATCAAGTTAAGCACCTTATAGTTGAAAAGTATGGTAACTAATGTAATGTGCAATCAGTATTGGTTTCAGTCTAGCCGAATATGTTTAGATCATTTTAGGTTCGTATTAGATTGTTTCAGTTATTCAGATTTAGCATCTATAAGTGGACTAAGTGATATGTAGTTAAGTTTGATGTTTCTACCTCTTGGTTGATGTCGATACCAATCTCGTCAAGGACTTGACTAACAAGATCTTCGGTTTCTTCTTCTTCCTCATCTCCTTCTAGTGCATCATCAATAGCATCTCCCATCACCTCAGAGACCATCTCCATTTTCTCGTTTTGCCTTTCAAATTCTTGCATGATTTTCTGCAGAGATGGTAGGTTCATCTGTCTGTTCATTTGCCCCATTGCTTTAGTCACACCTTTCATCGCCTCACCCATCGCTTGTGTTGATTTCAGAGTCTGAAGAAACAAAATTTAAGTTCATTGCCATTGCAGGAAATAAATCTACACGTGTTTGGTTTCGTTCGACTTTCGGTGAAGTAAAGCATACCTGAATCCTGAGAGATACACCTTGAAGTTGGGATTTAAGCTTGTAGAACTTCTCAATCTGGTGCCGCGTTCTGATCAGATCCTTTGCCATCACTTTAACAGCTCCCTATGAGAGCAAATGATAGTCAATTTACCAAAATAATTTCCAACTGTGAAGGGGAACATAGTCTATACAAAGCAAACTACTTCTTCTAAAACATGCATCGTTATATAAACCGCAAAGAATTCTCTAACGTGTCAGACTCCTACTATTAGCATCACTGTAATCATTTAGTGATACTAAAGACAAGCCTGAAACTTATAAACAGACAAGGAACAGCACATAGTGTCAACTAAACTAGCTAGTCATTTCTAACTTGCAGAAACTGCAGAGTGGTACAAAACAAAGACACACCTGATACCTATAAACAGAGAAGGAGCAGTAACAGAGTTCTCAACTAATTCATCTGAGGCCTATTTAACTTTGCATACAGATAAGTGATCCTAGACATGGTAACGAAGAGAGAAAAACAAACCATCTGTCCTTGCTTTGCAGTCTTTTTAATCTCGGCGATAAGTTTCTTCTCTTGCGTTTGAAGTCCTTGCCTCTCCCTTTCTATCTCTCTTATAGACTTATCCAGCATCCGCTTGTTCTCCCTCAGAAGCTCTACAATACATCATTTTAAACATTCACTCTTTTAAGCTACAGAACAATCCACAGAACAAGCAACTAATCACATATAATCATCAAACCAATCAAATGCCCCAGAATCAAAACGATCAACACCATTGTTCTACCTCAGAAGCTCTGCAATACTTTATTTTAAAAATTCACTCTTTAAAGCTACCAAAAAATCCACAAAGTTGCAACCTTTTGAATGTAAACAGAACAAGTAAATTAACTAATCACATATAATCATCAAACCAATGAAATGCCTCAGAATCAAAACTATCAACACGCTTATTCTCCCTCAGAAGCTCTACAATACATTATTATAAAAACTCACTCTTTTAAACTACAGAACAATCCACAAAGTTGCAACCTTTAGAATCAAAACAGAACAAGTAAAGAAACTAATCATATATAATCATCAAAATGAAATGCCTCATAACTAAAACTATCAACACACTTGTTCTACCTCAGAAGCTCTACAGCACATTATTATAAAAACTCACTCTTTTAAACTACAGAACAATCCACAAAGTTACAACCTTTAGAATCAAAACAGAACAAGTAAAGCAACTAATCAATATAGAGACAAACCAATCAAATACCTCAAGAGTCAAAACGATCAACACATTATAACCTAATTGGATCCGATTTCAAATCAACCCTGAAACTAGAAGATGCAATTCATTGGCTTATATAGTGAAAAAGATTCAATTTTTCTTCAAATCAATCCTGAAACTAGAAGATGCAATACAGAGGAAACAGAGAGAGAAGGATCAAGAACCTGCGGGAGTTTTTCGCTTTCCAAAGATTGAATTCATCATGGTGATGAATCAGTACGAAGAACCCAAACCAAATCTCAAACCTTTGAAGAAGAAGAAGAAGAAGCTTCAACGAAATTTATGGAAAAGTTCTGCAAATATCTTTCGATCGAAACGCGTAAAGAGAGAGAGAGAGAGATTCTTATTTTCTTCTTCGTCATAAAGAAGGAACCTCCAAGTTTCTTATATTAACAAGAATAGTACAAATCTTTTTCACAATTACTATCTGACTCCTATCTTTTTGTTTGTTATAGAATCCCCCAAAAACTAAATTTTTATAAAACCAACCCATTAAAGATCGTCAAATGATATAAGAAGACTAGGCTGATGGTTATTGGGCTCATGTAGGTGGGCTGAAATCAGATGTAGAGAGATTAACCTAAAAGCCTTTTGAAGTAAACTTAGCTTATCTCATCGGTTCCCTCATGCCAAACTCCATCATCCACATCTTGATACACTTATGCACCTTCTCCACAATAGCTCATCATAAAGAGGTCCAAATCTATGGCTTCAGTGACTTTTCCTCTGGCCCAAACCTGACCTCTTTGATTTGTTTTCAAAACAAATTTGACTTTTTTTTTTCAATTCTTTGATCTCATCTATCTCAATCAGTAAAGTCATTTCTCCCACAAAATTAGTAGCAAATTTCTTTAACTGGACGGAAACTCATACATTCCCTCAGACCCGAGACCAGATCAGGTAATATGGTATCGTTTCAAGCGTTACTCGAACCAGCGACCTCTAGGCTTTTGCCAGAAATCTTTGTCAATTGAGCTATTAGCACTTGGTTCCATAAAATAATTTGATCCCTTCTATCCCTTGATAAAAAAAGATAAGCATCAAATTTTCAGAATTATGTGAATTAATGAGAACAATCTTTAAGGTATTTCTTGAAACGCTCTCATTCCGTAAACACCATAGATCTTTCCTTAGTGTAAAACTGATTGATAAACAAAGCTCTACACTAATTAATCCTGCCTCGAGTAGTTTGAGTCACCTTTGCTACTTTATCTCCCAAAGAAAGCTTGATAATTGTGAACTTCACATAGTCAAGGCGGTACAACATTGCTTTACATCGTACTACAGGGAAAGCGGGGAAAATCAACCCAAACTATTTCCCGAAGGTATTTTCATACACAAACTCGCGTACTCTGAATTTTACAACCCAAACCAGCTTTCAATTCAAATAACCCACCTGAACCACATCAAATTTTGTCGATTTCAACCTCGACGTTAACAGTATCCCTGCCCATCTTGAAGATTTGGACAATCAAGCTTAAGCTTCTGTAAAAACTAAGAGAAATTAAGCTTAAGCTTAAGCTTAATTGTCCAAATCTTCAAGATGGGCAGGGATACTGTTAACGTCGAGGTTGAAATTGACAAAATTTTATATAGTTCAGGTTGGTTATTTGAATTGAAAGCTGGTTTGGGTTGTAAAATTCAGAGTACGCGAGTTTGGGTATGAAAATACCTTCGGGAAATAGTTTGGGTTGATTTTCCCCGTTTTCCCTCGTACTACATAACTCTTCCAAGTGCACCACATGGTCCATAGGACTATAAGAAGCTAACCTATTAAAAATATTCTGCTTGATGAGTGATATACTCTGATCAGGCTTAATCTCATACTCGTTCTTTTAGACACAAGAGTATAGTATTATCATATCTAGAAGAACAAAATGAATATACCATGAATTATGCTGATTTAATCCAAACTAGTCTAAACTAGTTGACTTGTAATTCTAACAAAAAATCTAAACTAGTCGTAAGAAATCAAATAAAAATAAAACATTGGACATAGGGAAAATATATTATTAGGATACATAGAAATGAATGCAAGAAAATTAATAAGAAGTAATTACAAGAAAATATTGTATAATCCTACTAAATTTCTTACGAAAATGTTGGTAGGAAATATTTTTTACTACTTTTTTTTTGTCAACAACCCGCTAGAATTAGCTCATGAAAACCAATTTAGAGAACAATTGCTTACATACTTAGCAAGAAACGGATTGTAACGAGTTTTGCGTGCCAAATATATTTCCTACTACATAACTACAAAGAAAATTCAAACATGTTGAAAATTTCCTACGAAAGTTTTCATAAGAAAGTCGTAGAAATTTTTGTACCAAATTCCAACAAATTGTATAGTCGAAGGACATTTTGTAGGAAATCGGAAAGAATTTTTGTTAGGAAAAGTTCCTACCAGTTTTTTACGAACTCAGTTTATATAAAATCGAGAAAAAAATTCTCGGAGGACATTTTCCTACTCATTACTTACAAAACTTATTTCGTAGTTAACCAAATTACAAAATGTAAAATTATCGTACTTTGTATAAAATCTACGCAATTGAAGCTCAAGAAACTAAAATGTTATTTCTTTATCGAAATCGTCTAATTAATCCACATAATATACATGTTACAAGCAAATAAAACTCTTTCTATTCCTAACACACTTCAAAACGAAACGATAGAGACCTAAACGAATACAGCTATGAAGAGTCTGGCTTCAAAGATAACACTCTTCGACGACCCATTGCTATTTATGTATATGCATCAAAGACAGCTAATATTAATTACTTGAAACACAAAACTCCAACGTAACGTTACTATTCTTTTTTTTTTCTTTTCTCTTTGGCCTACATTAGAAATCCATCTTTACATAATTAAATAACGAACCAACGTATTGTCTCCATGCATATGTTAAAACAAGGAACAGCCAAATTAACATGAGTGGCACCCATGTGTCGGTTTTAATGGATTGGTCGGTTCATTATTTTCTTTATAGTTAAGTTTATATTCTAATCATCTTCCTCACATTAAGGTAAATTATTAATTTATTTTATCAAAGATCGAGTGTAGTCGTGTTTAAGTCAAAACAGTCTCAATATGGTAGAAATGAGTGTGCTAAATAGTTGACTTTTATATATAAACTTTAGTTTATTGTGTTATAGTATCATAATGTATATGTGATATTGTTACAAACACGCATCTTCACTTTCGAATCCCAATACACATTCATGTGTATAGGAATCTATCAATATTAAAACTATATTGTTGTTACTAGAACTGAAAAAAAAAACTATATGATGTATATATGAACTTTAAAATTATATATCCAAAAGGGTTTTAAAGTTCAGTAATTTTGGATATCCAAGAAAACCGGATTCGAATTCGAAACCGAACGGACACCAAAAAAAACCCGAGTCTAACTAAGCAATTCGCTTATTTTATCTAACTTTTTGGTATTTAAACATTTTTTGAGAATTTTAAATATTTTCTGTAATTGTAAAACCGATGCTATTGATTAATTCAGGTTTTTTGAGTCGTTTAAGTTTTTACCAAGGTTTCGAATAATTCGGATAATTTTATATAACCGATATTTTGGATATTTAAAAAAATTAGTTTCAAGTATTTCAAATAATTTTGATAAAATTAGATTTCGTAGACCCAATTTCATACAAATGTTATTAATAAAAATATATATATACATTTCTAATGGACATGTACAGCAGAGATGATCGGATCAGTGGTGGCAAAGCAACGAACTTAACGGCACTAGCAAAAGAAGCCTCACGACCACGTAAAGTTTTTAAAATTTTGAGTTGAGAAAAAAATAATCAAAAATTATGTTTCTATTTTTGCTCTTTTATTAGGTATCTCTAAAGTACTTTAACATCCCAATGAGTTAATAAGTAACTGAGTTGCTGTCGAATATATATATATTTTTCTATCAAAAATAATATGATTTGCAATGATGACACAACTGTAATAAAATTAACAATATTCTAATTAGAGATTTTTATGATATCAGTGAAGTAAGTAGCCAGAGGCAGATTCTTATACACAGATAAAGGTCATTTGATCATTTTGTTGGAGATTAACCATATAGATATTTGCGCTTTGCATAATAAATTTAATTAAAAATAATAAATTTAATTAAAAATAATAAATTTAATGCAGCCTAACAGATATATCAAATTAAGTTGATTAAATTAATATTATGTAAAAAGAAGAAAAATTGTTGCAAGTTTACCATAGGTAAATCATAAAATTAACAATCGAAATACAATATACATTCTTAAACACTAAAAATTACAAACAAAATAACAAACAAATACAATTTAAAATTAAAAAATAGATACAAATAACTTGTTCCATGGTATCTCGCGGGTTAACATCTAGTCATCCATTTATTTTATATGTTAAAGAAAAAGCAAATACAAAAGACCTAATAAATTATTTGTATTTTTTTTAAAGATGACAAATGTAAAATGTATGAGCCTATAAAATGACTAATATTGAGTAGTGACATAATTTTACAGTATGTATTTATGATTATATCGTAAAACATATATATATATATATCAAAGATGACAACTGTAAAATGTATGAGCCTATATATATCAAAGATGACAAATGTAAAATGTATGAGCCTATAAAGTGGCTAATGATGTATAATGAGATAAATATAACTACTAAATGCACACCCATGTATAGAAGATTTTTTAATTAATAAGCAGAACTATATATCAGCCAAGATACTTAGTTGAATAAATCTTTAAAATATAATTACATATATCAATTTATGTGTGTATGTAAAAGATTGTAACAAAAATTTCCCCAACAAACTTTTTTTTTTAAATGCATCTGTTAATATATGCGTCATTGATCAATGAAATTTGGACATGAATAAAAAAAATTGAGTTTATTGAGCTATAAACCATGAATATTGAAGTTCAAAATCACAGTATAGGTTATTTAACATAAAACCAAAATTTAATTGGATAAAAAATTGTACTTATTGTTGTAATGTAATAAGCTTATAGGAATAAATCTTTTATAATTAATTGGAATTTTGTTTATAACAGAAATAAATCTTTAATTGGAATAAATTTTTAACCCGATCGAGAAAAGAGTGCAAAACAGAAAGATAGCAAACCAATTCATGAAAACAATAAGCCTCACCCTCCACTGCTTGATCTCATCAATGAGGTGGTTATGAAACCACTTCTAATAATTGTCTTAATATGTTGTTTGTAAGAAACCCAAGCTACTAATAAAAAACAAGGAATCATAATGTAACAACAGCAACAAAAACGAAAATAATCGACCAGTTCATTGAGCTTCAAGAAACCATGTTCCATACTAGCTTCATTTGTGTACCTTTATCCTCTACTTCACAGGATTCGAACCAAACTTGGAACATAACTGAATATGCCTGAACTCCCCATCCATCGTTCAGATAGTACAATAGAGTGTTCTGTGTAATATGCATTGTCCTCACCAACAATATTAACCGTGAAATTGCCATCAATATTTGCATCACAATACACGACCACTTTCTTCTCCTCATCGATAAAAAAGCTTTGGTACTGGCATATCCAATAAGAGACAGAATTAGTGGG
Source organism: Capsella rubella (assembly GCF_000375325.1). Classification (NCBI taxonomy): domain Eukaryota; kingdom Viridiplantae; phylum Streptophyta; class Magnoliopsida; order Brassicales; family Brassicaceae; genus Capsella; species Capsella rubella. Next base: position 10,432,468 of record NW_006238921.1, read on the forward strand.
AATTTTCAGTTCCACAGTAAATAATTTCCTCCACGACAAGGTAGCTCGGGTATCATCAATGTTATCAGCCATCCATATATCCATTTTTGATGTATGATTTTTTCGATGTAACACTGTGAGTTGTTCTTCTCTAACTATTGATAGAACTATCCAATCCAAATTTTGAACTAGCGGAACACACAAACGTTTAAATTTCTTAGTCGTAAAATCAAATCTTACCAAGTGATTTCTTTCATAGACATTATTTTTATATATAGTAACCCAATAACTATTTCCCTTCAAAGACACACCAATATTAACTGGTGTGAAGTGTTCCAAAGAGACCTTATTGGAATCTTTCCATGAATCAGAACTCAATTCATAGATTTCGAATACAAAATCACGGAATGGTTCGCCACGCTTCCAACACCTTAAGATTTTGTAGCTACGGTTATTTTGGTATCCTAGAGCAAACGTAGAGTCTTTCACATTATCATGAGCTTTGAGTTGAATCCACCTAGTTTCCCCCAAACACGGATTCCAAACCATGAGTCTATCATCATCCACAGTGCATAACAACAAACCGTCGCAATGAAAAACTGTATTTATATAAACTTCTTCTGAATTATAATCTGAATTCTTTAAGCTAAGTGCACTCTTAACCTCTATAGATGGAGCGGCAATGTTCAGATTGACGTTCATTGGACAAACCTTACCATTCGTCCTTAAGAGAACCATAAACTCCTTTGGAGCTTTACAGAGGTGTTTTTCCGTGAATTTTCGGGTTTGAAATAAAGCGTTCCATTGTTTGCAAGTAAGTCGTAATCGTTTCAGAGATGTAGTCGGGATCCTAGAGAGTATTTCTTCTACCAAATCCACGGGGAGATTGGATATCATCATTTTTTCTCTTGTGAAATAAGAAAGCAACTCAAAGGCTTTGTAGCAAAACTTAGGGTCTTAACTTTTCCACGTTTAGGCGTTTAGCTCTTCTTATATACAAAACAAAATATTAGGCTGGTATTAATTTATTTATTAATTATTTTAAATGAATGATATTTTTTCCATCATCATACATTATTTTGCTTTATTAAAGATAATAAATATATTAAAAAATCTAAGAAACTTATTGCAAAAGTTTGTATTTTTCATATTACAAATGACAAATATAAAATGTGTGAGCCTATAAAGTGACTAATTATTAATGACATAAATTTACAATATTTATGTCACCTAACATATCTTATTTTTCTCATTTGTTACTTCTGGATTCTGGTGCACAATAAAGTTAGATATTAAATAAAAAATCAAATCACAACATAGGTAGAAACAAATCTATACTTATATTATGATTATTCAAATTCATAAATACATGGCACTATTATTTGTGTATGAGAAAAGCATTTGGCAAATTGTTCAAGTTGATTTTGACCGGTTAATCCATATTGTATTTACATATTAAACGTGACACTTAAATTTGACTTAATTTTGTGATCAAATGGATTTACCTGATTTCAATTTGATAGGTAACTTAATATTCAAAATTTGACATTACTTGTCTTAAATCATCTTTTTCTTTGAATCATATTACTGAATAAAGCAAAACAACGATTCTACTTTCAAAATCCTCTTACATGATGTATTGCTAAAATAATTGGTTATCAATCAGAATCAATATGTTTAAGAAAACATAGACCAATAAATAGAGATAACTATTAAAATGTAAAACCTATATGACAAAGCAAGAGATAAGGACATTTAATAAACCGGGGGATAAGTCGCAATAAGCTGAGAAAAAGATGGCCCTCAACGGCGATTTTAGGGTTTCGGTGGTCACTGAACAAGATGCTACTATGACGGATGCCGGGGAGAAGGGGCGTCCTCCAGGAGATCCGCCTGATAAGGTTGTTTCGTGGGTGAGCAAGGTGATTGGTGGTGAAGTAGGTGGGAGGTCTGCACCAGAGAAGGTGTTAAACTCTGCTTTTGTGTCCGAGAGGTTACAGGTGGAATTCCCGGATGGAGAGGATGGAGAGCCGGTTATTACAATTGGGTCTGAAGTGCTGGATGTGATGAAGGGGCTGTGGAAGCAATGTATTATCGTGAAGGTTTTGGGAAGGAATGTAGCTATCTCGGCGTTGAGTCGAAAACTGAGAGAGCTATGGAAGCCTAATGGGGGGATGTATGTGTTGGATTTGCCTCGGCAGTGTTTTATGATTCGGTTTGATCGGGAAGACGAGTATCATGCAGCATTGACGGGGGGGCCATGGAAAGTATTTGGAAGCTATCTACTGGTTCAGGACTGGTCACCGGATTTTAACCCACTTCGCGATGACATAGTTACAACACCAGTTTGGGTCCGCCTGTCAAACATTCCGGTGATTTTCTACCAGGAGGATATTTTGCTTGGTATTGCTAGTGGATTGGGGAAGCCAGTAAAAGTGGATTTGACTACTTTACACATTGAAAGGGCAAGGTTTGCGAGAGTATGTGTGGAAGTGAATCTATCCAAGCCACTTAAGGGCTCAGTGATGATCAATGGGGAAAGATACTATGTTGCTTATGAGGGTATGTCGAACATATGCTCGGGTTGCGGTGTGTTTGGTCACTTGGTGCATAATTGCCCCCGACGGCCGGTGGAACCAGTGGTGGAGCAGCCGATAGTAGCACCTCCTCAGGTGATAAATCAACAAGGCGATGGTTTTACGGCGGTGCGACGTCCTGGTCGGAACACTTCAGTCCCGGCGGATAAGGTGGTGTTTGCAGCCGGTGGGAGATCGGAGAGGAATCTTCGCATTAATTCGGGAAATGGGAATAAGGAAACAATGACAATTTCCAATAAGTTTGGGAGCTTGGTGGAAGATACGATTGCCTCAGGATTAAGGGAAGTTGTGATTTCGAATGAGGAGAATAAGGAAAATGAGGGTATTACGCAAGGAGGAAATCAAGGGAAGAGTGTTACCCAAGATAGGGCGGCTGGTGGAAGTTTTGAAAAAAAGAAGAAGGGACAGCGGGTAGCGTTAAAAGAGACTAAAGTTGGGAGCAATAAACCCAATGAGTTTAATGGGCCTAGGCCTAAAGTCATTAAGAATCGGCCAACTAGGGGCCTAGTTTTTGGGTCACAACGCAAAGATGGTGATTTGGCTGTGTCCGGGAAAAGGCTCAGGGTTGAGGAAGGCTTCGTGGGCCGACCCGGTGGCGTGTTTACACCAGAGAGTGGTGATAGGCTGAGGACTAGCTCGTTGACTGACATGAACCCGACTTCTACAGAGGCTTCGAGGGAGGAGTCGACTGAGAATCCACATACTAGAGCAACGGACACACCTAGTGCTCCGTCGGCTGTGGGAGAGGTTACGACGGTGGTTTGACGGTTCGCCCCGGTGATCCAACGGTTACTTTGTGAAGTCTTAATGGATTGTCTTTTTTGGAATTGCCGGGAGACGAACAAACCCAACTTTCGAAGATCGATTTGTTACATTATGAAGACATTTAATGTTGATATCCTTGCGCTGTTTGAAACTCACGCTGGAGGAGATAGAGCACAGCGCATTTGCCAGGACATTGGTTTTGAGAACTCTTTTAGAGTCGATGCTGAGGGTCAGAGTAGGGGTATTTGGTTGTTGTGGCGGTCCGCGGTGGGTGTAGTCTCGATTGTTTAGTCATCGGACCAGTTTATCCACGCGACGATTGAGAATAGTGCGGAGAAGGTGCACTTAATTGCGGTGTACGCTGCTCCTTCGGCTAGTCGCCGGAGTGGGCTTTGGGGGAGTTTGAAATCAGTGATCACAGCGATTAAGGATCCCTTGATAGTTGGGGGGACTTTAACACTATCATCCGCTTGGACGAAAGAACCGGTGGGAATGGCCGTTTGTCGTCGGACTCACGGGCCTTTGATGGTTGGATAAACGAGCTCTCCTTAATTGATATGGGTTTTAAGGGAAGTCGGTTTACTTGGAGGAGGGGAAAGTTGGAGAGTACTTTCGTTGCTAAAAGGTTGGATCGGATCCTTTGTTGTCCTCATGCGCGTTTGAAATGGCAAGAAGCAACAGTGACTCACCTACCAGTGTTAGCTTCAGACCACGCACCTCTTTATTTGAAGTTGTGTCCGGTCAACAGTGGGAACCCAAAACGTAGACCATTCCGGTTTGAGGCTGCTTGGCTTAAGCATGAAAGCTTTCAAGAGATTCTCACCCACTCTTGGAATAATGAGCTCTCTACTCCTGCTGCCTTGGAGGGTTTAAGATTAAAACTTAAAACATGGAACCGTGAAGTGTTTGGTGATATTCATAGAAGAAAAGAGAAGCTTCTGACGGAGATTAAGGTGGTTCAGGACTCGTTAGATGCTGCTCAGACGGATGATCTGTTGACGAAAGAGGAAATTTTGATCAAAGAGTTAGACACGGTGCTTGAGCAAGAGGAACTACTTTGGTATCAGAAGTCTCGGGAAAAATGGATAGTTGGCGGGGATAGAAACACGAAGTACTTCCACACTTCGACAATTATACGTCGGCGTAGGAACTGGATCGAGAGCTTGAAAAATAATGAGGGTTTGTGGGTTTCTTCTCCTCAGGATTTGGAGACTCTTGCGACTGAGTATTACAAGAGACTCTACTATACGACGGATATTGACGAGGTAGTTACGGGTTTACCTCACTTGGGCTTTGCTGCACTCACGGACTCAGAACGGAATTATTTGAACAGACCTTTCACCCCTCTGGAAGTTGAGGAATCCATCAGAAGTATGGGAAAATTCAAAGCACCAGGACCGGATGGATACCAGCCCGTATTCTACCATGACTGTTGGGATGTTGTCGGGCCATCGGTATCACGTTTCGTCCAAGAGTTTTTTGAGACAAAGAAGTTGCCGGAAGGGACAAATGATGTTTTGGTGGCCTTGATTGCTAAGGTGGTGAAGCCGGAAACCATAATGCAATTTCGACCGATCAGTCTTTGTAATGTGTTGTTCAAAATCATAACCAAGGCTATGGTAATGCGATTGAAACAAGTCATAACTAAACTTATTGGGCCGGCTCAATCCAGCTTCATTCCGGGAAGACTGAGTACGGACAATATATTGGTGGTGCAAGAGGCAGTGCATTCGATGAGACGTAAAAAGGGACGTAAAGGGTGGATGTTGCTGAAGCTTGACCTCGAAAAAGCTTACAATCGTATTCGTTGGGATTTTCTTGAAGATACCCTTCTGGCTGCGGGGCTCTCGGAAACTTGGAGGACTTGGATCATGGAATGTGTAGCTGGTCCCTCGATGACTCTCCTTTGGAATGGTGAGAAGACTGAACCATTCAAACCAGCCCGAGGTCTCAGACAAGGGGATCCCCTTTCCCCCTATCTCTTTGTCTTATGCTTACAACGGTTGTGTCATCAAATAGAGATTTCTATAGCGAGGAAGGATTGGAAGCCTATTTCTCTTTCTCAAGGCGGTCCAAAGCTCTCCCACATTTGCTTTGCGGATGATCTTATCTTGTTTGCAGAAGCATCCGTAGCTCAGGTCCGGGTGATACGGAAAGTGTTGGAAAATTTTTGTGAAGCCTCAGGTCAGAAAGTGAGTCTCGAGAAGTCGAAGATATTTTTTTCAGATAACGTGCATAGAAATCTTGCGAAGGAAATAAGTGAGGAAAGTGGGATCAAAGCCACTAGAGAGTTGGGAAAATATTTGGGTATGCCGGTGCTTCACAAACTGATTAACAAGGATACTTTTGGTGAGGTCATTGAGCGTGTTGCGGCCCGGCTATCTGGTTGGAGAGGGCGTTTTCTTAGTCTGGCTGGGAGGATAACTTTGACTAAGTCGGTCTTGTTGTCAATTCCGATTCACACAATGACAACCATTTTAATGCCGCAGGCGACTTTGGAAAGATTGGATCAGATCTCTCGTTCTTTTTTGTGGGGTAGCATGGTTGAAAAGAGAAAGCAGCATCTTATATCATGGGACAGAGTAAGCTTAACGAAATCGGAGGGTGGGCTTGGTATACGCTCTTCCAAACTCATGAACAAAGCTTTGTTAGCTAAAGCCGGTTGGCGGTTAATGCATGATCACTCTAGCCTATGGTCGCGGGTTCTACGTAGCAAGTATAAGGTGGGAAACCTTCGGGATGAGACTTGGCTGGTGGTGAAG
>NW_006238921.1:10438670-10438881 GCF_000375325.1 Capsella rubella
ACTTGGCGTAGTATTGGGACTGGGTTACGGGAGGTAGTTCTCCCCGGTAAGAGCTGGAGTTTGGGTGATGGTCGGGATATTCGGTTTTGGTCGGACTGCTGGCTAACTAGTACACCCATTTGTGAAGCTGTGGTGGCTACTCTACCACCGAACTATGATGCGATTGCAGTGAGGGACTTATGGCAGAACGACTTGGGATGGAATTTGCAGC
>NW_006238921.1:10438992-10442210 GCF_000375325.1 Capsella rubella
GGTTCACGGTGCGGTCAGCCTATACCTTCTTATCGCGGGACGTTGCTCCTAAACCAAACATGGGAGAGTTTTTTGAGAAGGTTTGGAAAGTGGTTGCTCCGGAGAGAGTTCGGGTTTTCTTATGGCTTGTGAGTCATCAAGCGATTATGACTAACAAAGAACGGTTCCGTCGGCACTTATGTGATTCGAGTACTTGTCAGGTTTGTAAGGGCGGGGAAGAGTCCATCTTACACACCCTCCGTGACTGCCCGACCATGTCCGGGGTTTGGAAAAGACTAGTACCGCCACGGAAGCAACGATCGTTTTTTGATCAGCCCTTAATGGAGTGGGTTTATGCTAACCTAAGCACTACTACGGAGGTTAGCCACTGTCCTTGGGCGACGACTTTTGCTATGGCAGTGTGGTGGGGGTGGAAATGGAGATGTGGTAATGTCTTTGGCGTTACGGGTAAATGTCGTGATCGGGTGCGTTTTATTAGAGACATTTCTAAAGAGGTAACGGATGGCCACAAGAGACTTCGAGGGCGGTCTAGCAAGGTTGTGCGGGAGGAGAGACTGATCGCATGGAAACCACCACCCGATGGCTGGTTCAAGGTGAATACCGACAGCGCATCGCGGGGGAACCCCGGGCTAGCAACAGCGGGAGGAGTCTTACGGAATGCGGACGGGAACTGGTGTGGTGGCTTCTCTTTTAATATTGGGATTTGTACGGCTCCTTTAGCAGAATTGTGGGGAGTTTACTATGGGCTCTACATGGCTTGGGAGAAAGGTATCACACGGCTGGAGTTGGATGTGGATTCGGAGTTGGTGGTCGGTTTTCTAACGACAGGGGTTGAGGATTCTCATCCGTTGTCTTTCCTAGTACGTTTGTGCTATGGCTTTTTATCAAAGGACTGGATTGTCCGTATTTCTCACGTGTATAGGGAAGCTAACCGTCTTGCAGATGGGTTATCGAACTATGCGTTTTCTTTACCCTTAGGTTTTTATTCTTTTGATGTTATTCCGCCGGATGTGGCGTCGATTTTACACGAGGATGTGGTTAGTCCCCCTCGGCCAAGAAACGTTATTGTATAATTTTATTTTATTTTAATAAAACATAGGGAGGGCACTAACTCCCGTCAATTTACCAAAAAAAAAAAAGAGATAAGGACATTTTATCTAGTCCTCCTGTAGTTCATATAAGTGCACTGCAAATGCATAATGCATAATAGAGACATCCACAAGAAAACAAAATATAGATAGAAAGCTAAATTGAATGGGATCAATAAATAAATAAAACAATATTTTGTTTTAGATAAAAACGAAATTTTAATGTTAGAGAACTGAAATAAGAAACAGCTGGAGCCAATCTATATGTTGTTTGCAACACCCCCACTTGATTCTCTTTTTTGGCTCTTTCTCATTTTACTTAGTAGTCAGAAGTAGCTAGTTAGAAAGACACTAAAATCTATTTGTACACTTCTAAGAGGGGTGTTAAAGATGTTTTTAATCAATTGGTGAATCATGTTAAGCATAGAGAGAGGGAGACGAAATAGATTAGAAAATAGTTCAAGAAAAAGAGAAGTGGGCTTTTTGTTTTATGGAAATACTTACAAAGATGCCATTTTTGTTAAAATTTTATGGATTTGTTTTTCATTTTTTAATATTATAAAATATTTACATTTATGATTTCTTTTTGGTGTTAAAATACATATTTTATAACAAATACTAAACCCTAAACACAAATGAAACTGACTTAACCCAAATATAATGGATCAAATGCATGTTTTAATCGTATTTTTGTAGCCCAAAAATTGGTAAATCCATAAGATTTTAGAAAATATGGCAAAATCCATAAATACCATCACGAAAAATGGCAAATCCATAATTGATTCAGAAAAGTGAGGGACAATATGTCAATGTTGTCTGATTTTAGATAACTTGTATTATCAAATGTTATATTCTTACTAATTACTTTTTATTTATCTAATTTTGAAACCTACCATTTTTTAAAAAAGCTTCTTTTTAAAATATTTTGTAGTCTTGACATATATATACTCAAAAAGCATTGCATTGTATAATCTGTTTCAAATCTTATTTATTAACCTAAATAACTAGATGTGTTTTAAGGGAAAAAAACTCGGTGTATATTATTGGGATATTATTTGATGATTTTTTACATGCATCTTTACCAAACACAGACCAGAATCTATTGCATCTCATTATACATGTATTTATCAAACTAGAGGATGGCCCGTGCTTTCGCACGGATGATGTTTTTAAACTAAAGATATAATTGGATTTGTATTAATATTTGGTATTCAATAGTATAGGATAAACATAATAGTTTTGTATATTTTAATTTTAATTCTATAGAGTTAAATCGCGTGTTGATTTGTATATTTTAACTGTATAGAAAGTAAATAATATATACAATAGTAATTAGGTCTGGTTTTAATATAAGTACGTATATATATTATATTTTCCCTAAAACCGTTAAATTTATCAATCACGGACATTACCTAAACGGTGTATAAGAAAATGCAATATTTTAATATAATTTACAAAAATTGTATATCGGTTGAAAGATAACATAAGTGATATATAACAATTTCATAAATTTGGATAATCTATTTATGAATACCTTATGAATAAAATTTAACTATTGGCAAAAGTATATGATAAACTAATCTGCTAAAATGTTAACAAAAAAGGAAAATATGATAAATATTGTAATTGTAAACAATTTTAATATAAAATTTAATCTTTAATCTACTTGAAATAAGGTAAATTAAATGTTTTAAGTTTAATAATGTACGAAATATTTAAATTTAGAAATATTAATGAAAAACATAAAAAAACTGAGATTTTTCACCTAAACTATTTCCTTAATTGAAAATTATAATACCTATTAAATCTTTTAGATATTCGAAAATAAGATTTAATTCCAATACCCGATTAAGAGACCTGGTTGACAAAAAAAAAAAAAAAAGATTAAGAGACCTGTTTTAAGAGATGACCAGAATATCTTTCAAAGTAATGCTACTTTAATATTTTAAAATTTAGTTTAAATTAATTAAATGCTTACCAAAATTAAATTTATTATCATTTTTATCTAAAATCGGTTAGTAAAAGAGGTAATATTAGTTGAAATTTATTTCCTTCCTTTTTCGTTTCTGAAAATGATTTTTTCTTATAAGGCGCTCTGTACCCTGGCGCGGACATGCACCGACACACGCC
>NW_006238921.1:10443318-10445305 GCF_000375325.1 Capsella rubella
ATTTAATAGGCGAATTTAATTACCATAAATTAGTAAATTGTTATAAATTAAGATATAATCCGTTGATTTTGCCTACCATAAATTAATGATTTTGATATAAACGATTTAGATTTAAATGATTAAGGAAATATATACATATTATGAATTTTAAATGACTAAGGAAATATATATTCAAAGAAAATCGAATAGGATAATGATTACTTAATAAATAATTCTTCAATTTTTAATATATAATGAAATGACAAAAGTTTATTAATAAAAATCTTACAAATAAAAAGTTATATTATCAAATGTATTTAAAAAATATTAATATAGATTGATTTGGTTGCTCAAGTTAAAAATTAAAATAGTTTAAAAAGTCAACTACATTGAATATTCCATACTAAGAAAACATGGAATGGTTTCTATTAAAACAAATATTAAAATACTCAATGTTTAAAATTTCGATCAAGATCTTTATAAAATATTTGAAATTAAGAAAATCTTGCCAATTAAGCTAAATTTTAGGCATTGTATCTTACAAATAAAGTTAAATATCAAACGTAATAATTATCTTTCCTTTAATATTGAAAACCAATTTTTTTTTATCAACTGAAAAATGAACGATGGAGATTAAATCTCTAAACCCGATTAACATATCCGTTTAGTTAGTTATATCCGCGTGTTAACCCAGTTAGAAATGATAATTATTTCATTTTGAAACTATAGTGTAAATTCATTGTGTACTTCAGTTTTAATAGTATAGATGTTACATTTGTATTAAAAAATTGCATTGTTAATGTATGATTAAATGCAAGCTTTTAAAAAATTGATATATATATATATATATATATATATATATATTTAAAATAAAAAAGGAATTCTATAATTTAATCATTTTTATTTGCGAATAAATTTTCAAAATATTAAAAATATACTATTATATTTATCTCATAGTCATACCAATATATTTTAATAGTAGATGGTGCATTTAGACATCATTTTGTAATATTTCAAGATCTTAAGAAGCATTAGAAAGTACATATAATAATATATAAAATTGATTATTGTTTAATATTAAGTGCAAATAACAAATATATATATATATATGTGTGATTGGCTGCTATCGTAAATAGTGATAAGAGTTCCATGTTAACCAAATAGGATATAAAAAATTTACCTTTAAAAATTGTAACAATCACAATCCCCCACAAACATTTATATTTGCGGTGTGTTTGATGATGGTTGTAGAAGAACCAACTAAACCCTAACATGTACCATTATTCTTTGTTCTTCTTATGTTCACCATGGATGGGGTCTATGTATGAACGTGGTAAATCATATATCTTTTCCACATTCCATTTTACAAATAATATTTTCTTAGGATATTATTTTATAAAAAAAAAAGTGCCAATAATTTTTGTAAATATTTTACACCTAGCTAGTTACTTGTTAACCACAAGAGGAGAAACACATAATGATTTATATGAAAGAACGTAAATAGAGAACTATATTAAATACAGGTCTACATTATACTCATAATAATACTTAATAACAGAAATTGGTATGCCATAAGACAATAAATACAGGTGCATATGAGGATGTCTCTACGTCTCGCTATCATTTGATTGTCATCACAAAAAAAGTTATTGTATGATTTGAACCGAACGTGCACCTAAGTGATATCATCGATGAAGCTTTTAAAATAAGGTCATTACATTTTCTTTTCATTTTTATAATTTAATTATAATTTGATTAAAAAATGTTATTACAAGACAAAAAATATATATATACTTTATCTTCATTTTTTTTTTCATTTTTTACGTATTACGTTTTCTATGTTGAATGTCTCACTTTCTGATCTTTAAGTTAACATTTTGTTTTTTGACAAAATTTTTATTTATAATTTGAATATAACTTGATTAGAGATTGTTATTAAAAGACAAAAATTATATATGCATATATATATATATATATATATATATATATATATATATACTATATTATG
>NW_006238921.1:10445864-10467223 GCF_000375325.1 Capsella rubella
ATATATATATATATATATATATATATATATATATATATATAACTTCAAGTTTTATGCATCGCATTGAGTACAATAATTCTGTGACAAGATACAAATAATATTTTGTTTAGAAACTAAAAATAAATACTTGAATATATTATCTCTATATATACCAGATTAATGACATATAATACATATAACATATTTATTATTGGCAACCAAATAAAAAAAGATCAAAATCAAAATGAATATGTAATGTAATTTTGCTAAGCTTTTCTACAAGTATAATTAGATTAAGTAGCGCATTCAATATTATTTTACATATTTACATGGACAATTCAACTATTCTTAACATTATTAGCGTATACTCGAGTCTAGTGTAGTATATACAAATCATTTCAAATTTTATACATCACATTATATAAACCCAATAATTCCTAGAGAAATGCAAAAAAAGAACTACCTACTTGAATACATTATATCTATGAGAGTAATGACATATTATAGAGGTGACCACCCATATTTAATAATCAACTTGGCTCGTGAGTTTATGAGTTCATCGTGCATGGTCTTTTCTCAGGGGGGAAGAATAATTAAAAAAGATGTGAGTCAATCATAAGAAGACTCTACATGTGGAGGTTATGATGAGACAACAACAATAGCAAGTTTTGGATATTGAGAGAGATTCATTATGTCGTTATCATTGAGGTGTTAGGTCTTCGTCTACATGTCGTTAGTGTCAACAGCAACATCACGAGCTTTTGCCTTCTTCTTTGTCACACCGACATGCATGTAAGTAAGTGTTTAGCCATGCCTTTAAGTGTTTGTGTAGATGATTTGGATCGTGAGATTTACTAATATTAAGCACATGATTTGTTAAAGCTAGTTCCCATATAAGTAATTATGATTGTGAAGTTGCATTTACCAAACCATCATGGCTTCTTTGATATATGCATGCGTGTATAACATTAACACCATGTCGTATCTCATTTATGCAAAGTAAGATCACTTGGTGTAACACATTGAAACCTGATTATTGTCCACGCAGCTCTGGTCTAGTGACTAAGAGAAATGAGGAAATGAGGAAACCTCATTACTTTGGTTCGATCAATTTTGAAAACAAAAATCACATTTGTGTGGGAAATCTAGGTTTTCACTAAATGATTTAGGCAGTTAGTTTACATGGTAGTATAGTAATCAGAAAATATTCTAAACTCAAACAAAACAACATAGTAATAACCAAGTGATCTTACTCTAGTGGTTTCCACTTGAAAAAAGAGTTAATTTGTTGGTCTAGGCAATGGATCAATCTCTTTCAAACGCAAAAACATTAATCATCTCCACTTAGCTACAAGTTTTCAATTTAACCTAGTCTTCCCCGGCCTTGGAGGATTACATGCCTCGGCCTAGAACCTCCTGATTATTAAAAAAAAATAATGAGCTCGATTGGTAACGGCTGTTACTTATGGTTGTAGAGACTGTGACTGTAGAGACTTCGGCTGTAGAAACGGTAATTTTTCAAAAATTTAGAGATGAATCCATTCTATAACATGTTACTGATTTTGTCAAAAACTGATTGGATTAGCCGAGATATATAAAAGAAAAGTCTAACGGATTACAATATATGTCTACGTACGTATGTAGCAATGTATTAAACCAAACGTTGTGATAGTGATAAAGCGGTGTAATCCATTAATTCGACAGCAGGTTTAGTATTTTCTTAGGATTATTATTGGTATTTTATGATCGTAGGTTTCATTCGTTCAAGTTTTATATGTCAACCAATATGGCTTCTTCTGGTTTTAGTTAATCAACGAAAAACATTTTTTATTTTTTATTTTTATCATAGATCATGAGATAACAAATACAATAGACCTCTATATGTTTTGCTCATTAAAGAAAAAGGACCTTTATGTGTAAAAATTATTAATTACAATATCATGTTCGTGGATCAATCTGACATCCATACAGAAGAAGATCACAAATAAAAACATAGAGATCATACATTGGACAAAGAGGACTCCAAAACTAATATTTTGTATTTTTTTTCCGAGTTAACACAGCCAAAAAAGTATTTAATAATATTGGTAATGTGGTTTTTATAATATTGCCATTCAAATGTAGTTTTAGAGAAATATTATTGGTAGTATCTTAGCCAAATCTTAGACTAAAATATGGTTTGGTTTTGGTATTTTGGATCATTCAGGTATCAAGATTATTTTCCATTCGAATATTTATTTTTAAAAATTTCAGTTCAGTTTTGGTTTGACATTTCTCGGAATTGGTTCGGGGTTCTGGAACAAGAAACCGATCTAACACCAAATTACTTTTAGATACTTATTTTTTGTTTCGGCTTTAACCAAAAAAAACATATATTTTTGTGAGATTTCAAATATTTTCAGATACTTTCAGTGTACTTTTTAGTATTTTTTGGATACTTTCGGTTCGAATTTGATTTGGTATTTGAGTTTTTTGGATTTTTGGTTTTTTTTTATCTAATATAACTAATATTTTTAGATATACAAATGTATTTAAGATATTTCACTTATTCATTCGATTTTTTAATTTGCTTTTGGTTAAGTATGATTCAGTTTCATATACTTTTGAACCATAAGTATAAAGTCTACTCTGTTTTTAGTCAGTTTTGATTTCGTTACCTCTAATTTTGGTTCGGTTTTGGTTTACCACAACCAATTCGATCTATGACTAAAAAAAAAACTGTGTTTTGGTTTAAAATATATTTATAGAGGGTAGAGCCTGTCTAGGTCGGACTCTAAAAATATGTCTTGGCTATCTTATAAACAAATAATATATATCAAAAAGTCTTGGACCAAAATTGGCGGAGAGAGAACCAAGGAAATGGGCAAAAAAGTGGCAATTAGCTCCGACATTAAAGTTTTAATTAATTAAATCATAATGTCTAATTAGTATTGTTAATTAAATTACCTTAAACTAAAACTATATAAATGATGAAGTGACAGAGAAGAGAAGAGATGATAAAGGAGAGAACTGTAAACGCAAAGAGTAGGGGAAGACACATGGAGCCACCCTTATGGTGTCCGACAAATACTTTTTTAATATATAAAAAAAAGATTTCTTCATTTTCTTTTTAATGTACTTTTAACAATTCTATTATTATGTTTAGATATGTTCCACAAATATTCATTTTTTTTTTCTCTATGTATGACAAAGTTTGAAATTATTGATTTGTAATCTTCTAATAGTTGCTAGTAGTAGTGTTGGAGGAGTACCATAAGATGTTGAATTTTTTTTTTCTCAGTTTGATATAATCTAAAGAGTTTATTTTTCTTTATCACAATTAGTAATTTTTTAAAATTTCATCTTCGCATGATACATAACAAATTGAAAATTAACAAAACAAATATATATATATATATATATATATATATGTTTTATTATATATATTTTTTTAATATGTTTAAATTATTTTATCTTGAGAATATAATTTTCTTAAAACAAAAATAATAAACTTATATAAAAGGACATGGTTACTGAAAATCTAACATTCAATCTGATTTTGATACAAATAAGTTAAAACTAAACCAAACATTATGAAATTACCAACCGAAAAAAGTTTTCTTATTCAAAACAAATTTATACAATTAAGCCAATGTTTTTCTGATGAATTAGATATTATGACATTTAATCTATCATGTATTTTGTTTCTTTTGTTTTCGTCTAGAGATAAAAAAGACTTTCAATTTCGAGTTTTGTAAAGCAACTAACTAAAGTGTAATGTTTATATAAGAAGAAAAAATAGGACAATATATAAAAGAGTTGTTTAGTTTTGTCATTGTGCAACAAAATTAAATCATCAACATTCATTATTCACCAAACAATGCATAAAGATGTATTTCACATTCAAATAAATAGTAATTGCTTGTGAAAGCTGTATAGCTGTGTACGTATGATGTAATCATGTCTACTATATTACAGTTGTAAACCATTGGTTACAAAAAATTAATTAAAATCCAAAAAATAAAATAGAAATGTCCTAGAAACTTGAATACATGATTTATCAATTCTTAAAAAAATAAAATATTAATAATTATCGTAAAAAAGAAGAAAAAACAAGTCGTCGTCCTTATATAAACCCACCCACACCTCCTTTAGCTTCTCTCATCTCTATCTCTTTCTAAACAACAACAACAACAATGGCTGTTTCTTCATCTCCATTGGCTCTTATAGCTCTGTTTCTAATGGCTACTTCAACAATGGTTATGTCTATTCCTCCTCGCAAAGCCATTGATGTACCTTTTGGCCGTAACTACGTCCCAACTTGGGCTTTTGACCATCAGAAACAGTTCAATGGTGGCTCTGAACTTCAACTCATCCTCGACAAATACACTGGTATATACATTTACTTATTACCATAACTAAATTGTTACATAGATTAGTGTCCGAAAACATATGTCTCTTAATATTATGCAAGTCTTTGGGTCTGAATGCAGCGGTTAAGACGGACAAATCTATCTGCGGATTAAACCATTTTTTATTTACCATTCATCAAATGTAGTCTGCAATAGTGCGGTCCAAAAAATAGAAAGAAAACTGATGCGGACCAACTACAAACCGCTTTTACATATAAATAGAGTTGGTAGACAAGTTTTTTGTCCACCCTAAACATAGAGCGGATTAAACAGATTTGTCCATCTTGACCATTGTTACCACTCGAACCCTTTATGTTCTTCTTAAGCCCCAAGATCTTTGGTACACTAACTCACTAACTATGTTACATGTGTAATAAAAACAAACAGGGACAGGGTTCCAATCAAAAGGGTCATATTTGTTTGGACATTTCAGTATGCACATAAAGCTACCGGCCGGTGACACAGCTGGAGTAGTCACAGCTTTCTATGTAAGTCTCTCTCTCTCTCTGTATAATACATAGATCTAAACTTTAAGATAATTAGTTATTAATTACAATGAATAATGTGAAGCTGTCATCGACCAACAACGAGCATGACGAGATAGACTTTGAGTTTCTTGGGAACAGAACAGGACAACCAGCAATATTGCAGACGAATGTGTTCACTGGAGGAAAAGGAAACAGAGAACAACGTATCTATCTTTGGTTCGACCCATCTAAGGCTTACCACACTTACTCCATCCTTTGGAACATGTACCAGATCGTGTATGAATCATCTCTATCCTCTCATCTTTCATTTACTTAACATTTACATTTTATATATATTTTTTTTATTATATGGTGAAAAAAGTTGTCAGTATTAACATGGTCCTACTACTGTTTATATTATTGTTTTTTTCATTGTTCGGTGCAATTTCAAAAATTATTTTGGTATTATTATTATTTTTTCTTAACCTCGAGCGTGGCCCAATCTTGATCTTATCAAAAAGTAGTAGGGTCTTGTAAGATTATCTTAGACAGTGAGTGAGAGACTTTTGAGTCAAAAAAGTTCAAAACATTTCAGTCTTTTTTAACTTTTATTTTATTTTTAATGTTACAATGAACCTAGCCTATGGTCATATGGTGTGTGAGTATGTGACTCACTAGTCGGACAGTCGAAATAAGCTTAGTAGTACTCGATTAATCCGAAATTACACTTTGATATTAATCGGAAATTAGTTTTAGAATATTTTTATAATTAATATGTATATTTAACATTTTAATAGTTATATATTTTATTCGCGTGAGGGTTTTTTTTATAATATGTGGGGTTTATAAATTATAGACTATGAGAGTCATGTGGTTTACTAAACTCTTGATATTTCTTTTGATCAGATTCTTTGTTGACAACATACCAATCCGAACGTTCAAGAACTCTAAGGACCTAGGAGTACGTTTCCCATTTAACCAACCAATGAAACTTTACTCGAGTCTTTGGAACGCTGATGACTGGGCCACGAGAGGTGGTTTAGAGAAAACTAATTGGGCCAATGCACCTTTCATTGCATCATACAAAGGATTCCACATTGATGGTTGCCAAGCTTCTGTGGAGGCTAAGTACTGTGCCACTCAAGGACGTATGTGGTGGGATCAAAAGGACTTCCGTGACCTTGACGCTTACCAATGGCGTCGTCTCAAATGGGTACGTTCGAAGTGGACCATTTACAACTATTGTACCGACCGGGCTAGGTTCCCGGTCATGCCAGTGGAATGTAAAAGAGACAGAGATGCATAAGTAAAAGGTCTTGAGGAGGCTTCAATGGATCGGGGTGTAACACTATCGTTACTATTTTAAGTTATGCTTCAAGTGATTGATATGTCTTTGTATGTTGGCCCGTGATGTTTATGCTATGTTTGGGCCTAAATTATATGTTATATTATTGCTTAGCTCTACGTACGTTTCTTATAAGATATGATTATATATATGATCCATTAGACTTGGGAAATCTTATTCTTTAACGTGGTTAAAAGTGCATTTGGTATAACATAATCATGTTTTTTAATTAGCCATTATAATTTATAACTTGACAGGCCACCTTTATTCTCTAAACTACATGAATAGAAACTTTTGCTAAAGCATGAACAGAAACTTGTCTCTACCCTCACATGTGTGTGGTTTATCTAAACTTATAATTACTTTAGTTTATATAAGATTTACGTATATTTTTAAACTATTTTGATTATAATAATTTAGAAACTAGATTTTAAGAAAACGATAAAGCATAAATATTTGAATGACGATAAACAATTTTAACAATAAATAACTCGATATTTCGAACAATCGATTAGTTTGCGATTACAATAACTAAGTAACGATACCCTCTTTTTTAACAAAATAAAAAAAAAAATTAAAAGTTAGAAAATGTCATAAAAAATTCTAAAAAAAATGGAGATTAGTAGCAGCAAATATTAATGTATAAAAATAAACAAAAGTACAAAACATATAACTTCTATATCATTTGGGAAATCGACATGTAGCCCCTTGTGTGAATCATTTATGCAGTTCTTTTCCCTCTAAAGATGATAAACTGATACTTGAAAACAAAGCTTGAGAAGAACATGAAGAATGAAAAAACTTGAAATAGACATATCCTATTTTTGTTTCTTCTATATTTGCATATTTTTTTTGTTTAAGCTTATTGGTTGTCAACAACTTTAGTGTTTTGAATTGTTAATATTTTATATTCCTTTCGCATATATTAAAAAAAAAATTACGTAAGTTAGTGGAAAGAATTATATTTTTGAAAGTAAGTTAGTGGAAAAAATTGACATCTTCGGAAAAAACAAAAAAGAGCTTAAACAAGGAGACAATTTAAGAAAAAGAAAATACAAACAAAATCACTAAAGTTAAAAGTTAATCATTTACTAGTTTTTCTCCGATATAAGAAATTTTCTTGATGTCGATGGAACCCATAAATCTCACAAATACATACATCCTTCTTTGGTGTTTGATAAAACTTTTAACAAATAAAAAAATTCTTACTTACTATGGTTTGATATGCCTCCTTTTTAAGATGTTGGAACCATTTGTTATTTACTGAAAATCGGTAACGTTGAAATATGCTTAACTAGAATTTGATATCAATCAAGATGAAGCAACAAATAATCTAATCTCCATCATAACTCGAGTGCATGAAACTGAAAAAATCTTCCAATACCTCTTCAACTGCCACTGCGGTCTGCGGATGTGGAATGTTAAAGATCAAATGGTTGAAAGCCAAAAGCATAAATCTGCAAAGAAGGAATCAAATTATAAATTGCGACAAAAAATCAGTACATATCGGACCGCCAAAACACAAAAAGATTTATTTTCGGTTACGCTAACAAGCATAGAGACGAAAATTTATTTGATTTAGGATCTTATATCGAAATTTAGTCAGAGATCTTAAGTGATATATAAGGATTATAAGCCTAGACGAAGGATTGTCACCAACTACCTTTTTAATTGATTATCTCATTCATTGTTTTATGAAATTTAAAGATGATCGTGAGCGGATATTGCCACTAATTAACCACTTTTAACAAGTAACAAAAATGCGCCAAAGCGCAATACATTGTGTTAACTATATCTAATTAACCTTATTTTCTTAAGTCATCAAATGTATTGAAATCTTAAACCACCTTGAAGAATACATACGGAAAAATCACATAATCTTCCGTTCAAATTTATAAGAACTTGCAAGAAAAATGAAAAAAAAATTCAAGATTATATCTTTGGTTCTGTTACATTTTTTTTTGGGTCGAAAATATCTTAGTTGATTACTCACCAACACCAAGATTATAAATCTCAATTTATTTATAGCAAAATATTATTCAATATGTTTATAAAATAATGTTAGGTAACATACATATATATATATATATCTATATATATATGTTAAAAATCTGGATATTATTTTGTCTACAAAAGAGATAATAATAATAATCATAACATAATGAAGTAAAGAAAGTTGGATTAGACACACGCATATTGTACAAAAGAGATAATAACCACTAATTAAGCAATTTTAATTAATGAAAAACTTTACGTTAAAATATAATTTCCATGATGAGCTGTATTATTTGGTAGCTCAAGAGTCAAAGATATAATAATTTACGTGTTAGAGAAAACAACTAAATAAATGTGACTACCTAAAGAGTCTCTAGGCGTAAATATGTAAAATCACATTATTGTGTCATTACCAAACAAACGAGTCACGAGATAGAAGAAGCCAAATCATAGACCAAACAAGTCACAAGCTCTTCGTCTTCTACCTTCTTCTCTCTTCTTATTACTCATTTCATTTTTTCACCAAAACCAAAGTTTATATAATATTCTTCTCACTTTCCGAGCTTCACCAGTTTCAACTATGGCGGCTCCGATCATACTTCTCTCTTTCTTTTGCTTCTTCTCTGTCTCTGTCTCTGCTCTTAACGTTGGTGTTCAGCTCACACATCCTTCCATTTCCTTGGTTAGTCAAAAACTTAAACCGATCATGATGCTTTATTCTAGTATATAAACCGGGAATTTGGTTTAGATCCGGTTTAGTATGATTCTTGATTTGTTTTGGACAGAGTAAAGAATGTAGCCGGAAATGTGAATCAGAGTTTTGTTCAGGTAACATAATCTCAAACCCTTGTAATAAATTTCACTTATGTAAGAGAGACATGTTTATTAATATTTTGTTGAAATTGGACAGTGCCTCCATTTCTAAGGTATGGCAAGTATTGTGGACTACTTTACAGTGGATGTCCTGGTGAGAGACCTTGTGATGGTCTTGATTCTTGTTGCATGAACCATGATGCTTGTGTCCAATCCAAGAATAGTAATTACTCTCTCTTTCTAGCTTACACTCTCACCTTTTTAACTATATAAAGGGTTCAAATGGTAACAGCGGTCAAGATGGACAAATCCGTCAACGGTTTAGTCCGCTCTATTTTTAGGCTGGACAACAAACTCTGAGGACCAACTCGGTCCGTAGTCGATCAGCAACGGTTTTCTTTCTATTTTATTGAACCGCACAATTGAGGACTATAGTCTAATCCGCAAATAAATTTGTCCGCCTTAACCGCTGCAACCATTAAGACCCAAAGTGTTACATATTTTTTTACTTAGTATATGTTATTGTTGATGTGTTGTAGATGACTATCTAAGCCAAGAGTGTAGTCAGAAGTTCATAAACTGTATGAACAGTTTTAGCAAGAAGAAGCAACCGACGTTCAAAGGTAACAAATGTGATGCTGATGAAGTGATTGATGTCATCTCCATTGTCATGGAAGCTGCTCTTATCGCTGGAAGAGTCTTCAAGAAACCCTAACTATATAATATTCTCTTCTAGTTATAATTTGTTTCTCTTGTATTTTTTCTTAATTTCCCTCAAGATATTTTGTCTTAATGAATCCATTTTACGAGAAAAACAAACTAGCCCAAGGCATTGTTAGATTAGAAGAATAGTGGAGCTGTCCGTGACTAAGAGTAGTGTCGTGAGGAATAAGGTGAAACAAATGGTTTTTTACTTACAATACATGCATGGTGGGATTATTGTTACATTGAACATTTTAACTATTGAAGCTGTCTACACAATTGCAAATGGTTATATACTTTTAAACGAACACTTGGAGTATACGTTTATAGGGAAATTGTAAATGACAGTTTCATGAGCAATTTATTTCAAGATATGATAGAGAAAAATGAGGCAGTAATATAAAGCTCTAGTACTAAAGTAAAACTAAACAATGAGGGGAATAAGCAAAGACAGTGATAGAAAATTCTAAGACAATTTGTATATATTTTTAAGGGAGATTTGCACAACTAATATTTTTATGATACCCTTTTATACAAGAACCCTCTCTAGGTGTCCATTTTCAAAAATACCCTCTTCAATGTACAAAATGACTAAATTACCCTCATTTATTATAACACATGATGAATAAAAGAATATTATTTCCAACAAGAAAAATATTCCTTCCGAAAAATTTCCCGCCAAATTTTCCCGCCAAAAATTTCCCGCCGCCAATAATTTTCGGCAAAAATTTTCCCGCCAAAATATTTTCCCGCCAAAAAATTTCCGACAAAATATTTTCCGCAATTCCTTAAAAAAACCTTGTAAATATTTATAAATCCTTTAAAAATCCTTAGAAATCTTTTAAAAGTCATCCAGAACCTTTCAAAACTTGAGTAAACCTTTTAAAACCATTGTAAATCATTTTATAACATTTAGAAACACTTGTAAATCCCTTTAAACCCCTTATAACCGTGATAAATCATTTAATAAAAACTTTTGTAAACTTCTAAAACCCTTTAAAAACCCTTGTAAATCCTTAAAAACCATTTTAAAGAACTTGTAATACCTTTAAAAACTTTTGTAAACCCTTCAAAAACCTTTGTAAACTTCTAAAACCCTTTAAAACTTCTTGTAAATCCTTTAAAACTATTTTTAAATCTTTGTATGCCTTTAAATACACTTTTAAATCCTTTTCAAAACACTTGTAAATCCTTTTAAAAAACCTTTAAAAATCCTTGTAAATTTTTAAAATCCTTTAAAAATCCTTGTAAATCCTTTTAAAACTGTTATAAACTTATTAAAACTTTTAAAAACCATTGTAAATCATTTAAAAACCATTTAAAAACCTTTGTAGGCTTCTAAAACTCTTTAAAAACCATTACAAATCTTTTAAAAACCATTTAAAAACTCTTGTAAATCCCTTTAAAAACCCTTGTAAACCCTTTAAAAGACCCTTTAAAAAATCTTGTAAACCCTTTAAAAAAATTTGGCGGGAAAATTTTGAAAGAATATTTTTTTTTTGTGGGAAAATTTTTTGGCGGGAAAATTTTTCTCGGAAACTTTTTTGGCGGGAAAATTTTGGCGGGAAAGTTTTTGGCGGGAAATATTTGGGGGGAATATTTTTGGATGGAATATTCCTTCCTTTGGGAGAAAATATTCTTTCAAATAGGGGTAAAATAACCATTAAAATATAAGAGAGGCCAAAAAAAAAAATGGTAAAAAAAGAGGGTATTTTTAAAATAGGGTATCATAAAAAAGTTATTGGTATCAATTTCTCTATTTTTAATGTATTTATTCTTATAGTAATTAGTTATTTTATTCAGTTTTAAAGCTACACCTAATAGTAAAATAAAAATCATCAATATTTTTTTCAACTAGAAAAAATATTACTAAAATAAAAATAAAAAACTCAATGAATTCTATTAGCAAATAATATGCAAAAGATTGAATATATGACTCTTTGGTCTAAAGTTTTCATGGTAAAAGAATTATAGGAAATTTTTACATAATTTTTTGTAAAAACTTTAAATACATAATAAAATGTAAACAACAACAAAAAAACTCACAATAATTACTTTTTAATATATAAAAAATAGAAGATCCAAAAATTGATTTTTTCAAAGCAATATATTTGATTTTAGGAAAATATAAATGTCTTTTTTTTTGACAAAGAGGAAAATATATATGTCTTAAAATTAATTATTAAGTTTTGAATTTAATTATTATTTAGCTTAGCTAATAAATTTAAAAATTACCTAATTATAAGAATGAATACATTAAATATATATATATAAAATATTTAGATATTGAGTATAGAATAATGTTTCAATTATAAAACTATAAAAATTTAATATAGCAATTTATTATTTTGGATTTTTAATAATATTAAAAATTTGAAATATTTTTATTGGTTAACATCGGCCAACGTTGGTCTTTGCCAGGATTAGTTTTCATAATTAAACGGAGATATACATTGATTTGGGTTTACAAAAGTGAATATGGGTTTTGATTGTACAATTAAACGAGTTTATATGTCAGTTTGAGTTTAATTAATTTAATATTATTTGTTAGATTTTTTAAGATATATCTATTTCTAATTTAATGTGACATGGCGTCATTTGATTGGCTTATATGAGAAAGGTGAATGAAATGGTTCACCCATAGGTTCACCTCTAGAGGTGAACATAAGTATTTTCCTACCATTTACTACTTAATTTGTGAATCTTTCTATTTATTCTTTTCTATTTTAAGTTACCAGCGACTAATTTCTTAACTTTTTATTGTTTGAATATCATTTTTGTCATTAAAATATTTCTATGTATTTGACGTTGAAAAAGGTATTAGTCTAAGAAACATTTTTTTAGAGGATATAAATTCTTCATCCTCACTGGTTTAAGGTAATAATGCATCACTTGAAGCATTCTCTATAACATTTGTGTGTCTTTGTTTATTTTTGACGCCTTGCTTTTGTTTTTTTTGTTTTTTTTAAAATTCAAATTCGAAGTCGTTGTTGTTTATTGTGCTTTTTGATGCGGACATCAGAACTAGATCAGATCAAGAGCACACCAAACCGGTCTACATGGAGAATTTTGGAGAATCTTTGTCTAAGTGGAGTTCTGATCAAGTACAAGGTGAAGGGTTAATTATTCACCATGATATTAACCCTAAGAAGTCCGACAGTTCAAGAGGGATCAAAAATCAGCAAGTCAAATCACCTTATTATTGGGATATGACTGTTGCACTCTTTTTCCCTTATCTAGGGTTTGTCCCAATGAGTTTACCTAGAAAGGTTTTTAATGAGGCAACACCAAGTCATCAAGGAATCATTCACCATCCATATGATTCAAAGATGATAGCTGATGTACATTCTGATCTACTCGCGGACAAGCATGCTGAACTACTCGCTGACAAGCATGCTGAACTACTCGTTGATCGACTGCCTGAACTACTCGCTAACCGACTGCCTGAACTATATCAGATTGCGAGCTGTGAGGATTTGAAGTCTTTTAACATTTGGATCAGCTATGAAGGGAGTCCACACACTCATTTGAATCACCACAAGGCCCCAGCCCATGTAGAACAGCCCGAAAGAAGACCCAAGTCCAAACCACCATTTGAATCAATGCCATTGATCTACTTGGAGCATGATAAGGAAACTCTCCTAAACCTTCATGAGGACGTGTTCCAAAGCTGCATATGGAAACTATGAGAACTTTTAGGCCACACAAGACTTGTCCCACACGATCTTTGGTACACCTTACCACACAAGAAGCCAATGAGTCACTACTTGCCATATATGGAGCAAAAGGAGATCAAGCTTCAAAGACTCCTTCCTTATTCACTTATGCACGTCTTGAAGTTTCCAACAATGAACCTAGATACTCCAAGGAGTCATGGATTCACACCTAAGCTTTCAAGACTCAAGGCATCTCTCTACTTGCCTTATTTTGCCGATTTGGTTCATAAAGTCCCAACGGCAAGTGTAATTAATTTTGTGCGATTTGTTTCTTGTTTTACATTATTAGCACGTGTAGCTGAGCCTATATAAGCTCATTAGATTTTTCATTTGTAATGACCCTTGATCAATTTAAAGTAATAGAAAGTTTTATTCTTGTCAAAGTTTGAGTCTTTGTCAATCTTGTTCTTTAGTTCTTTGTGAGTGAGTCACTTAGTGCTTTAGAAACCTGCGGATTAATTTTGTTGAGTGATTCAAGATCCTTTATTCGTCCATTGATCGAGTGAGTCGATTATCCCACCGATTGAGCGAGTCAATCACCTGAACTATCCCCTGAACCACCCACTGATTCACGAGAGAGTGCTACCAGCTCGTGAATTCCACCTTCCGCAAGCTAAGCTTGGAATCTCTTGATCATCAAGTGATCTAAAGTTTGGAGTAATTCCAATCTTGCATCATCTGGTATCAGAGCTTCAAAAGCTCCTATCCCCAAGGTTGTATCTTTCAACCTATATTTGTTTTTCTAATTTTCTTATTATTTTTATTTTATATATATAAAAAAAAAATCAAATAAATTTTTATACCTTGCTTTAATCTTGTTATTTGCTTCAGTATTTTATTAACTAAAAAAAAATATATATATTGTTTTATTTCCATTTTCTTATTTATTTCGGATTCATTAAAAGAAAAGCCATAAAAATCATATTTTTTGTTAGTCTAAATTAATTTCGTATTTTATATTTATAAAACCAGAAAATAAAATAAAAACTGAATTTTTCCTGTTGTTATTTGAATTTTTCGGATTTGTTTTTAAAAAAAAATATTCATTTCTATTTTTTTGAAGTATTTTCCTTATTTGTTGATTTACTTTTTGATACATCTTTCTTTTGCTTGTGCAAGATTCTTCTATCACGAAGATCAGAGCAAATATGGAGTTTATTGAGTTTTACTCAGATGAAAAACTTCAAGAAGAAGAGCCCTATCAAGTCACGTCGGATGAGACATCTACCTATATGCATTAACTTCTAATTCTCTTTCTATCATTTATTAACGACCTAGCACATAACCACTTTCATTCAAATCCTACATCTTTCACAGGTTCATTCAAATCCGAATTCTATACTACCATCAAGACACAAAGAAATACAGAGATGGCATTGCATTTCTGACCTGTTTTGTTTTTAGCAAAATTCTCCTCTGGCCTTCTCGCCAATGCCATATGTAGTTGACGAAGTGATCCCCACTCCATGGTAGCAGACCCAATGCATATGTCAAATACAAGACAACATACTCATCAATAAACATAAATCAAAATACATCTCTGATAACCTTATCTAAAATGCCAATACCAACAATAACTAAACATATTCGTGACACCAATTTTGATCTAAGAGAGTATAATCAACCAACCAAACATAAGAAAAAAATGCATATACCTACAATCGGGTTCAAAATGCATATACCTACAATCGGGTTCAAAATGCATATACCTACAATCGGGTTCAAAATTCTTTAAAAATCAACCATTACAAACCTTCACAAACTCAATGGATGCAGATAATACGCATAATTAAAGAATCTAGCAGTGCATAACAAAATTTCCCCAAATCCAGAAACCATATTCAAGAATCGGGTTTCTATTTCTAACAATCATGCCTTAATAACATCTCACACACTCATACATCCTTCTAATAACCCTATTTATGCACACTAGCAACGAATTACACGTTTTCCCCAAATCCAAGAACCCTAATTTTACCAAATCAGAAACCCTAATTTTACAAATTCAGAAACCCTAATCAACGAATCAATAAAGAAATTCATACCTTCAAAAACCGATTGCTGCTCCCATGACGCCGATTCCGATCGCTTGACGCGTCTGTAGACAACCCGATCAAACATCCCCTTCGGATTCGCTTCCCAAACTCGCTGAATGAGTTGAACCGAAGACGCCTAAGACAACCCAGCTCGCCAGCGATGATGATCTACTGCTGGAGAGACGGTCGTACCTCTTCCTCGTCGGTGATACTCCGATTACGATCGAAATCGAAGTTCACCGTCGATTTCGTCTTTGTCGTTTCGAGAGAGAGAGAAAGAGAAAAATGAGAGAAATTGTTGTGTAAAAAAATAAATAACAGATTATATATTTAACACCTCACCCAATCATATATTGACACGTGTCGCCTCTTAACCCACCATATCAATCCTTCTCCAACTTACGTATCTTACTCTTTTAATTCAGTTTTGATTTATTTTTACACCCTTAATACCCTGACATCCCCTCTAAATCCTATTGTTAATGTTGGTCTTAGGGTTAGAAGAGAGAGATAAATCGGGCTCAACTACTTAGGCCCAACACACTTTTTAACTTTTTTTTGTGCAAGGCCCAACACGAAGATTGATATTTTAATTAAACGAATGGCCTACTTAATTGAGTTTTTTTTTGTCCAAGGCTCAACACAATTTAAAAAAATGAAGATTGATCTTTTTATTAGACACTAAGTTCGGACCGCAACGCGAGAGAAAATTTTGGATATTGTGAAAGTGTTTTAATTTTACCAAGTGATACAACTGTATTGTAAGAATATATATTTTTGCAAATATATAATTTAATATAACATGATTTTGCTATTTTCAAAAACAATTTTTTGAAGAAAAGTGTATTGAATAATGAATAGTACCCGAAAAAAGTAGCTAGTATGGTTAAGACATGTATGTTTTTTGAAAAACTTTAGTTGACTATTATGAATCATACATATGTCGTTAAAGGTTAGTTGCTTATTTATTTTTTCAAGTGTTGGAAATCGTTAATATATTTAGACGTGTCAAACTATTGTCGGATAATTATAATGTTAATTGTGTCTACTAATGAGGCTTTTTTTTGTTCTTAGTATTTAGAATTAATATTGCATTATTAAAAAAATAGATTTAGGAGTTATACAATTTTGTGTGATATCATTATCCCCTATTTAGAATTAATTTTACGTCTATTTCCATTAAGTAGATAATATGAAACTGTTATATATAAAACTAAGATTAAAAAGCTCTAGAGTTGCAATCTCCAAGCTAGTCATTTAACCCTGTTGAGCATATGGGAGATTGTAACCATTAAAATTAATATAAGAAAAAAAATAAAGGATACAAAAGCAATATGTAAAGTTTTTATTAAAGAAATTATATGTTGGTTTGAGTTTATAAAAGTGGGATTAGGGTTAGTATTTTACAATTAAATGAAATTATGTTGATTTAAGTTTACGAAGGAGGGTTATAGTTCAAATTTTATAATCAAATTAATTTTTATGTCGGTTTCGGTTTATAAAAGAGTAGGTAGGGTTTAGGATTTAGATTTTACAATAAAACAAAACTATATGTCGGTTTGGGTTTATAAAAGAGGATATATAAGAGTTTAAAATTTATAATAAAACACAATTATGTTTTGGTTTGAGTTCATAAAACAGTGGTTAGGGCTTATATTTTACAATTATACAAAATTATTTGCCGGTTTAGGTTTATTAAAGAATGGTTAGGGTTTAGATTTTTATTAATTAAAAAACTATAAATAATGTTAGATCATATTAATTTTAAATTATTTTATTTAGATAATATTATTTTTTCAGTTTATATTTTAAATTATATGTCACCAAAGTGCACTTATCTTTGCGTATTTATGCTGGAGTAGTCAAAGGATGTGTGACCTTCCGGGAAGTGGTTCTCGTATCAGTGTGAGTGAAGCTAAAACAAAGGGAAATATCATGTGGTGATTTTTAGGGTTGGCAAAAAAAGTATTAAACCTCCCGGATGTAGTAAACCAAATCGGATATTAATGGGCTCATGGGCCTAGTGAGAGGATGTGAAGCCAATTCAGAGAGGTGAGCCCATAGGCTAGTGGTGAACATGGGGCCCACTGAGAGATGCGGTCGGGGCGTTACAAGTGGTATCAGAGCTGAACCAAAACAAGTGTAGAGTGGTGGGCTCACACTGTTAGGGAGTGACGGTCTTAGTGCGCAACGTATTTTTGCAGCGTATTAGTGGGGGAGAATTGTGAGACCCCAGTTTGTGTAGAGGTTTAAATGAATTGATTTGATCACCTATGTCACCAGAGTGCACTTATCTTTTCGGTCAAAGATTCTGAGAGAATTCCACAGTTAAGTATGCTTATGCTGGAGTAGTCAAAGGATGGGCAACCTTCCGGGAAGTGGTTGTCGGAACTGTGTGAGTGAGGCCAAAACACAGGGAAAGATCATGTGGTGATTTTTAGGGTCGGTAAACAATGTTTTAAGCTTCCCGGACGTAGCAAACCGACCGTTAGATATTGTTAAGCTCATGGGCCTAGTGAGAGGACGTAAGACCCTTTATGAAATCCTAACGATTTATCATTTATGTGTATCTATTATAACATTTTTGAAGTACAATTTTTTGGCAACTGCAGTTTAATTTTGTTTGGACAACGATTACCCTCTACTAATCTTAATTAGCGTTTTATCGTTAAGGTTAGTGTGGTAGTTAGTTCAAAACGAGTCGGTTATTTTTTTCGATTAAGAACCCAATTGCATTAATCGAATCCAATGTTGCGATACTACCATCGACTGCCCTTCTCATAATGTTCATTTCTGATGACAAAAATGTTAAATATGTCAGTAATATAATCAACCGGGTTGTTATGTGACTTTGATTTTCTCAAACACAATAACCGGCTTATTAATAACTTTCTTTTCCATTCGAATATATTTAACACAATATTTGATCCCTCAATTCTCCTATGCATACGAAAACGTCAACCCATAATCAATGTAATATCATATATAATATCCTAACTAATAAACCATATATTACTACCCAAATGGAAACTTCATCCCTTTAATTTAGGCGTATCTCCGTCCCTCCACAATTGTGGCAATCAAATATTCATATATTCTTGAGATGAAAAAGAACATTAACTGCCACCACATATATATTTGGGATATCCCTCCATTGAAGATCTCAAATTGTCATTTCCAAGATATTAAAAATAAGAGTATTTGCACTTACACACAGTTTCAAAAGTTTAATTGCCCTATGACACACTTATAAAGTTATGGTGGACTTTGGGTGAGTGTGTTTACTCTCTCACCCTCACTGATTCAACATATTAACTCATTTGTCATCCCAGCTAAAATGCCACACAACTAAAATGTCACACAACTAAACACTTACATTCTCTTCCTCTTCCTTTTCTTCCTCCTCCTCCTGTTCGATTCTTTCCCTTTCTTCCTCTTTCTCTTTCTCAATTTTTATCTTTCTTTTTTATAATCACTTTATCTTGTTATTATAACAATATTTTATATTTATTTTTGTACAATATTCAGTATTTATATTTTTCCTATATTTGAAGATGCATTTTACTATATTTTTGGATGAATTATATTATATATATTATCCATTTGTAGTTGACCATTTATTCGCTTATAATTGGATGGTCAATTGTAATATCGTTTCTGGATATACATACTTGTGTTTGGACATTTTAACAACATGTGGTTACTTCTTACATGTTTTAGTATAAATGAGTGCATATGTACATGATAACATTCCAATAAAAATGAGTGTGTCTATGTACATGTGAACATATGGACAATAATCGTCTATCCAACGATGAAGATGAGAGTGTTAAGAATGATTGGAAGCATTTTTTGGACAGAATAGGTCATCAGTATCCAAAAAACCTCATCCACATGATCACAAAGAGCATCGTCACTACCGATTTAAACCTGTAAAAACGAAAAAACAAAAAAACTCAGAAGCACTTACCTAGATCTGTCATCCAAAGTGATTGAGAAATTGTTGTCCACCTCAAACTTCCATCTACCATCCCCAGAACAACGCCAGCTCCCACAAATGACTATCGTGTAATCGTCCACATGAGCCTGAACAATTGTACGAAATGCAGAGCTTATTGTAACCATTACAAAAAAAAATCAAATAAATTGCAGAAATACACATTATACCTCCGTCGTCGTCATTCGTCAACAAATTCCTTAAAAGCTTCAAAAACAGGGCATCCGTCGCCGTGATTTGTGTTCTTTATTCAAGTTTAACAGAAATGAGAAGACATATCGTCGACATGTTGGAGAAAACGAAACAGCTATGTACCACTAAGTTTTATTTTCTTGGCTAATTAAATATTTTAATTAATTAATATTACCTAGATATTCTTGGCTAACGAAATTAGTTATCAACAGATGGAAACAGACGACGAGAGAGGGAAACAGACGAGAGTTGTGCTTTTACTTTATTAGGCCAATTGTGTCTTTTTTTGGCACCAACAGTGGCCAAAGTACAACATGAATTGGAGAGTGTGCTTTTGTAAGTTCCCTCCCTTAAAGTGTGTCTATAGGTAAATCAATCTTTATCCCCACGCCCATTACAAATCTAGGTTTAAGTTAAGGTTTTTTTCTCCCCAACACTATATATAGCTATATCATATACACCACATACTCACCTCACTGGAATAATCTTATTTATAAAGGTTTTGAACCATTATCCAAAAATTTCTACTCGCCATGGAATGTTGTACATATGCTAAAAAAATTAGTAATATATTAAAAATTCAAATTGCAATATATACGGAAATTTTTTTTGTATTTTTATTATACATATACAAGAAGATAACGTATACTTCGGATAACAAAACTACAATAAATCTATGTATTAAAAAAAATAGAGATACTTAAATCTTTAGAAAACAAAAAGGCTAAAACATGAATCGTTGAATTGAAGAAATTAATGAGAAATAAAGATGAAACTGAAAGATCAATAAAATTAAAAATCGAAAAAGGATTGTGTACGCTAGGATTACAGACAGTGCCTTGTGAATGAAAATGGTGGGAGCATGTGACTTAGATTGATAATTAGATATTTATTAGTTTGATAAAAATAAATATTTAAACGAGGAATACGGGTATCCTGTCTAAATCTTTTACCAAGTTTTTTATAATAAACATTGCCAAATGATTATGTTTTAAAAAGAAACGATTATGGGACGGAGATTTTATGACAGACAGAAGACGTGGCGGCGTGGGACGGGACGGGTCAGGACGAGACGGAAAGGGACATGACGGGTTTTCCATTATAAACTACACATAAAACAATTCAAACTAAAACTAAATCCAAATCCGATTTAACATGTCTAAGCAAACAGTTAGAAATGTTTTGATTAGTTTAAAAAATAAACACATAATATCACTTATCATTTTCATTTAAATAATTTTAAAATTGTATTATTTAATACAATATCTATATTTACAACTGTATGTCTATATATAGTTTGTCAAATAAACTCATATAACAAAATTTTACCAAAATATCATCTACTTAAAAATCATAATTTTGTAAAAATAACTCCGCACGTACGTGCGGGTCCATCATTATTATTTCCATAAATATAGATAGTTTTGTTTTTTTAATTATCCTTTTTTAATTATCCATTTAATTGTATATACTATGATCACTTTATTCAAAATGCTTCCCTTTTAATAATATAGATTTTATGTAATAAAATAAATTAAAAAAAAAGATCATATAAAGATTTTGGAGAAATATTTGAGAAAAATGTGGAAAATAAGAAATGATATTATATTTATTAGGGAGAGATTTTAGGTATTTTGTTAAAAATGATTATTATTGATTTTCAAAATTTTAACTAATAATAAATTCCAAGAATTATTTTAAAAACTGCTGCAAAAATGTTTGAATA
>NW_006238921.1:10467323-10467740 GCF_000375325.1 Capsella rubella
AAGAAAAAAAGCATGTGTACCTATTTTAGGATGGCAGATTTCCCTGGGGTTAGGGAATCAATTGGTCAAGACGCGTGGGATGAGATCAAGCAATTACCTCTTGGAATAGTTGCTAAATTAATTGAAAGCAAATTCGTTTGGTCTGCTAAGACTGTACACTATCTATTGTGTAATCAGTTGAGAATTAAACACAAAGAGCTTTGGTGTTTAGTTGGTGGCCAGCCTATAAGGTTTGGTTTGAATGAATTCGCTCACCTCACGGGGTTAAACATAGATCCAACTCCATCAGAGAAGTTTGAACCTTCAGTTGACTTCAAACAGTTCTTAACAGAAGAATTGAAAGTTCCCGGTGGGGAAGGTCCAACATATGATGAGCTACTTAAAGGATTATCAGTGTGCCGGTCATGGTCTGTTGAG
>NW_006238921.1:10467840-10468534 GCF_000375325.1 Capsella rubella
AATCCTAGAGGTAGTTCCTACACCCTTGGTGGGCCGGTTTACGTGTTACAAGCTTGGGCATATGACTCTATCAAATGCTTAGGAGAGCGATTCGGGAATTTAGTCGAGAATGAAGAGATCCCGTTGTTTCGATGGCCTGGGACCCGTACACGTTCAGCATTAGATGTGGCCATTGCTGAAGATATCAAAAAGTATAGTGAGGTAACTGAAATCCGTCTGATCTCTGTTTTATGTTATGACTGAGTTACGATTTAGTCATGGCTGATGTATATATTAGTAATGGCTGAGTTATAGTTTAGTTACGGCTGAGTTATATATTAGTGATGGCTGAGTTATAGTTTAGTTACGGCTGAGTTATAATTAAGTTATGGCTGAGTTATAGTTTAGTAATGGCTGAGTTATAGTTTAGTTATGGCTGAGTTATGTATTTGTTTTGTCTTTATGAGTTATACTTATTGATGTTTGTCTTCTAATGTAGCTGCGTGTGAGTTCAATGGTGATGAAGGGTGATGTAAGTGAGCTTTTTCATACGTGGCCAAATCAGACAGAAGAAGACCCAGAACTTGTCAACTTGGTCAATGACATACATGGAGAAAAGCTTGTTAAAGGTTTTTGGGATGTGAAAGTGAATGAGGACAAGAAGAAGAGTGGAAAAGTTAGAGCAGCGGTTGAGTCTGAATCTCCCGCTGATAAG
>NW_006238921.1:10468634-10469210 GCF_000375325.1 Capsella rubella
TTATATAGTCATATAACTTTGTGTATGTTTTGATTATCAATTTTTGTGTATGTTTTGCAGGCTGATAGTGAAGAGGACGATGCTGGTGGAAAGGCGTCACTTAAATTACTCGTGGGTATGGTTTCAGAAATGAAATCAACTATTGAGACCATGAAATCAAAGGTTGAGACCTTTGATGATAAGTTCACACGTGTTGATGAAGAATTCGTCAAGATGAAAGGCCTAATTTCCTTCGTTGCCAGAAGTGGAGGCCTAGCTAGTCTCATGAGTGGAGGCAAAAACATTCAGAATGACGACACATTACCACTCAAGAGCATCTCCAATATAAGAATCAGGGATGCTTTTGGAAAAAAAAAAGAACAGACACCTGAAATTCAGAAGAAACCGTCAAGCCAAGACTACTCTGATACTAGTCCCTCGGTAAGTTGAGTTCTCTTAATTTTATGTAATGGCTGAGTTATTCGATTTTTTTAATTAGTTGTTTATGTTATGGCTGAGTTATCAAATACATTACGGCTGAGTTGTTTATGTTATGGCTGAGTTATCAAATACATTACGGCTGAGTTGTTGTATGTT
>NW_006238921.1:10469310-10469779 GCF_000375325.1 Capsella rubella
TGTTATGGCTGAGTTATATCTCTGTTTTCGCTGAGTTGTATTATGTTATGGCTGAGTTATACCTCTGTTATGTAAGAGTTGTTTTGTGTTATGGCTGAGTTATACCTCTGTTATGGTAGAGTTGTTTAGTGTTATGGCTGAGTTGTTTTATGTTATGGCTGAGTTATTTTGTGTTATGGCTGAGTTGTTTTGTGTTATGAAGTTACAGGAGAAGAAAATTCAGGAAGAAGAAGAAGAAGAAGCAGTTCTGGACAGTAACATTAATCAGTGCATCAAGAATCTAAATAAGGATTTCGATGAGGCCACTAATAAGAAAGATGGTCTTCTTGATTTCATTGAGAAATCTCCCTCTCCTGCTAATAAGAAAACGCGGCCTGTGACGCGGAATTTAGAAGCACAGCAGAGGAAAGAGGCCGAGGCTCAAAAGAAGAAAGAGGAGGCAATGAAAAAGAAAGAAGATGCACTGAAG
>NW_006238921.1:10469879-10470174 GCF_000375325.1 Capsella rubella
AAAGTTTTATTTTTAAGAAGGGAGAATTACTTAGATAGACCACAATTGTATGTTTATTCCTTAAACAGCCAAATCTTTTTTTTATTCCTTAGATGTCTTTCAAAATGGGTGTAATTACAATTAACACCCTTGGTCTGTTTTCTCTTAAAATTGCCACATCAGATCCGAAATTGCCACATCAGATCCGAAATTGCCACATCATCATCGACAGTTATTCTTTCATTAATTACAAAAGAGAAACTGAACAGTTTCTTTCTCTTCACTGTTCACAATTGAAAAAAAAAAAAAAAAATTT
>NW_006238921.1:10470274-10470713 GCF_000375325.1 Capsella rubella
GTAATGGCTGAGTTATTAGCTAGTTATGGCTGAGTTATGGTTGAGTTATGACTGAGTTATGGCTGAGTTATGGTTGTGTTATGGCTGAGTTATGGTAGAGTTATATATTGGTTATGGCTGAGTTATGACTGAGTTATGGCTGAGTTATGGTTGAATTATATATTAGTTATGGCTGAGTTATGACTGTGTTATGGCTGAGTTATGGTTGAATTATATTTGAGTTATATTTAACTTACCTGACGGTGTTTTTACAGCATGTGGCTGCGTATATAAGACTCCTCAGGAAACGGTTCCTTGTTGACCCCTGCCCATTCCACACCAAACGTATTGCGTTTATAGACCCGTGGTTTACTGCTTTACTCTTACATGAGTATAATACAACATTCAAGGAAAGACCACAAAGGTTTAAATTCGATGGTGGACCCTATGAGCTGGTTAT
>NW_006238921.1:10471101-10471563 GCF_000375325.1 Capsella rubella
GATGGCCTCTGTGATGAAAATATCCAAGGTATACGGCTGAAGATGGCAGCAGATATTTTCGATGAGGCAGCGGATTATTACAGTCAGTTTCAGTAATAATTTGTTGTACTAGACTTATTATGATAATATGTAAATTATTGGAATCATGGATCATTTGTGGTTTTGTACATAAGTCTGTTATGGCTAAGTTATGGTCTCGTAATGGTTAAGTTATGGTTATGTTATGGCTGAGTTCCGAAAGACAAATTAAACTCAACAATAAACAATTATTTTAAATTGAACAATAAACTTAACATTATGGTATTAGAATATCTTAAAAAGTATCTTTAATGTAAAAAAAAAAATTCACCCGAATATAAAAGATAGAATTGTATTAAATTATAGTATTACAAGATAGAATATACAATCATTACTAGGATTTATCTCTTTGTTGGATACATAAGTCTTAAAAGGTATAAATAA
>NW_006238921.1:10471663-10471880 GCF_000375325.1 Capsella rubella
AATAACATGAATGTATAAATAATCTTATATTGAAAATTCGAGGTTTGGCTGAGTTATGACTATGTTATGGCTGAGTTATAATCATGTTACGGCTGATTTATACGTTAGATATGGCTGATTTATGATTTTAATATTCAAATTCGGGGTATGGCTGAGTTATAGTTACGTTCCGTCTGAGGTATAACATAACGTTACGACTGAGTTATATAATGAGGTT
>NW_006238921.1:10471980-10472238 GCF_000375325.1 Capsella rubella
TGCTTTGAAGGTACAAATTTTCATTTTTTTTTTTTAATGTTAACATATGGGTATCGATGTTGGTTTTTTGTTAATTAGAGGCCGAATGAGTCGCATTTCTTCAAATGGGTTGATGAGGCATCGGTTGAAGAAATTAAGATGGTCGACGCAAAGGTACAGAGAATAGAAGAAGATGTGACGGACTTAAGGCATCAACATACTCAAAATTTAGATCTCCAAAAAGAAATGTTTGACAAGCTTGAGCAAGAACTGAGTAAG
>NW_006238921.1:10472377-10473237 GCF_000375325.1 Capsella rubella
AGACTAATTATGTTGTAATTTGTGTTGTTTAAGATTTCTTTTCATGTTAAATGAGAAATAGGGTATGGCTGACTTATAATTATGTGACGGCTAAGTTAATGTGTTCAAGTTACGGCTGAGTTAAGAGTATAGTTATAATTTATAATTAGCAATTATATAAGTATATAATGGATATGACATATAATAAATATATATTACCAGCAAATATGCATGTTAAGATTGTTAATTTTGAAAAGAAAATGGAAAATTTACACAATTTCATCCAATTCAAATTATGTAGTGTTGGTTATGACTAGAAACTTTTTCTTGTGTGATAGTTTTCGAAATTTTACCAACAAAGTCTAAATTATTGATGAATAATATGGTAACATGATTGTATCATATTTAAACCTAATATTTATGTGATTTAAGTGATTTCATAACTTGATTATAACTAAAAATTGAGATAACGCATATTTAGGGTATGGTTGACTTATACTACGTTATGGCTGAGTTATAGATAACATTACGGCTGATTTGTAGATAACATTACGGTTGAGTTATCAGTAACCTATTAATTACATGATTCTGTTACGGCTGAGTTATAACAAGAAATTGACATAACGCATATTTGGGGTATGGCTGACCTATACTATGTTATGGTTGAGTTATGGATAACATTACGGCTGAGTTATCAATAACCTATTATTTACGTGATTTTTCGGTTACGGCTGAGTTATTGATAACATTACTACTGAGTTATATGTCTGTTAAAATGGCCAAAATGAAGAAAAATTGATAAAAACATGATTCAAAAGATAAGATATATGTTTGGGATTACAAAGAAGTTCAGAAAGCACAAACAACATTCAAAAGCAGAG
>NW_006238921.1:10473337-10473685 GCF_000375325.1 Capsella rubella
GGAAACAACATTGAAAACATTCAAAAGCAAATAACTGTAGAAGTTCAGTAAAAATAGTCCCAGCAGATATCGTCCATACCAAGTTGTTGGAACATATGGACAATTTTTTCCCAAACTATTGGATTCAACCACTCGGGCTTATCGTAACCTCGGATCCAGCACTTCCTAATCCTACGCATATTCGACATGAAAATGCAACTCGCATCTTTATTAAAGTGTGTCCAAATGAGTAACGTTTGCCTTGGATCCCAGTTGAATTGGCGCTACATAAAAGGAAAAAATTAGGCGAAAAGAAAATAACCATATGAATGAAAATGCTTTTAACGTGTTGCTTACCAGTAGCATCTT
>NW_006238921.1:10475787-10476334 GCF_000375325.1 Capsella rubella
CACTCGTCAATTTGAAGACGCGTTATTGTACCCGGATTTGCCCGTCTTATCGTGTATAGGTAGGAAGGCAATTCTCCAAAACTTCCCTCAGGAGTTCCCATATCGATCTGTCTTGCAAACCTTAGCGTCTTGTATGACTTCCAATAATCCATCTGTTGGCACCAATATAAAAATAAGTCAGCCGTAACTATATATAAGTCAAATGAAAACTCAGCCGTATCGTAATGATAACTCAGCCGTAAATATATATAAGTCAGCCGACACATAAATGAAAACTCAGCCGTATCATAATGATAACTCAGCCGTAAAGGAAATAAAACTAAATGAAACTCAGCCGTATCGTATTGAGAACTCAGCCGAAAATAAATAAACTCAGCCGTATCGTAACGAAAACTCAGCAGTGACTGAAATATAAATCAGCCGTGACATTGCAATTACCTTTATGCCAAAATGCTTACTGATGATTATTCCAACACTTTTAGGTTTAACTAACGGACCAATGTCACCAAGAAAGTCCCTGTAAAGAGGTCCCAAAACATCAGGTGTA
>NW_006238921.1:10476569-10491244 GCF_000375325.1 Capsella rubella
ATTGATAACATTACTAACATTACTAGCTTAGCCATCTCCACCGTTAAAGACTCCGAGTTCCCAATCGATCCTACTTTGCCAAAGTAATGACCTCTTTTTTGAGTAGCAGCCGGTAAA
Source organism: Capsella rubella (assembly GCF_000375325.1). Lineage (NCBI taxonomy): Eukaryota > Viridiplantae > Streptophyta > Magnoliopsida > Brassicales > Brassicaceae > Capsella > Capsella rubella. The sequence goes on from NW_006238921.1 coordinate 10,476,687, forward strand.
TCTTCATCTTTCTCCTCACGCTCGCCGTATATAGTAAAGTTATCATCGTCAGATGACGCACCATCGGAGTCGTCGAATACGTCAAATCGGGTTGAAAACTCGTCATCTTCTTCTTCATCCTCTGATTCGTACTCTGCTTCATCTTCTTTGGCTTCATCGTCTACGTTTTCACTATAATCATAACAGAAACCATCAAATCCTCTTGCGTCTTCATATGTATATTCTACTTCTGAAGCCGAACTGCGTGGCCGTTTCGTCCTTGAATTCGATCCGTCCTTCAACTTCGCGAACTCAACACAAAGTCGTGGTTGATCAATTGTCAACAAGCTTAGATAATTCTGCAATTGTCGATCGTTTGAGACATAAACTGGAGGAGTATCATGCGACATATGTTTCATATGTTTGTACGAGAGCATGTAGCTCATCGTCACCTTGTGGCTGAGTTGATGCAGTCCGTAGTCATCAAGAACCAATTTCACTAGCTTCTCGTGCGTTGTTTCCGCATCTATTTGCACAATTCTACAACCTCTATCGTCAGTGTTAAATACATATTTTTGTTTCTTTACCCAGTTACCAGACACAACAATCACTGGAACTGTATGATCCATCAACGAAAATAAAGAACAGAAGTGAAAATGCAGAAAAGAAGTGAAGAACAGAATTGAAAATGAAGAACAGAAGTGAAAATGCAGAAAAGAAGTGAAAAACAGAATTGAAAATGAAGAACAGAAGTGAAAATGAAAAACAGAAGTGAAGTGATTCCCAGAAAATGAAGAACAGAGTGTAAGAAAAACACGAGCTAATGCGGGACCTTTCGTATTTCCCTCGTTTATGCTGACGTGGAATTGTGAATTTGAAGTCGTAAGTCAGCCACCAAACAACTTTGTAACTCAGCCAACGATAAATCAGCCATCAAAACAAATTAAGTCAGCCACAACATGAAAAATATTTAAGTAATTACTAAAATGTTTTTTAAGATGCCAAATTCAGCCGTAACGTCAATAAGTCAGCCGTAACGTAAAATAAGTCAGCCGTAACTGGAGGCTATATTAGCAATAAATCTTTTGTCTATAAGTCAGCCGTAACATGGTTGAGTTTTCCGTTAACTCAGCCAGTTACGACTGAGTTATGTCTCTGAAACATAAGTCAGCCGTAACGACATTTGATAACTCAGCCGTTGTCGATAACTCAGCCACCCGGAGAAAGTTAAGTCAGCCGTGTCGATAACATAACTCAGCCAAACTTCTGATAACTCAACTATCGGACTATAACTCAGCCGTAACGGCGGCTGAGTTATTAGCCATTTTCTCATAACTCAACCAGATTTTTATAAGTCAGTCGTAGCTGTTGGCTGAGTTATGATCCTAAGTCAACCGTTGACCCGAAACTCAGCCGTTGTCCCATAACTCAGCCATAACGTGATATAACTCAGCCGTAACGTACGTTATGGCTGAGTTATTGGTGGCACGCGCCTTTTTATCTGACGTGGCAGTGGCATTTTCCGTAATTAGTTTTTTCCGATAACGTGAAAAAAGGGCACGCTGGTAATTAAAAAACATTTAAGGATAAAAAAAAGTTTTGTATGGTTTGCGTCAATACACCTAACATGTGGTGCATCTAAATAATTCTTTATTTTAAGAATGTAGAATTTATTTATTTTTCTTTTACAACACTCTCGACAGCTTCTAGATCCATCTAGAATAATATCTAGGAAAGTCCCTTCCTTAATCACTCTCGTCTTCATCTACATTCAAAATCCATTCGAATTCTCTCAAACTCGCTTTAAACCCTAACCTTAATCCAATCTCAGAGCTTTTTCGCTTTCTCCATTCATGGCGGAATACTACAATTGCTTACCGATGAAGATGAAGAAGAGGAAAGATATCGACAGAGTTAACAACGATTTCTCCGATTTCTCACTCTCTTCTCCCGCCAATAAGATTCGCCGTTTGGTAAACACACACCTCTATCTCCGTTTCTGATTTCGATTTTGAAAACCCTAGTTTACTCTGATGATGTTGATTTGATTGGAATGTTTTGTGTTCAGGATTTGGATTTGCCACCGATCATGGAGGAAGATGAAATCAAATCTGTTTCTTCGGTTAATGAAGAGAGAGCTATTGTTCTGTATAAGCCTCTTCGATATCATCATCAACGTTGTAGTGGAGACTTTTTTGTTGATTCAGACTTTGTTTCTGGGCTTAAGCGTAAGTTCTTCATTGTTAGGTGATTGACTTGGTGTTTAAGAAGCATATGAGATATGAGTTTGTGTGAGTCTTAGTAACTATTTGATTTAGTGTTTATATTGCTACCATGATGTCCTGACTCCTGAGTCGTAACCATTGTTTTTGGCCATGAGAAATTGCTAGTCAATATTAGTTTCAGATCATAGGAGAACCTGATTTTGAGTGTAGTGGGTTTGAAACATTTGTTGTTAGTTTTGCTTCTTTGCATTAGGCTATCATGTATGTATGTTCTCGATTTTGATCTGACTATTCTGATGGGTGGCGTGAATTGCTCTTTTACGTTGTTTTGCAGATAGAATTTTGCATGATGTAGTGGTAGCTGATGATCTATGTGATGATGATGACGACGAAAAAAGCAAGCAGAAGGCGGTTGTTCGGTGGGACTCATCCTCCAAGTTCCAGTCCTTTGAGGAACCGCCTGCGCCAGAGATTACTGAGTTGGATGGTGAAGATGAGATGATGGAAGAATCAGCCATGGATGTGGAAGAAGCATCGCTGTCACAGCAGCAGCTGCAGCTTGCAGGAGGGTTGCATCAGTGGCAGCAGCAACAACTACATTGTATGGTACCACAACTTCCCCAAACCAAGTCTACTCCTATCTCTTGGTACCGATGACTTATATAGTAAATGTAGAAGAACTAGTCTTTGTTATTGGTAGTTCGTTCACTGTATATCTTACTCTGTTTCTAGGCCATGAATGTCATTTATATTTTAGAATGTAAGAGCACAAAGTGATGTGTTTGGTACAAGATTTTCCTTAACAAAGAACCTTTTTGTTCATTGTTTCCGATTTAAAAATAAAATATGAAGCTAGGATTTGATTGCTTTGTTTGGAATTTTGGGATTGAGTTTATGTTTGATAAATGTCATGAGCTCCATGATACTTCGTACATGTGATCTGACCATAATGTGATTCCCAACTTGACGTAGAGCTGAGATTGTAAGACAATCATATGTATTTTACAGCTTTTGCAAATTGAGTCACATTTTTTTGGTTCCTGCAATTTCTCTTTGCAGTTGACACTTTGGTTTATGCTTCAATTTGGTTAACAGTTTGGAATCAAAGCTTGCTAGTTGTTGTTACATAACAAGTGTAAGAAGTGGTGCTTAGGTTGCATATGAACCTTTTGAAATCAGACCGTAAGCTTTAAGCTTAAAGACTCTTTCATATTAGTTATTCTTGAGTCTTGACTCTTGATCCTTGGAATAGAACTGTAGCTAATATGGTGTTCTTGTGGAATCTTCCACTTTTGTATATTTGTGTTGAAGCTAATAAAGACTTTCTTGTGAATATGTATTATGGAAGTTGTAACAAGGGCTACACGAGTTTTTGACAAACAATTTACGTAACTTATTTCGTAAATATAAGATTTAAGATTTTCTAAGTTTAAATTACTGTAAGCCAAATGATATGTAATTTTAACAGAATAAATCATATTATGTACGAGTACGAGTTAAAAATCAAATTCAAGGTACGAGTTAAAAAATCTTTGGACGTAATCGAGAGATAAAATGTGTCGTAGTTGGGCGACCAAAGCTAATACTTATGTACGACATGGCTGTTCGGTTCGGTTCTATTCGGTTTTGGGTAATTCGGGTAGACTCGGTTTTGGGTAATTCGGGTAGAGAAGTTAAGGATCCATTCAGTTATTTTATAATAATCCGTTCGGTATTAGGTTGGGTTTAGTTATTTTTGGTTCGGTTTCAGATACCCGAAGTAGTATTATTATTTCAAATAAGACTAGATTTTACCCCGCGGGATAAATATTTTCTTTGTAATTCATGTTTTTAAAAATCAATAGGTTTGGTTGGAGTTTGTTTTATAATGATAAGATTGCATAATATCAAACTTTTCTAAATCAGTTTAATATAGTAAAACCTCTATAAATTAATACTCTATAAATTAATAAACATTATAAATTAATAAATGTTTCTGGTCACAAGTCGGGCCAATGTAAAAATTGACGAAATTTGATAAGATAATAAGATAATAATTATTTTGACATCCCCATGTAAAATATAGTCCCAATAATATCATAAATTAATAATCACTATATATATATATATATATATATATGTGTGTAGATATATTAATATATGTTTTTAGTTTTTTTTTGTAAAAATGAATTTTCTCCTAGAGTTCACCTCAATAAATAATTTTATGTTAGTATATTTTTTAAACAATGATCTTGTAATATATACCATCACAAGTCATAAAAATAACCAAATTTTCTTTATGCTTTCAATTTTTAAATATACATCATATTATTGACAAAAAAACAAATATGCATCATATTCATTTTTTATATATAGGATGTTAAAATATAAAAATTGAGGTTATTAATTTACATTTGAATTTATGTATATCATTTGTGTAGGTGAATTTATCTATAATATATGTATTTGTAGTTAAATTTCTTTTTTCCTAAATATAATATTCACTTTCAAACTACTGTATAATTTATAAAATTTAAAAGATTAGTCTTATTTTTGTAAAATTATATCAATTCATACTTTTAAAAAAATTGAAAAACTAGAAATACCACTATAAATTAATAATTATTAATTTACACTATAAACTAATAAATATTAATTTATAGATAAATTAATATCACTATAGATTAATAAAATATCATAGTCCCATCATTATTAATTTATAGAGGTTTTACTGTAATAGTAAAATGATCTGTATTGAACTGTGAGATTAATAATACTAGAAATTTTTAGTAATATCTACTTAAACCCGTTCTGTCTAATAGCCCGTCCCGTCATATAATATGTAGGAAGCATATTACAACATTTACCTTGTTATATCCCATCTTGTCACATAATCGCCAAAAAAATAAATCTACTTTTTTTAAATAGCAAAATCAATAATATTTTAGTATAAACTTGGTGTGGAGCTAAAATATTAATAATACTGAAACTTTTTAAAAGTTTTAAAATATTTTAAACTTTATATGTAGTTAACAATCATTCCCGTCTTACAATCCGTCATATCATATATTCTCAAAAAATATTAAACCCATGTTTATAGTCCCGTCATTCGTAGTTGGAAAGCTATATAGGCCATGAATGGATGCTGTTTTTCATTTAGTTTTTGGATTTGGTTTTTATTTTTTAAATTATAAATTTTAGTTTTAGATTTTTCTATTAGTTCTTTTGTATTAAAATCCCAAAAATATGGTTTTTGGTTTTTGAGGAAAATAACGTAGAAAAACTAAAAACTAGATTCCCTAAATTTTAGAAAGCTTAAAAATCTAAAATCATGAATGGAAGATTTCAACAAAATGGTTTTACTAAATTATAGGGAATCCAAAAACTCAAAATCTTGATTGTTTGAAAATAAGTTTTTGAAAAACAAAAACCAAAATCTCTTCCAAAATCCACTAAACATTCAAGGCCTAATCTTATTTATAAAGATCTGAACCATTATCAATAAAATTTTGATTCGGTTTTGGGTAATTGAGGTAGAGAAGTTAAGGATCCATTCAGTTATTTTATAACCTGTTTGGTATTAGGTTGGGTTTGGTTATTTTTGGTTCGGTTTCAGATATCCGAAATAGTATTATTATTTTAAATAAGATTAAATTTGATTAAATTTTGACAAATATGTCCAAAAACTTTGGAATACATTTGTTAGTTTAATTATTTTGGTTATTTTGATATATAAATACATGATGGTTATGGATTTATAAATGAAAGTTTGGTAATTAAATTATATCAAATATAAATATAACTAATATTTTGGATATATATAATTATATTTTAGATTTTTCGGATACCTAATTTGGTTTTTGGTTCGCTATGGATTTGATTCTAGTTTTTTCGGTTCTGAATCAATATCAAATCAATTATTTTTCAGTTTTGGTCCGGTACAGTTTGGTTTTGGTTATGTTACCGGCTCTCTCAAGTCTCAACTGTCACAACGTAATTAGGCATGACCACGGTTACGGTTAATGTGGTTCTGGTTAATTAACCAACGGTTAACGGTTATAATTTTCTTTAACTATAACCTTAACCATTATATATATATGGTTAAGACGGTTACAGTTATATATGGTTACGGTTAATTACGGTTATGGTTAATTACGGTTACGGTTAATTACGGTTACGGTTATTTGATGATTAATATTATTGGAGACAAATTGTATGAAATATATTTATTGTGAATTAGTTAAATTTTGGTATTGGATCGAAACTGAGAAACTCAACATCAAAACACACGAAAATAAGAATAAAAATAGTTTAATATGAAATGTTTGATTAGTTACGAATTCAACTTGTTGTGTTGCTTTTAATAAAGTGAAAATTTTATCCAAACATTTTTATGTATCTTTTCATTGTATACAGTTATAATATAATTTATTTTAAGGATTTAAATATACGGTTAACCGAGTGTTTTACCGTATGGTTAACCGACGGTTTACTATGGTTACGGTTAATTAACGGTTATAGTTAGTATTTTTTTTATAACCGTAACTAATCTACTTATAAGGTTAACGGTTACGGTTTTTAACCGTTTTATACGGTTATGGTCCGGCTACGATTGATAAACGGTCTAGTTGCGGTCAGAAACACGGTTAAGATTTGCTTTTGGTCATGTCTAAGAGTAATGGTCTTGCTGCGGGGAAAAACGTAAATTGTAAACTTTTCTTTATGGGCTTTTTAAGTAAGTGCAATTGATTAAACCCTAAACCCTGTAATTTTTAAAAGGCCCAAAAAAATAAAACCCCGTTTCTTTTCGATTCGATTTTTGACCGTCTTCGTTTTACTTCAAAGAACAAAACAAGCTCCCGCCGCCGCCGTTTTCACGACCACCGTAGGTTTTGAGCTCGAAACCCTAATTTTTCAGTCTCTTTCAAATTTTAACCTATTTCATTCTCAAGTTTGTGTCTTTCTCACTTGATTCTCGAAGGAATTGCGAAATTATGAACAACAACCAAATGGAAGAACCAGAGACGCTCGGCAAAAGAAAAGTATCTGAAAGCCCAAAAATTTCTGATGAGTCTCCAACAACGAAGCGTCGAAGTCTCAAACGTGCTTGTGTACACGAAGTCGCGGTTCCTAATGATTACACACCAACAAAAGAGGAGACGATTCATGGTACGCTTGATAATCCTGTCTTCAATGGAGACATGGCAAAGACTTATCCTTTTCAGCTCGATCCGTTTCAGAGTGTCTCTGTAGCTTGTTTAGAGAGGAAAGAGTCGATTTTGGTTTCTGCCCATACTTCAGCTGGGAAAACTGCTGTTGCGGAGTATGCTATTGCCATGGCGTTTAGGGATAAGCAGAGGGTTATTTATACTTCGCCGTTGAAAGCTTTGAGTAATCAGAAGTATAGAGAGTTGCAGCATGAGTTTCAAGATGTTGGTTTGATGACTGGTGATGTTACTCTCTCGCCTAATGCTAGTTGTTTGGTTATGACGACAGAGATCTTGAGAGCTATGCTTTACAGAGGGTCTGAGGTTTTGAAAGAGGTTGCTTGGGTTATTTTTGATGAGATTCATTACATGAAGGATAGGGAAAGAGGAGTTGTTTGGGAAGAGAGTATTATTTTCTTGCCACCTGCTATTAAGATGGTTTTTCTTTCAGCGACAATGTCGAATGCTACTGAATTTGCGGAATGGATATGTTATCTGCACAAGCAGCCGTGTCATGTTGTGTACACAGATTTCAGGCCAACACCTTTGCAGCATTATGCTTTTCCTGTGGGTGGGAGTGGACTGTACCTTGTGGTTGATGACAATGAGCAATTTCGGGAGGATAATTTTAGTAAGATGCAGGATACTTTCCCCAAGCCGAAATCTGTTGACGGGAAAAAGAGTGCAAACGGCAAATCAGGTGGTAGGGGTGCTAAAGGTGGTGGTGGACCTGGTGATTCTGATGTTTACAAAATTGTTAAGGTATGCATACTGTTTATGGATGTCATACTTTGATGCTTGTGGTGCTGAGTTGTAAAATATCCACTTTTTCATGTTGTAAGGTGGGCATTTCATGAATGTGGTTTTAGGAATGTTACTGCAAAACGCTTTATAAATTTTTAGTTCAGGTGTCTCCAAACTTTTCTTATGCTTTGAAGTTCTACTTTACTTCTTTTTAGATGGTAGCTATAGTGTAGATCTAGGCTCTAGTTATATATTAAATCTTGTCGGTTGCTGCAGATGATCATGGAGAGAAAATTTGAACCAGTCATCATCTTCAGCTTCAGTAGAAGAGAGTGTGAACAGCATGCATTGTCAATGTCAAAGCTTGATTTTAATACAGACGGAGAGAAAGAGATTGTGGAACAGGTGTTCAATAATGCCATTCAGTGCTTGAATGAGGAGGATAGATCTTTACCTGCCATTGAACTGATGTTGCCACTGCTGCAACGTGGTATTGCTGTCCATCATTCTGGTCTTCTTCCTGTCATCAAGGAATTAGTGGAGCTTCTTTTTCAGGAAGGACTTGTGAAAGCACTTTTTGCCACAGAAACTGTAAGATGTTTCGGAACTATTTTTGTTTTTCCGTTGTTGGACTGATGTTAAACTATCTGTTATACTAATTAATGACTATTTCTAAAACGTCACTGTTGTATCAGTTTGCTATGGGTTTGAACATGCCCGCAAAAACTGTAGTGTTTACTGCTGTGAAGAAGTGGGATGGTGACAGCCATCGTTACATTGGCTCTGGTGAATATATTCAGGTGGGTTGTAATTAGATGACACTAGTAGTGAACTCGATGAAGTTGCACAAAATGATATTGTAGTAATTGTCTTTTTATATTGAATGCCTGTAGATGAGCGGCAGGGCTGGACGTCGTGGAAAGGACGAACGTGGTATCTGCATTATTATGATTGATGAACAGGTAATTATCAGTAGTTTTGGTTGATTACAATTGCACTGATTACCCGCAGAACCAGTTCCCCATCCATGGATATCTCGATTCATCTCTCTCTGCGTATTATAGTCATGTGACAGGAATATACCACAGCATACTATATGCACCAAAGAATTGTAGCCTTAATACTGTCTTGGAAGAGGATTGATTCAAGATAATTCTCTTTTGTTTTCTCCAAATCGCTTAGATTTGTATATGGTGTTATTCAACAGATGGAGATGAATACACTCAGGGACATGATGTTGGGCAAACCAGCCCCGTTGCTTAGTACTTTTAGGTTGAGTTACTACACTATTTTGAATTTATTGAGTCGTGCCGAAGGACAATTTACTGCTGAGCATGTTATAAGGCACTCGTTCCATCAATTCCAGCATGAAAAGGTAGCTGTTGGATGCTGTTTCTTTCGTTCTCTGTAAATTATATCTACAAATTTTTTATGCTAAGTTATGGTGGTGTTACAACCTCAGGCCTTACCAGATATTGGGAATAAGGTGTCCAAACTTGAAGAGGAAGCTGCCATCCTTGATGCTTCTGGAGAGGTGCTCTCAGGACTTTCCAGTCTCACGTCTGTAAAATTATTTGGTTCTGTTCTCACCTATTTTATTTTGTCGCAGGCGGAGGTTGCTGAATATCATAAGCTACAACTTGACATAGCTCAACATGAAAAGAAACTTATGTCAGAAATAATAAGGCCTGAAAGGGTGCTTTGTTTTCTTCAGACTGGTCGAGTTGTAAGTTTTCATAAATTTCAGATACTTGATTAAATCCTAGAGATATTGAGTCATTGATTCCAGCCTGCAGCCTGCAAATGGTAGATTGGTTTCTTTGTTATTCCTCCTTATACCAGAAAGACAAAAATTACGTCATAAACTGGTATTGCATCATTATTGATGACTTACTGATTCTAATCTCATATAAGTTCTCATCTATTAGCAGAAAAGGATAGTTAGTAACCAATAGATCGTTACAGGTTAATCATCTTCATATTGTTTACCTTAAGAGATGAATACCCTCATGATGTCCTTTTTGCTATGACAAATGTTTCTTTCATGGGTTGGACAAATTTCTTACAGCTAATTATTCAGGGGAATGTATTGTATATGACTGCAGTTCATGAAAGTAAGTTTTTGATATAACATGAGCTTCATAGCAACTTATTGGGGCAAGTTTATGTACAGGTTAAGATTCGAGAAGGTGGAACAGACTGGGGTTGGGGAGTTGTAGTTAATGTTGTTAAAAAATCTTCAGTTGGAACTGGTTCGGCTTCACAAGGTGGCGGATATATAGTGGATACACTACTTCATTGCTCTACTGGTTTTAGCGAAAATGGTGCAAAGCCAAAACCATGCCCTCCCCGTCCTGGAGAAAAGGGTGAGATGCATGTGGTGAGCACACTTTCATTGCCACCTGACTTGCATGATATTCTATTTGCAAGGGTAGTGGAGTTTTGACAATTTAATCTTTTGTCTTTTTTAGGTTCCGGTTCAGCTACCCTTGATTTCTGCTTTGAGCAGCATAATGCTATCAGTTCCGTCTGATCTTCGTCCAGTAGAAGCAAGACAGAGCATACTACTTGCACTACAGAAGTTGCCAAGTCGCTTCCCTCTAGGGTTCCCAAAACTCCATCCAGTCAAGGTTTCTTTTTAAGCTGTTAATGTAGTACTATCTCCGTTGAAAGGCCTTTACACAGTTTCTTACTTGCCGCCAATATGCATTAATCATATGCTTGCTGTTTTCTTCTTGTCTAAAAATGACTCATCGATCTCATATTGCATATTGTGTTTTATGCTAGGCTTCAATTTCTGAACTTAAAAAATTAGCATAAGATGACATTCAGGTCTCATTGGATCTAAAATAATCTACAGGATATGAAGATTCAAGATACAGAGATAGTGGATCTGGTCAGCCAAATCGAAGAAGTTGAGAAGAAGTTACTTGCTCATCCGATGCACAAGGTATGCTGCATGCAGTTTTACTTTAGCTTCTTATCTTATATCTGGATATAAAGACAGGAGGAAATTTTTTTGTGAAAGCATATTAAGAAGTTAAGCACTTATCAGTATTCTAGTCTCATAATTCCTGTGTTGCAGTCTCAAGATGATCAACAAATCAAGAGTTTCCAGAGGAAAGCCGAGGTGAATTATGAAATTCAACAGCTCAAATCGAAGATGCGTGATTCCCAGGTATATTAAGTACTTGCTCTCCCATGAACAAATCATGCATGAAATTTTTTCTTTATCTCTGTATGGACTAGAAAACTGTAACAGGAGAGGAATTTTTATGTTTCATACCTTCCTAGTGTCTTTAGAATAAATTGTAGAATGTTCACTGATTACTAGACTCTCTGTTATAGTTTAAGACTATCTATTTTCATCTCTTTAGTATCTTACAGCATATTTCTTTTAACCTCTGCAGCTCCAAAAGTTTCGAGATGAGCTTAAGAATCGTTCTCGGGTATTAAAGAAACTTGGACACATTGATGCGGATGGTGTCGTCCAGTTAAAAGGACGAGCTGCGTGCTTGATAGACACAGGGGATGAATTGCTTGTCACTGAACTGATGTTTAATGGTATATAAACTGCTTTAGCTAACCACTTATAAGTTTAGGCCGTTCAGACGACTGAGGCAATGTTTATTGGTTGTATCACACTATATGTAATTGCGTTGTGGTTCCTTTAAAATCCTGATCAGGTACTTTCAATGATCTGGATCATCACCAAGTAGCAGCCCTTGCAAGCTGTTTTATTCCTGTGGATAAATCAAATGAACAGGTAAATTTAAGAAATGAACTTACTAAACCATTACAGCAGCTCCAAGATAGTGCACGAAAAATTGCAGAGGTAATTTCATTTCCCAGCTGAAAGGTTGTTTATCTATTTGCTCGATATATATTTATTCTTTTCCCGGTAATCCTTACTGTTTGTGTGATGCCAGATACAACATGAATGCAAGCTGGAAATTAACGTTGAAGAGTATGTGGAATCCACCATTAGGCCTTTCCTGATGGATGTTATCTACTCTTGGTCAAAGGTTGGTATTACTTAATATCAGAAATGCTGCTATATATAATTAATAGTCGACATATTATGATGAGAGTACTTGAAACAGACTCAAAATAATCTCTGCATCCAGATTATTCAATAGAATACCCAACTCTCCCCAACCACCTTTACTCGCTAGTCCAATATCATTCTAATCCGTGACTAAATAGGTTGATGTAGAATTATGCATCCACTGTAATGTCTTGTGGATGTATTAATTCCGTCCACCTAAATATTCTAATCATTTACTCTAGCTAACTCAACTACTGGATATGTGTGTGGCTGACATGGTGATATAAACGTCTGATCTCTATTTATGTCTTATAAGCTTAGAAAAATGAAAACCTGAGTAATAAACTTCGTGCTTGTTACATAACATATTTGTATTGTGCACAGCGAATGTTATTATGTCTGCGGTTTACTTTTTCATTCCTGGATATTGAAATCAACAGGAAATTTGATAATCTTGATTGTTTTCTCTTTGAAAGGGGGCGACCTTTGCAGAGATTATACAAATGACTGACATATTTGAGGGTAGTATCATTAGGAGCGCTAGAAGGCTCGACGAGTTTTTGAACCAGGTAACATCACCAGACTCTCTTTATCATCTGCAATGACATTTCTGTGAACCTCTAGATATCTGATGCCACTTTGATTGGGAATCTCTTCAGCTTCGAGCTGCAGCAGATGCCGTTGGAGAAAGCAGTCTAGAGAGCAAGTTTGCAGCAGCTAGCGAGAGCTTGCGACGAGGTATTATGTTTGCAAATTCGCTTTACTTGTAAGTACACTCTTGCAGAATTGGGGCAGCCGTGCGACGCAACATGTTGAACCATAACTTCATAGATAAATGCTTGTTTGTACTTTCATTGATCTGTAATCACAATAGCTTTTTGAATCACAATAGCTCTTAGTGTGTCAGCAAGTTGGATAATGATGAAATTTGCAGAGCTGTTAAGGTATCTGATTATATAATGTGCCAAGTTAACCATCTTGAGGCTGGGATAGCTTGGTAGTTTCAGCATAGTGGGTTTGCTTTTACTTTTATGAATCTTAGGAATTTTATTAGTTCCAGAGATAAGAGTATGTTACTGTACAAACGCAAAATGTTTGCTTGTGGGTGTCTTCATCTAAGTTTCAAGATCAGCATAGACTAAATTCTCTGCTTTGGTGTCTTACGAGAAGAGGACTTGAGTTTCTCATCAATTACTCAATTTAGTAATTGCTACAAAATCCCAACAGTTGTTCACAATCTCATGGACTTTGTTAGCAATGTAAAGTCGGACTCTATTATGCATATAAATATTGTCAAATTGTTACCATAAATACACCAAATAAATTTTTGGAAAAATTCTCTTAAATACCATTAAAATGGATATTTTTTCCAAAAATACTAATATGAAGAGTCCAATTGGTGACCAATTTTTTTATAAAGAATGAAAAGGAATAAAGTTATTCCTCCTTGTTCCTCATTTTGTTTACCATTTAGCAGTAATATATATTCCAAATTTTGATACATGGACCCCACACTATTCTTATACATTTTTTTATTTGAGGAATCATAGAAGAAAATGGTTCCTCTTCAAATTTGATTGGAACAAATAGGATAACAAATAAATAAAAAAAAAAAAAGTCATGCAAAAGTTGTTGATAACGTATAAAAACAATGCAACTATTATTCTGATGTGATAACGTCAAACTCTTTTAGGTTCTTTTGATAAGTACAACTAATGTTTAAACAATTCGTTCATATCTTATATAAAATGTAAACTAATCTTTCTATGTCTCATAATTATCTCATGAATCTATACTATTAAAGTTGAAGTACACAATGAATTTACAGTATAGTTTCAAAATGAAATTTTTATCAATTCTAAATGGGTTAACACGCGGATCTAACTAAATAATCGGATATGTTAATCGGGTTTAAAATTTTTAATCACATCCGTTTATCACAGAAATGAATAACACGCGGATCTAACTAATCATTCGGATCTATTACTCGGGTTTAATATGTTTAATCACATCCGTTAATTATTATGCTTTAATCTCATTCGTTCATTGTTTATACGACAATTAGCATAAGATACAATTAACATGAAATCATATCCGTTAATTCACAAGTTTTAATCTCATTTGTTCATTGTTTATACGAATCAGAAAAATAAGATACAATTAACATGAAATCACATCCCTTAATTAACAACTTTTAATCTCATTCGTATATTGTTTATACGAATAAGAAAAACAATGAACAATTAACATGAAATCACATACGTTAATTCACAAGTTTTAATCTCATTTGTTCATTGTTTATACGAATCAGAAAAATAAGATACAATTAACATGAAATCACATCCCTTAATTAACAACTTTTAATCTCATTCGTAT
>NW_006238921.1:10491344-10570842 GCF_000375325.1 Capsella rubella
ATTCGTTCATTCTTAGCATTAATTAAATAGCTTGATCCGCAAGCTCAATGTCCTCAAATTGCGTTCAATAACTTCAATTTGCGTTGTTTATTCGGAAATTTTTATATCTTAACTAAATTATTCGGAAATCTAATAACATCTTACCTAAATTACAAATTATAATTTATCATCATCTCATCAAGTTAGGTAACTATAGTCATCAAATATTACCTAAAATACGCCATGAATTGATCTTAGCCCTTAGTTTCTACTAAACAAATCACAATCGTTAATTTAAAAAAATTGATTAGATATTCTAACCACAATCATCCTCGAATGAATATTGCTTCTAGAGTATATTCTGCTAATTATACTCTCAAAATAATTAAAATTACCATAATGCAAGTAATTTCCATTTAAAAAACTAATAATTTACAACTCTATAATTTGTTTCTACGATTACTTTTCAATCATATTCTTCTCCCAACCTAAAAAACCCTACTCGGCAAAAATGTCTATGGCTCTTCCCCTCTCATTCACACCACTCAAAGATTTGAAACCTTACAAAAACTCATGGCGTATTGAAGTCAAAATTCTTCATAGTTAGAGAATGTTTTCAGCTAAGTCTGGTGAATCAATAGAATTGATTCTTGCGGATGAAGAAGTATGTTCTTTTATTTTCCTTTTATTTTATTTATAAAACGTTCATATAGTTTATAATAGTTTACTTTTAATGTATAGGGTGACAAAATGGGAGCTTCTATTAGAAAGGATCATATGAAAAAGTTTGCAAACAGTTTGCGTGAGGGCGATTGGAAGATAATCACCAGCTTTGGCTTGCATCCTTGCACTGGGATGTTCCGACCTTCTCATTTGAAGTACAAGATTACCACACGTTACGGTACTACAATTAATCAGTCTGAAAAGGCTTCTGATGATCAATATTTATCATTCGCCAAGTTTGATGATATCCTTGCTGGAACCCTTGACAAAAACATTTTATTTGGTAAGTTTTAAAATTATTTATTTTACATTGTTTATCGTTTGTTTTATATTTTAAATGTTTTATACTAATCTGTCCTATATATATTTTCACAGATGTTATTGGTCAAGTTGTTTCCTCCGGTGGAATTGAAGTGATTCTTAATCGTAACAACAAAGATATTTTTTGAAATTAAGGAAAGAAAATCATAAAAATAGAACAAATCCAAGGAAAATACTTAATATCCAAAAAACCTTGAAATAAAACAGGATTTGTTTAACAATCCGAAAATAAAATTAAAAGAAATGTAGAAATATAAGGACTTAAAATGTCCAGATCGTGTCACAGTTGCTGTGGAGGCTGGGGATGAAGAGGATCAAGAAGGTGACACTAATACGGAAAAAAAAACAAGTGATGATGTTCAAGATTATTTTGACTGCAGGTAAATGTTAAAAACTAACAATTTATTTTTACATTTAATATTATAGATATAGTGTATTTAATAACATATTCGATTTTAAAATTATTAATCTTTGTTTAACAATTTCAGATATGTTTCTGCATGTGAAGCAGAGTGGAGGATACAAAAGTATCCTATACATTTTAGAACAACACCGGTAATGAAGCTTAGCTTTCATGAAGAAGGGAAGCAGCCTTTGTTTTTCAAAGACAATGACACTCCACAAGATGTGTTGAATCGACCAAGTATTGATGATACCATGTTTACCGGTTGGTTTGAACTCAATCAGAGGGATGCTGATGCAAAGAAAGTGTTATATGAACAGATTCCAAACAACTACATTTGGGATAAGAAGAAAAAAATGTTTCGTCGAAGAGGGAGAACAGGATTTTCGATTGGGAGGATAAATTTTGTCCCACATAATTTAGACGATTCATACCATTTGCGGATTCTTCTAAACAACGTGCCTGGAGCAACCTGTTTTAATGACATTAAAACTGTCAAAGGTATTGTTCATAAATCATACAGAGATGCCTGTTATGCTCTAGGGTTGTTAGATGATGATAAGGAGTATATTGAAGGTATAAAGGAAGCCAATTTTTGGTGTTCGTCTAAATTTTGCCGAAGACTTTTCGTTATAATGCTTTTATCTGAGAGTTTAAGCGATCCACGAAATTTATGGGAAGAAACATGGCATATTTTGGCAGAAGATATAGAAACGAAACTAAGACGAAAGACAAAACGTCAAGGTATGATTTTAATCTATCTAAATGTGAGTACTTTATAACTTATATTTTTATCTACTCTAAATTTCACTTCTTTTTTAATAGATCTTATCTTGAGCGAGAAGGAGAAAATAAATTTCACCCTTAGAGAGATAGAAAAGCTTTTGAAGAGAAATGGATCATCTCTTAAAAAATTTAAAGTCTTGCCTCAGCTATCAAGAGAAGATGCACCCACACATAATCAGTTGATATTGGATGAACGCAACTATCCACGCGAAGAATTGACTAAAAAGCATGCTGGTTGGTTGCAGATAATAACGGAAGAACAGAGGAAATGTTATGATGAGATTATACAATCTGTTCAAAAAGACAATGGAGGAGTTTTCTTCTTATATGGATTTGGAGGTACCGGTAAAACGTTTTTGTGGAAAGTATTGTCTGCAGCAATCAGATCAAAAGGAGATATTGTTCTGAATGTTGCATCAAGTGGAATTGCTTCTTTATTATTAGAAGGTGGAAGAACAGCCCACTCGAGGTTCGCACTACCTTTGACTCCAACTGAAACAACTACATGCAACATGTCCCGTGAATCAGAACTTGGTGAATTGGTGAAAGAAGCAAAGTTAATAATATGGGATGAAGCACCGATGATGAGTAAGTACTGTTTTGAGACATTAGATAGGAGCTTGAGAGATATCATGCAAAATACTGAACTACCGTTTGGAGGAAAAGTAGTGCTATTTGGAGGTGATTTCAGACAGATACTTCCCGTCATTGTAGGCGGTGGAAGGGAAGAAATTGTTAGTGCTTCTTTGAACTCTTCCGCTTTATGGAATCACTGCAAAGTCTTGAGGTTGACCAAGAACATGAGACTCATGCAGAACATTGCTTCTACCGAAGCCCGAGAGATTGAAGATTTCTCTAAATGGATTCTATCTATTGGAGAAGGAAAGGTTAACGAGCCTAATGATGGAATTGCGGAAATTGATATACCAGAAGATATTCTCATTTCTGAGGCTCAGTCTCCTTTGGAATCGATCATCAAAGCGGTTTATGGCACAACCTTTGCAATGGAGAATGATCCGAAATTCTTCCAAGAACGAGCTATTCTTGCTCCAACCAATGAGGATGTTAATTCTATAAATGATCTAATGTTATCAGCACTCAACGGTTAGTAAATGTTTTGTACTTCTTTACTTATTAATTTTATATCCGTAATATGAATTAAGTTAAAGCAAAAAATTAACCGTTGAGAACAAAATTTATTTTGTTTGCAGGTGAAGAACGAATCTATTTAAGTTCAGATTCAATCGACCCTCAAGATAAACGTTCCCAAAAAAATCCGGTATATTCTCCTGATTTCCTAAATACTATCAAGGTTTCTGGGTTGCCCTACCATAGACTTCGTCTTAAAATTGGTTGTCCGATAATGTTGAGTGCGCAATATTGATCCTCATGGTGGCTTGATGAATGGTACAAGACTTCAGATTATGCAAATGGCTGACCATGTTATTCAAGCTCGGATTTTAACAGGCACAAAAGTTGGGAAAATTGTTATAATACCAAGAATGTTGATCACACCATCAGATACGAGATTGCCTTTCAAAATGAGAAGAAGACAATTTCCGGTGTCTGTTGCATTTGCTATGACTATCAACAAGAGTCAAGGGCAGTCCCTATCTTATGTTGGTATATACTTGCCTAGACCGGTGTTTTCTCATGGGCAGTTATATGTCGCATTGTCAAGGGTGAAATCAAAAGCAGGTTTGAAGGTGCTTATTACAGATACAAAAGGAAAGCCACAATGGAAAACACTTAATGTCGTATTCAAAGAAGTATTTCGAAACCTTCGTTAGAAACTTCAGGTTTTAAATCTTTTTTCTTCTGATTTTTTACTTATATTTTCTTCTTAATCATTTATATTCATACATTTGATCTATTTCAAGTTTTTTTTTTTCCAGGTCATTACAATGATCAAGCAAATAAAGATGACATTTTCATGATCATTTTCTTTTGAGCATTTAGAATAACTGTTGCAGGTATAAATACTTTACCTTTCATTTAAAATTAATAAACTAAGTTTTACTAATTGGTGTTTTTTATATGACATTTTCTCATATAATTTTTTTTTACTTTCATTGCAGTTGAATACCCACCAACAGAATTACATATCAGCAAAATAAATACTCAATAAAACCGTCTACTCTATACATTTTCGTTTTCCATTCATTTTGAATATTGAAAGATTAGTTTATCATAAATTATTCCCAATAACAAAAAATTTCGGAAAAAATCTAATCTCTACTTTAACAGACACAAGTATTAGTCATTTAAACAAACCTTCAAACTATATTTAAACAAATATTTTCAATTTACAAAGGTTGACCACACTACAGTGCTCTATATATTTTTCGATATTACACATACGGTTAAATATATATATATATACTTATATTACAATATATGCGTGCTTATATAAAAGCCAAAAAATATACATAGTAAAATTAATACACACTTATCTATTAATTATAGAGAAAAAAATATACAAAAACCACCAAATATTTATACAATACATATTTTATACATTACATATTTTAATTTTTATAAAAAAAAAAAATATTCAACCGTGCGCAAGCACGGGTTCTCCTCTAGTTATTCAATTATGTTTAAAGTCTTATGCAATACAATTATAAAATTTAAACTAATCTTTCTATGTCTCATAATTGCTCTGTTTTTTTGGTTATCATTTACTATATCATTTGTTCTATTTTTTCCCTGCGTCCATTCCTTTTTTTTTGTTCCTTTTTTTTTTTTTCTTATGTTCCTTTTTTTTTCTTGTTCCTCTTCATTCTTTTTATTCCTCAATAGGTTACCCGTAGGAGCCGAAGTTTAACTTCCCACAATACCACTAAAATACACTTTTTTCCAAAAATATTACAAAACTAAAACTTAAATTTTTAACATTCAAAACTACAGTAATTTCTAAATCCTAAAAACTAAACCCTACCCCTAAAACTATACCCTAAATGTAAATAGTCAACCCAAACATAAAAAATGATACTTCTACATCTTCAAAAATTAATTTTGTAAGTTTATTCTATTTTTGGAAAACTAAAACTTTTGTGGTATTTTTGGAAAAAAAACAAATTGTAGTATTTTTGAAAAAAACTTAAAACATGCTATCTGTAACACCCCCTACCCGCTCTAACACCAAGAACGAATAGGGAGCGCTACTTAGGACCCTCGTAGTCGCTCGACCAAGGTAGTTCATCATTTTCGTCCAACCACGAGTGCCCGACCTCCCGGACACGGCCTAAGCCTTTAAACCCGTACTGCGAACGAGAGTTGTGTTAAATCCGAACAAGACTTAATATTAGTTGGAACAACCATTTAAGCTTTTGAAAAACTTGCGTCTTTGTACATATATAGTATATGCCGAAATGGTTACCGAAAAACGTTTACACGAGTCGGATCCTTTCTTGAATATCATACATAATATAATTAGTAAGAATTTACAAAGGCTGTAAAACCTACATTGATTCGTCTTAGGTCACTTGCTCCTCTACGAGACTATTCGGCTAAGAAATCCTGTAAAATTAAAGTAGGAACATAATTAATCTAGCATTACTTAGTGAGCCCCAAACTAATATAATTCTACCTGTAACCTACACAATACACTAACAATCCATCGAAAAAGACTCGAACAACACATGCAGTGGAGAACCTAAAATGTTATGCATGCATCTATGAATCCATCAAGGCCTTTCACAAATACCTGATATCCCCAGGGCAACGCCCCACACTCCTAGACACATAGTCTATAGAAGAACTGTCTACATCGTCATGTAGCTACTCGGTGTGTCGCGACCCAGCTCCGAGCTTCGTATACGATCACGTTACCTACCGTACCATATATGACGGGGTAACATGATCCATCCGGTGCTAGCTCCAACTAACACATCCACTTTATTCCTACTTTCATGCATTATGACACAATGCAAAATACTACAAGGCAAGCTATAACATTGCATCCAAGATTCAAGCTTCATGAAAACGACACAAGCTAATGCTTCCAAGTAAAAGCTTTTCACTACTATCCAAACAACCATCCAAGTTATAATATATATCCAATACCCAAACATCACAACAATACAACTATTCTATTATCCAAACAAACTATCAAAGATGTCCAATGTTTAAGCATCATACAACAATACAAACCATCTAACCATAAATTATTCTAACTCCTCCAAAGTCTAATTACTAAGGCAATTACTCAACAAACAAGCTAACCAAATAATAGAACTAACCCAAGCAACAATGCCTAAGTAGTATTATCATTTATACTAATTATAACTAAGAACTACTTAACCTAATTAATTAACTTAACCTTAAAACTAACTAAGTAATTAATAATAAACCTCTAATTAATTAAGACTAAATAAACAAAACAAGAATAAAATATCCTATTCACGTGCTACTTCACGTGACCGGGAACTCACATAATTCTCCTAAGGGTTTTCTCCTCTCCGAGAGCTTCTCCGGCGGACTAAGAAATTTCCTCTTCTTTTTCGGGTCTGGGTAAGAAATGAGGACGAAAAAGGGGGGGGGGGTTATATAGGGGGAATAAGTCGGTTGGGGTAGAACGAGGTGGCCGTTGGTCGCTTAGTGTCGCGACACATTGTCGGACACTAAGATAGCTCTGGACGGCGACACCTCGCTAACGGATAAGAACTAAGGGTTGTGGATAACTATCGCCTGAAATGGATAAGGATGAATGCCTTAACGGATAAACATTGCCAAGAATTGATCCAGACTGTCTGTTTCCTTTGCTGGTCGATATTGCATCTGGACCGTCAGTACACGCGAGTATCAATATGGCCGTTACCTGCCATCGATCATCGGCTGACGGTCGACCCTCCTTCCCGTCTGATGCCAGCTTGAGGAAACAAACTTACCGAGTACTTTCTCGTGCAGATCATTGAGGATAATCCGCATTGGCAATGAATCCTTCATCCGGCTACCGAGAGCGTTTGTTGTCCAACGTCTGGTTTCTGCATTCTATCAAACATCCTCGACCAAACCTATTTTTCTCTCGATAACTTATATTTTCCCTTCGACTAAACTATAAGTTCTAGTCTAAAACTAACTTAGGGACATTACATAGGGGTTTCTTGGCCAAATGAATGGTTATGGTCGTTAGCCTTGTCTTGATACCATGTTCCGTCTGTCGGAGAATCATTCCGATCGTTCGTTCTCGGCCATCACTCGTACTTTCTTACTCCCTCGCTTAAGCCTCTTCACCGTGGTTTCGGGTCAATGGAACAATCCCTTATCTTGTACTTCATTCTCAATAGAGATCTCCAAAGGCTTAAGTATTATTTTCTTGAAATCTCTACATAAACTTTTGTTGTATCGTTCTCCTTTCACCTTGGTCGGATCAGTCTCTTCATATGGCTTCAATTATCAGAGTTGGATTGTTTTTCTCGATCTTCTCCAGAGTATTGTCCATTGGAACGTTGATGAGGACATACGACCGGATATAGACGTGTGTTCGACGGACGTCCTTGAACTGGCGACGGGTGACCCTATACCTACAATTCATACGGTCATAGCTGGACCAATGACCCGTTCACGTACAAGGAAGTTAAAAGAGACGTTCAATGAAGGAGTTGAAGCACTGATCAACACAACGGACCAAATCGGTATTCTACCGACCGACCCTCGACCCCCGGACGCGAGTAGGAGCCTTAACGAGTTCCATCGACCAAACAATGAAGAACGAGGAAAACAAGGTGAGTTTCATCGACCAAGCCCATATTTTAAGACTAATGAACGAGCTGATTCTGCAGAAAACCTCCTAGAAGCACAAGTCGATCGAGCACCCTCACCCGGCACCGACGACACGAGCGCACGAACGGTCGACCCAGACGACCCACCACCAAATGCCAAGGGAATCAAAACTCATCGACAAAGTGATGATTCTAACAGCTCCTATCAAGACCGTTTGGAGAAACACCCCACAGAACATGAAGACGCACGCAAAGTACCGTCCATGGCCGCCGGGAAGCTTGTACGGAGTGAAGTCGCGAACCAAGTAGACCCAAACAGCTTTAGGCTTCAATATTCACTCGATAGGTGGTGTTTCTGGAGCTAACCATCAAAGCCAAGATGCCCACGATCGAGACGGATTGGGAGATGGTCGAGAGGAGCCCTATTGCCTCCGTATCGGCACAAGCAAGACCCGCAACACTGAGAATGGAGGGATTGACCGTATAGGCTCGTACGAAGCTGAGGATAGCCCAGAAAACAAGAGACAAGGTGAAGAAGACGTCGAAGAACCAGAGATAACTACGTAGCCTCTCATTTCTTCGAATAAGGTAAGTTTGCTCTTTATTATTTCCATTTTCTCTTAATTGTTTTGCAGAGCCTATCGACCGATCTTTTGTTTTATTTCTTTGAGTCTCAGTCCTAGAGAGTTGAATCCAAGCCTCCAATGACGGAGAGGGTTCACTTGTGCGAATGATACAAGTTTCCATTTTTGGTTTTTTTCCTTACTTTATTTTGTAACCGTTAGTTTCATGAGATTGAATCTCGACCCTTGAAGGTCATGGCTGAAGGACTATTAATAAAGTCTCATTCGCAGCCTTGTAGTCACGTTTTTACCCTAGATCAATAAAGCTGAACTTTCTTCTCTTGCGCCGTTTGCGAGTTGAGAGCCTTACACGAGTGTTCTTGAGTGGTTTCCCCTTGAATCGATCCGTGTGAGTTTGTTACTTGGTTTTGCGAGTCCCTACTGTCTTAAGTTTACCTTGTTATCCTTGTTCGTGGTTCCATCGAGAGAGAGCAAAGGCCAACTCGATAAGCCCTGGTCCGTCCATTCGTTTTGTCCGTTTGGAGCGTGTATCAAACGTGAATCTTCTTCACCTTTTCTTCTTTCTCGGCAAAGAGTAAGGTAGCTACTTTGGATTTTTCACACTTGATTCTCTCTGCGATCATCTCAACATGGCTATCGACTTCCATTTCCTGGCCGGCTGGGGTTAGGATAATTGTCCTAATTTCTATGGTTTTCTCTCCGGGTTCCTTAATATACCTATCCCTATTCCTAACAGATATTCATGCACACACAAGAATTAATAAGGAAAATGAGCAAGCAAGTAAGAAAATTAAAACAAGCAAGGCAAGAGAGAAATATGAACATGGCATAGTCATATCATCCTATCAGTAACAAGCCTATCTTCACATAAGTAACACACCCATCGCGGTAGTATCTCACACACACACCGCTTATTCAACCCCTCGACAAAATCCAACCACATCCAAAAAGATTATACAACATAGAACCGCAAGTTACTAGTGGCCTAACCATAGAACCGCAAGTTACTAGTGGCCTAACCATAGCCGCTGTTGTACACACATAAATGGGATTAGTGCCTATTTTCTATTAAGGTTGGGGTTCCCTATCAAGGAAGCCTATATTTAAACCTAATGCACGGACAACCTGAGATGAAACAGAACGAGGAGGACGGAGTGTAACGCCCCCGAACCGTCTCTAAGGCCGGACAAGCCGAGAGACGACCCGGACACGCTACTGAGGGCATGGCCGGATACGAGCGACCGAGGTTCCCGCGGTGGGATACGGGCAAGGCATGATCCCCGTCCGGTCATCGAGTCCGAGGCTTTGCAACCCCTTTCCCGGACGACACGAATGAGGAGTTGTGTACACCCACCGACCCGGACAAGGCCGATGGGGGTGGAGTTATATCAGCTCGAAAACGCCATGGTTTTTCCCCAAAAACTTCCTTTAATTATTTATATTAAAGTTTACAAAACAAGTTTACCAAAGCGTTTTCAACATGGATCCATCGAGAAAATTATACATAATAGAAAAGTAATATTTTTGCAAAAACATGAAAAATATCCTATCTCCGGCTCCTAATGTTTGCTACGGTCTAGACTCCTTATAAGAATAAACCTACAAAACAAAATGAGCTTTGAGTATTCTAGTAATACTCAGTGAGTCGGATACCCCCAAATCTATCATGCAATTTCCCCCCCCCCCAAAACCCCAAAATAAACAAGCAAGAATCAGAGAAAGTGATAGCGGAAGCATAGAAATCCAACAAGCAAGACAAGCAAGACAATTAAGACTCGGCTAGCCTAAAACTAGACTCGACTAGCCTAAAACTAGACTCGACTTAATCTAAGACTCGCTAGACTCCACTCCCTATCCTATCAATAATCTGATCCGTTCCTTCATCCTTTTCTTTTCTTTAAAAATCGCTCAGGATGAAACAACGAAGGCATTCAGTCCGGAGGATACATGGTTGCATCGTCGATGCAACATCTTGGGCTAGTCGCGAGCTAGGAACCAAGCATCCTGGTCAAGACCTGAGAAACCACAAAGGTTACCTCTTCGAGACCCCATCACCAGCGTCAAGGAAACAGATTATCGAACCTAAGAATCAAATCTACAGATCTGAAACTAAAGACTCTCTAAAAGCAAGAAATTCTACACAAAGAAGATCAGTACTAGAAGAGATAACAAACAGCAAACAAGCAAGCAAATCAAGCAATCATCAAGTAAACAAGCAAGCAAAGCAAAACAAACAGGCAAGCAAGTATGATCCTAATATAGGTGATAGTTCTCGGTGATTATTAAGAAACTAGCCTAGCCGGATTAACATGCGGGTTCATTTTAGTTGGTCATTTTAGCAAGCACTATCTTGTAATTAAGCCGGATTGTTTAAGCATGCGGGTTCATTTTTGCAGAATTTAAAGGCTATCATGCAGGTTCTACAAAAAGAAAAGCAAGCAAAACACGCAATAGGTACGTACACAAGTCCGAAGACTTATGCAGCACCCCACACAATTTGTATCCAACTCACAGTGTTTTTATCGACGATTTCCTTCTTCTCTCACTGAGGCAGGCACGCGAGGTCTTCTTCTTCTCGGATCTACTTTTTGGCAACAGACTTCTCGACTTCGGCAACGAGTTTCTCGATCCTTCGACAACGAGTTTCTCGATCCTTCGGCAGCAACAGTCGATCGGAGGGGCAAGTTTCTCGAACGAAACTTTCAAGAGCGAGAGAGAAATTCTTTAGAGTGAGAAACTTGTGTCGTTTGGGCTAACAAACACAAATGACGCTTCACTGCTTCTATTTATAGAGTTTAGATTCGGAAAAATAGCTAGCTTTGGAAATCGCATGCATTCGCCAGGTGTAGGTTTGGGTTTGGCGAAACAAGCCATCTCTGGCTGCCGGACACGTGGCAGCCATGGAGAAGAAAAAGGATTTTGTTCGACTGCATTCATTGAATCTTCTCCCATATCTTCGCAAGATATTTTCTCGGCTTTTCTCTGGATTTTTTTATCGGATATTGCCATGTGGCAAGGCTGTCGAGTGAATGGGTTCACTTAACAGACAAAAAATCGGATTTCTTGATCTTCTTGAGATTTTCTCGATCACGATCGGACATCTCAGTGCTTAAAGAGATTTCTTTGGCAAACTTAGCATTCCATCGACAAACTTTCTTCAAAACTTCTTATCAGTGGTTGAACATTGAGATTTTACTTTGGCTCGGCTTCGATCGTCACTTCTTCACTTTGGTCTCGACCGGCTGTCGTCGCGGATCGACAAGATCGATTGTGTTTCGACCATCTTCAACCTTCCTTCGATATTTCGGTAATCCTTCTCGACAAAACTTCATACTTAGTCATTTTAAGACTTTGGGTCGAGATACTTTGCTTCACTTTTGGTCCAATCTTCATGTGGTCGACAACGCTCTTCTCCGGCTACATTCCTTTGTATATCTCTTGACCAAACTTCGTTTCTTCTGGTAAAGCTTCGATAGATCATTGTTTTCACTTTTTCCAATTCTTTCGGAGTTCTTTTCTCGCCCGTTCATTGATGATTTTTCATCCGGCCACTAGATCAGGGTGAGGGTCACTACACGGAGGCTGGGAGGATGGAGGACCGGTAGCATGAGATGGGGATGGAGGGGGAGTTGGGAGGCGAATGAGAGTAGTCGGCTTTGCTGTCGGACAAGAAATGACATAGTGTCTGATCTCTCCACAAAGCAAACAAATGTTGTACAAGGGAGCATACAGTCTGTAGTATTGGCACTCTCGAGGATAGTCCCCAATACGCCCACATATAAAACAGTACGACATTAGGATGTCGGATGTGCTACCAAACCCGCTCATCGGGATAGCATCGGCCAACAGATTGGGACCGAGGTTGAGGACCGGCGAGTTTTCTCTCCATATCATCGTAAGTGGACTGTCCGGGGATGGTATAGTGAACTCCGAAAGGTCTATCATGGGTGGTGGTTCTTCTAGATCTTCTTCAAAATTCTCCACGTCTACAAGTTCGAAGTGAGTTGACGGAGGATATATAGATGATGCTTAATGGGCCTCTAAAGGTTCGAAGTGAACGAACCCGATGAAATACTGATATAGTCTTCGAGCATGAAGACTTCCTTTCCTTATGGTTTTGGCTCCACACAAACACAATCGTCCGAATTTTCCTTGGTCTCTCCCTCATAAGCACGTTTCTCGTTGATTGGGATCTCTAGACACATGTATACATGTTCATTTTTTGTTTATTGGTTTCTATTTGCTCATGGGGGCTTGGATTGGTTACTGACTATTATTTTATTTTAGGGAGATTTACTTAGACGTTACATAATTTAGTAAATGACCAAAATCATTTTTTTTTATTAATTGCATATTTCGAGTAAATTTTCGATTGCCAGTGTGTCCTTCTTACATGTTATAGGAAAAAACATAATTACGAAGAATGCCATTGCCGTGTTAGAAAAAATGCATCGCCACGTCATAAATCATGCGCGTGTATTTTATAACTCAGCAGCAACGCGCTAAAGTGTTAGTTACGGGTGACTTACGCTATGTTACGGCTGATTTTTGGAAAATGGCTGAGTTATGAGCGAACAACTGACTTACGAACATAACTCAGACAATAGCGACGACTGACTTAATAAAATCTGGTTGAGTGATGAGCAAACGGCTGACTTACGCGTATAACCCAGTCGCAGTTACGGCTGAGTTTTTTCCCGATGGTTGGTTTATCAAAATTTTGGCTGAGCTATTGCTTTGACACGGGTGACTTAAATTTTTTCGGTTGGTTGAGTTATCGACAACGGGTAAGTTATGGTTTGTCGTTACGGCTGACTTCTGTTTTAGGAGACAAAACTCAGCCGTAATTGGCTGGTTTAACGGAAAAATCAGCCTTGTTAAGGCTGACTTATAAGCGAAAGATTAATTACTAGAATATTATGTAGTTACGGCTGACTTATTAAACGTTACGACTCAGTTACAGATTTTCATTTACATTTTGGCTGAGTTAGGCCGCCGTCTTATCATTTTAAAATTACTTAAATATTATTCATATTTCGGCTCACTTAAGTTTTGTTTGATGGCTGATTTAATTAGGATGAGTTACATATTCGTTTGGTCCCTGACTTACGACGTCAAATGCATCATTCCATGTCATCATCAGCGATATTCAGAAAGAAACCAAAACGAACAAAGGTCTATGCTAAACCTTTTTCACATTGCATCAGTCAGACGAGCTACATAGAAAGATGGAATCTTTATAAAAACTAAAACAACCAATAAAAAACATCAAATCTTTAGTTAAACCCTTCAAATAGAAACCAAACGAACAAAGGTCTATGCTAGACCTTCTTTTAACATTCCATTAGTCAGACGAGCTACATAGAAAGATGGAATCCTGATAATAACCAAAACAAACAACAACAAAACTAAATCTTTAGCTAAACCCTTAAAATAGAAACCAAAACGAACAAAGGTCTATGTTAAACCCTCTTTTCACATTCCATCAGTCAGACAAGCTACATAGAAAAGATGGAGAATATATAAATTACTAGTTTAGTACCCGTCCGATGGACGGGTTATCTTTATTTAAAATTAAATTAAAATTAAAATTAACTTATAAAAAATAATTTCAAATCTTTTTTTGAAAAAATAAGGGAAAATTATTTTCATTTGGAAAGAGATTTTATTTGGTTTGAAGTATCAAATAAACGTATATATATATCTTTAAATTCGTTATTAAACATTAATTATATAAATATAGTAATGTCAAGCTGACAATCACCAAAATATTTGGGAGCTATTCACTATTAGTCGTAATATTGCTAAAATATTTTTAAAAAATCAACCCGTGTTTATACGCGGGCCCTTATCTAATAGATATATATAACTGACAGTCAAAACCAAACCAAAATCAAACAAAAAGTTTTTTAAATACCTTAATAGTCATTTATGATAATCCCGACAATTTGTCTAGTGAATATTATGAATACCTTATAAATTACAATATTATGAATATAATTGTAAATATAAATATCAAATTTTTTTACTTTTTAACTTATAAATACCTTTTAAAAACTGTTTAAAAATCATTTAAAAACCTTATAAAACTTGTAAAAACGATTTAAAACCTTTTAAAAAACTATAAAATATTTATATCAAATTTCCAAGTAGTAGTTATTATATAGAAGTACATTATAAACCATATAAAACTTTATAATTTTTCATAATTAAACAGGGATATGTTTGAAAATGGATAGATAAAAGGGGTATTTTTGAAAAGGGGTACACCAAAAGGGGTATTTCTCAAAAATTCTCTTTAATTTATAATTATTTTATATATTTTATTTTTTAATGTTGTTTAAAAATTCTTTTTTTTTATCTTTTTTTCCAACCACACATAATTAATCTATTTTTATCTTAATATTAACAAAATTAGATATAACATGTTGCGATATCTTATGTTTTACTTGACACTTTATTATGATCACGTGAGTTAGTAAATTAAAAAACCAAGTTTCGACATACAATCTCGTTTAATTGTTAAACTTAAACAATAATTTTAATTTACAAAGATAAACCATAATTCTCATTTATCATTTCTATACCCAAACCAACAAATCAATTGTTTTAATTGTAAAATTAAAGTTTAAACCTTAATCCTCTTCTGTAAACAAAAACCGACATATATTCTTGTTAATTATAAATTTTAAACCCTATCTTATTAATAAAATAAATTGACATAACTGAAATTAGGTTATTTGTTTAATTTATTAATAAAATTTTAATATATAATTCTTTATAATATATTTTTTATTATATATTTCCTTTTTCGATATGATTAATAATATTCCTATTTTATTTAAAATTTACAAAATTAGAATCGACACGTGTCAACATCTTAACGTTAATAATTGACACATGTCACGATCTTGTTAATGGCTGACTTTGAAAACCAAGGTTTATATAATAAGATAATGTCGTGATAATTAATAACCAAACGAGTCTTAATTTATTGTACTACTCATGTAATTTTTAATTAAAGTCTTAAAGACTGATTTATCAAAAAAGTAATATTCTAATCAAAAATATTTTTTCAGTTAATATAAAGTGGAAATACAAAATTTATTATATATTAAAATAAAAATATAATTATTAATTATTAATTTTATTATTTGAAAAGAGAAAAACTGATTTCAATATTTTGTTCTTTTTTGTTCCATTTTGGTCCTTATCAAGTTTAGGGAGGAACATTTTGGTTCCATTATTCCTCATTTGATGAGCAATATTGAACAACGATGTGAAAAAACTACTTTTAAATGGAGAAAAGAGAGGAATGTCACATTCGTCCTAGTTCTTTTACTAAATTAAAAAGTATGGGAGCTTAAAAGGATATGAGCTCCAACATAATTTTTAGCCTCAATTACACATGTTACAAGAAACAAGCAAGAAGAATCACGTAAAGAGGAGACGCCTCGATGGAATGAACAGGCTGAAGAGTTTTTATATGGGTTCCCCATTTTTATCTAGTCTTGTTTTAATTACTTAATTTCATTTCTCCTTAAGATGTTGTGCTAGCTGTTATTGCAACTCTCATCAAATATGCTATTGAGACTTGAGAGATGGATCACTTATTATCTACTGAAACCTGAAAGAAAACGAAAAACAAAGATAGTTTAGTAATCAAGACATGTTTACAATCAGAAGTAAAAAGACGCTTTCTTTGATGCATTTACTTGGATATGGTTGTTATGCATGCTTTCTCCTGCTAAGTCGATAAGCCTTATAATCTTGGGCAACACATCTTTTCCTAAATTAGGTCTGTCTTTTCGACTTAACGATGCGCAATGCAGACCAATTTTTGCTAATATTAATGTCTCAGCAAGTGGCCAATCAAGAACAACAGGGTCTAGTATCTCAGCAAATTTTCTTTCCTCAATTGCTCGCTCGACTTGGCTTGTTAAGCCCATTGGTGGCTTGGCCGTAAGTATTTGCAAGAGCATAATCCCAAATGAGTATATGTCTGATTTGGTTCCAAGCATACCCGTTTGTTGGTATTCTGGATCAATGTAACACAAGGTTCCAGCAGTTGACGTTATTCTATATTGTATGGCAATGTCATTAACCGAGTGAGGGACAAGTCTAGCCAACCCAACATCAGCAATTTTGCTGACCATGTGCTGGTCAAGTAATATGTTGGCTGGTTTCAAGTCACGGTGCACCAATGGCTCTGGTTTTAATTGGTGGAGGAAATTAAGACATGTAGCGATTTCAGCTGCAATACGGAATCTTAGTTGCCATGAAAGCACTGGATAGTTGCCTCGTCTAAGTAGATGATCTTCTAAGCTACCATTCGCCATGTATTCATAAGCTAAACACCCGTATTCTGCGCATGCTCCAAGTAGTAGAACCAAATTCGGATGTCGTATGCTAGTCAGGACGTCTATTTCTTGTTGGAATTGTGATCTTCCATTTATTGCATCTGGTCTCAAGACTTTTATCGCCACAGGTGTGTAATCTAAAACACCTTTAAACACTGGTCCATAACCGCCTTCTCCAATCTTATGAGTATTTGAGAAACTTTTTGTTGCCTTGTCAATCTCCTCTATTGTGTATTTCCTATACATTTTGTCACTTTTATTTAAAGAGTACCTTGCTTTATTATTATCCTCTACATCTCTCAAAGCTGCCATTTCGATTTGCTTTCTCTTTTGAGCTTCGATTTCTACCATTCTATGAGCTGTCGCTAATGCTTCCATAGCTGCTCTACTCTTTGCCTTCTCATTATTTACCATTTCCATTGCTGCTTCCTTGGCAAGTCTTGCTTGTTTTAGTTTACATTCCCTTTCTAGTTTCCATTTGTGTAACTCCATAGTCTACAAAGATATAGATTTTAGTCTTAATATCTTTAGTTTTTGAATTGCATATACAGTAAAACCTCTATAAATTAATACTCGTTAAATTAATAATCTCTATAAATTAAAAAAATTTATTCCATCTCAAGTTGGGACTAGTGTAATTTTAGACACATTTCGATAAAATAATAAGATAATAATCTTTTTGAAAATCCTTTGTAAATCTATGATCCCATCAATATTATAAATTAATAATTAGGTAAAATTTTCAAAATATATGTATAGTTTTGTTAGAGTTTATTTCTAATATTTTACTATATCAAAAATTGTTAGCATTCTCTTTCAAGACATAATAATAATTTTTTTCTTTGTAATTGATTATATAAAATACTAATTATCATGATTAAATTTTATTTTAAAATATTTTTTTTGAAAAAACTTTCCAAATTAAGAAAATCTCTCTATAAATTAATAATTATTAATTTATCGATAAATTAAAAACTCTATAAATTAATAGATTTTCATGGTCCCAACATTATTAATTTATAGAGGTTTACTGTACACATTAATATATATACCGTTTTCTTGGCTGTGATTGCTTCTTTACAGGCAGTGTTGTACATATCCATTGTATACTTGAGCTCTAGTTTTAGTCTTTTCATCTCAGCTTCTACGTCATCCTTAAAGAATTTATAGAGTAATCAATAAATACAAATTTTTAGGCCTGAAAATGTGATCAATTAAATACTTTTCCTTAATTTAATTACCTGACTATACATTGAAACTGAAGAGAGTCTCCCACTTTCAGGTGAGCTTGAGGAGAATGCTGAATAGGTAGAACACAAGTCTATGGACTGCTTTTCTGATGAGCATGAGGATGTAGCAAAACTGCAACGATTGTCTTCAAACTCAGAACTGACCGAGAGACGAGGCGTCGGTAACAGCCAATCCATGCTTGGCCTACCACTACTCATTGTCGATAAGTCGGAATCTGCCATTGAGGCTCGGTCTGTACCTTCATATCCTCTTCTCAAATAAGGATACCTAGTTGATTTATTATCATTTAGTTGTCCACAATAAATTACCAAATACCACAAGTGTGATGGCAAAAAAAGAACTTTAGAGGAACATACTTGATGTCAATCTCTTCTTGTTTACTTTGAACCGGTTGATATCTTCTCTCAACTTTGGGAATGTTATTATTGTTGTTGGCTTTGCTCGACCGACCTGGTAAATGTGGTCGTATTGTGCAAAGTGGAGGAGGTGAAGACGTTGCTGGTCTAACAGACGATATTTTACCTCTAGAGATTGAATAAACTGTACAAAAATTGGGTGCTCCTTTCATCACTGAACTCGTAACATCTACTGCTTTGAAACGTCTATTTGAAGCATCACATTTGGTTAATATATGACTTTTATTTTGTATTAACAAAAATTTAAGAAGACTATTTTTTTCTTACTTTAAAAGAGTCATCTTAGATGCGCCTAGTACTAGAATATCAATTGCATTCTCTTGTACATATTCTATGATTCCTTTACCAGCATCAACGCCCTCCAATACTACATCTTCACAATTTATCTGGAAATAAATACTCTTAATTTAATAAACCCATAATATTGATATAAATGATAAATTTGTATTTAAACGATAGTTTTTGATTGGGAAAACGGGGAAAATCAACCCAAACTATTTCCCGAAGGTATTTTCATATCCAAACTCGCGTGCTCTGAATTTTACAACCCAAACCAGCTTTCAATTCAAATAACCAACCTGAACTATATCAAATTTTGTCGATTTCAACCTCGACGTTAATAGTATCCCTTCCCATCTTGAAGATTTGGACAATCAAGCTTAAGCTTAAGCTTAAGTTTTCTTGGTTTTTACAGAAGCTTAAGCTTGATTGTCCAAAACTTCAAGATGAGCAGGGATACTGTTAAAGTCGAGGTTGAAATCGACAAAATTTGATGCGGTTCTGGTTGGTTATTTGAATTGAAAGCTGGTTTGGGTTGTAAAATTCAGAGTACGTGAGTTTGGGTATGAAAATACTTTTGGGAAATAGTTTGGGTTGATTTTCCCGTTTTCCCGTTTTTGATTAGTGATGTTTTATGTGATAATTATGATAATACGTTAAACCAATCTATAAATTAATTAAAGAGCAAAACTCACGTCTTTTCTAGTGCAGAAACATCGGAATGGAAGAAACAATTCTTTAACGTAGTCATCTCCACATTTATTTGGGTTAGTTCCTGCATCAATATTATCATTGTTTTATTAGAGGTATATCTCAAAAACATTCTTTGTAAATTGTTTTTTTAACCTTTCACATATATTAAAAACAATTAATATTAAATTTCTCTAATCATTTATCCATAGATTACACCAAATTTTAACAATCCACGTGGCCTGCTTAACGAACATCAGCAAAGAAGACTAACCCTAGCGCCTGACCAACATTATAGAAAAGAAAAGATCTTGCATAAGATCTTACATAAGATTTTTCTTTGAAAATGTGGGGTATCTTAGCTCCTAAGATACCCCTATAATGTTGCCCTAAGTCACCCCGCAAGGTAGGATTTTTTTATTAGTTCTATTCCTAATTATGGAGACTCTTTTACATTATAGACCAATTAAATATATTTTTTTAACGTAGTTGTAAGCTAATTAGAGTCTGAATTTTCATTTGTAAGATGCATTAAAAATCTTTGAAAATCAATCCACAAAAAGAACAAAGGGGTTAATTAAGTAGATAGATGAAAATATAATATTGAACATTAGGCTTATACCATTATTAGGATTGGTTTGCTTGACTCTAACATGAATAAGGGTAAGAGTCTCTCCTGGTGTGAGAAGACTATCAACAGCCCATTTCATTGCAGCCTGACTTCCTTTGCCTCGATCGATCGCAACCGCAACCGCGACGCTTTCGTCTCTTCGGTCGCCCTCTGCCATCATCACCATATATTTCCTAAAACTCTTTTTAACAAACCTAGATTTTTACACTTTGTTAATAAATGCAACATATTTTCAAATAAGTATTGAGAATATATGCTAATATTAGCAAATAGGCAAAAGACAATGTTTCAGACTCTCTTTTCTGTTATGTTCTGTTGTCTTTTTTAGTTTTTTTAGTTTTCTTTTAGGTAAAGCTGTTATTATATAACTGAATGAATATTTTGCATATCTCGAGCTGTGTTCTGGTCATAAAACATAAAACTAAAGTAAAATTATGCAAAACTGTAACATTCTTAATTTCAATTTTTATTTAGTTTAATTTCGAAACAAACATATAATTGTAAAATTTCTATATGCAATAGTATTCAGATTTTAAACGTCCTTTCATCAATAACAAAATATGTACTCTTAATTATACACATCGCTCTTCTCGAGCCTATGTCAAATCAAGCTATAATCATATCAAGAAACAAAGAAAGAGCATGAGTAGTAATGTTGATAATTATCATTCAAGGGCTTAGAATGCATTTGGATCAATGATAAGTGTTGACTTAAATACGTTTTATAGGTTTGCTTTAGTGCTTTCTTCTAGGTGTAACCGA
This sequence comes from Capsella rubella, assembly GCF_000375325.1. Lineage (NCBI taxonomy): Eukaryota > Viridiplantae > Streptophyta > Magnoliopsida > Brassicales > Brassicaceae > Capsella > Capsella rubella. Next base: position 10,512,256 of record NW_006238921.1, read on the forward strand.
TCATATTTAGGCATTAAAATTTAGAAGTCATACAATGTGTTTCAACGTACGTCCACTAAAATGTGTATTATGAAAAAAGTTGAAGATATAATTTATTTTAGATATCCATGATATATAGATAGTTTAAAGAAAAAACATGTCAGGAAAATAAACAACATAAACATTTTTATATTTTTTTGATCAAATTAAACATTTTTATATTTAAATAAATCATATAATTTTTTTTTTATAATTTAAAACCTAAAAATAAGCAATTCCCTTACTAATTCACTATAATCGGATTTTCCAGTTTTAATTTAAATTTTAATCTCTTAAATTTTTTTACTATTAGTTTACCTTTAAATTTTTAAAAATAAGTAATTATCATAAGAATGAATTTATTAAATAGATTTACAAAATATTTTGATAATGAATAATTGAATATAGAGTATATATTTATTTATTTATACAAAACCATAGACACTTTTATATAGATATTTATTTATTTTAGTTTTTAATATTATATCAGAATATTATAAAATATATTAAATCGTTTTACGGTTTTTAATAGTATATTAATTAATTATAAGAATGAATATATTCAAAAGATAGATAAAATATTTAAATATTGATTATAGATTTTTTTTAGTTGTTGGTATTCGCCGGAGTATGTCGACCAGTGTACCAGAATTATATGTCTATGGTATTCACCGCATAAAGTTGTACAGTTGATGCATGTGGCCATGTAATACATCTACTTCGTCTAGTTGAGAATACAAAAGTATACTTGGCATGTGTGAACATGCATTCTCCTATACTTCATGTAGTTAGCAATCTTTTTCCAAAAAAGAAACACCAAAGAAACCGGAACTATGTGATGTTCCACCACAAATGTCCAAGTGACTTTAAAATTCTCTAAAACAAAGACTTCTTCGAAGCTAGACCACAAATGTCTCAATTGTCTTTTCTATTCTTAGTATGCTTTGATACAAACCTCTCTTCTTCATCACTCTCTCTTTCTTTCTGTTACGTTTTCTTTCCTCTGCCATTTCTTCCATATCTCACAGATTATCTCCAGCTTTGTTCATCTCCAAATTCTCCTTCCATCTTTCCCTTGGAGGGGCGCGCATCCTGTGCGCGTTCCTTGATTGGCTATGGAATCCACATCATTCGTCTTCTTTTCCATTGTATCTCTTGTCTTGGTGGCTGTTCATGGCGTATCAGAGACCGAATCTCTCTTGAAATTCAAGAAATCTCTTGTTATAGGGAGAGCAGATGCTTTGAATAGTTGGGATAGAACGAACCCTCCATGTAAATGGATTGGTGTCTTGTGTGATAGCGGCTTTGTTTGGGGATTACGACTAGAAAACTTTGAGCTCTCTGGCTCTCTATACATTGAGGCGTTGATGGGTTTGAAGTCTCTCAGGTCTCTTAGTGTCATGAATAACAAGTTTGGAGGTCCATTTCCAGAGTTCAAGAAACTTGTTGCTCTAAAATCACTTTACTTGTCAAACAATCAGTTTGACGTAAAGATACCTAAAGATGCATTTGATGGAATGGGGTGGTTAAAGAAACTCCATTTGGAGCATAATAAGTTTCGTGGTGAAATTCCAGACTCCTTGGCCAAAAGTCCCAAGCTTTTAGAGCTTAGACTTGACGGGAATCGTTTCACTGGAAAAATTCCCGAGTTCACACATAAACCACATATGTTAAACCTTTCAAACAATGCATTAACTGGCCCAATCCCAAAAATTCTGAGTACAATGGATCCAAAATTATTTGAAGGTGAAGTGGTTTTCTTCTCTTTTGTTGTTCTAAGAAAATCGCATATATGATTATTTTTATAGATAACCATTTTTTTGCCAGGCAACAACGGTTTATGTGAAAAACCTTTGGGTACAAAATGTTCTTCTCCTTACAACCTATCCCCAGCGCCAAAGACCAACTCCAAGAAAAAATCATCAATGTTTTTGTACATTGTAGCTGCAGTGGTAGCAGCACTGGCTGTAATACTCATAATTATTGGAATGATCATCTTTATTAACCGTAGACGAAGGAAGAAACATCCACTACTGATAGCAGAACCTGGACCATCAAGTTTACAGATAAGAGCTGGAATCCAAGAAAGTGAAAAGGGACAAACTAGCTACCATTCACAAAACCGGGCGGCAAAGAGGATGATTCAAACAACAAAACTGTCATTTTTAAGAGATGACAAGGAAAAATTTGAGTTGCAAGATTTATTAAAAGCATCAGCTGAGATTCTAGGAAGTGGCTGTTTTGGAGCGTCATATAAGACATTGCTTTCGAATGGGTCAATGATGGTAGTGAAGAGATTTAAACATATGAACAATGCAGGAACTGAGGAATTCCAAGAACACATGAAGAGATTGGGGAGGTTAAACCATGAGAATTTGCTCCCTATTGTAGCTTATTATTACAAAAAAGAGGAAAAATTATTTGTTTACGATTTTGTTGGAAAGGGAAGCTTGGCTGCTCACCTTCATGGTATTATTATTTTCCTTTCCTTACATTCATTCATCAGAAAACACTACATTTAAATCTTTTTTTGCTAATAATTTATCCATTTTTATGTATCAATTTAGGTCATAAATCGTTAGGGCAACCAAGTTTGGATTGGCTAACCAGATTAAATATTGTGAAAGGTGTAGGACATGGACTTTTGTACCTCCACAAAAATCTACCTAGCCTAATGGCTCCTCACGGTCATCTAAAATCATCTAATGTTCTTCTTAGTGAGAAGTTTGAGCCTCTTCTTATGGACTATGGCTTGATCCCAGTGATCAATGAAGAGAGCGCACAAGAGCTCATGGTGGCTTACAAATCCCCAGAGTACTTGAAACAAAGCCGTGTGACTAAAAAGACCGATGTGTGGGGGCTCGGTGTACTCATCTTGGAGATTCTTACAGGAAAGATTCCTGAAAGTTTCCCTCAAGTCGATAAAGAAAGTGAGGAGAATCTTGCTAGTTGGGTGAGGTCGATTTTCCAAGGAGAGTGGACACAAGAGTTGTTTGATCAAGAAATGGGGAAAATTAACAATTGTGAAGCAGAGATACTTAAACTCTTGAGAATTGGACTGAGTTGTTGCGAAGTAGATGTGGATAAAAGGTTAGATATAAGAGAGGCTGTTGAGAAGATGGAAGATTTGATGAAGGAGAGAGAACAAGGAGATGATGACTTCTACTCAACATATGCGAGTGAAGCTGATGGAAGATCATCGAGGGGGGTGTCAAGTGAGGGAATTAATTTGTCATAAAAATAAAATTAACAAGTTAGCCAGTAAGTATGTTTTTCATGCAAAAGTGGTGTCTCAAAACCGCAACTGCTTGGAGTTAATTGATGTCGTGTCGTCGACACCTTCTCGACCTATGAAAGCCCATAGAAAAAATTGGTTTTCTATTCACATGTGATGTTATTGTGAGAATTTTTCTGTAAGAAAAGTAATGTAGAGAAACATATTTTCCTTTTATTTAACCAAAAAGCATAAAACAACCCTAAAACAAAAGAAATTTATAATGTACTCAACATTTGAATTATATAGGGACATAGACTCGTATAAAAGTTTCTTTACCAAGTTTAACAATTCTCTCAAAGAGTACGCCAAGATAGATGTTGTAATGCCCATGTTTGAAAAGTTATGGAACATTTGAGTTTGTATCGGCAATTGGAGTGGAGTCTATTTAATTCTGGTTGGTTTACTAAGCTAGTCGATTTATTGATTAAATCAAAGGGTGATTGAATTAATTTTGGTTTAGGTAAATCCTGGTCTATTCAAATTAAACAAAGAACCCAATTATTTAACAAAGTGATGTCTCCTTTTGCTGCTGTTTTCCTTGTTATCGTACGTGAATTTCTTAAAGAAAAAGAGAGAAGGAGAGCTCATTCATTTGTGAGAAGGTGAGTAAGTTTTTTTTTGGGGTGTAAGACAAAGGAGGCAGAACTGTTTTGGGGAAATAAGGATTTGACATAGAAAATCGTGTCTAAAGGTAAAGAAATTTGGTATAGTTATACCTAAATATTTTATCTAGATGTTCCTTTTTACGTAATTGGATTCGTATTAATACTCTAGGAGATATCTCAAGTTTTTTGAGGTGATTGGACGCGAATTGGTATTAGCGTGGTTTGAAAGTGCGATCATGTGTTCGTCTAATACATGATCGTCACCAAATTTTGTATGTAGCTCCAAGAAATCTGGGGCCTGCGTTTTAACCGTGGAAATTGGACATGAACAGTTGTTTTCGTTTTATGGCTCCAATTTTGTGATTGTACATTATCAACACCAACTCAAATAGGTTCGCCATTACCAATTATATACCTAATTCCTTTCTTTAATAAAGATATACCTGATAGAAGAGACGCCCAACCATAAGATTAATATTTTTGATCTCTTGCATCTAAGATTGACATGTTAGAGAAATATCTAGCTTTCATTACACGTGAAAATAAAGAAGTAGGGTGCTGCAGTATTCTCCAAGCCTGTATAGCGAGTAAAGCATCACTGAATTTTTCTAGATCATGAAAACCAAAACCACCCTCCTTTTCTTGATATTTGTAATTTTTTTTCAAAGCTATCCAAGTGATTATTTTTTTTGTGATAACTTTTTTCCCACCAAAATTGCATTAGTAAAGACTCAATTTCAGAAATCACACCCTTCAGTAATTTGAAACAAGACATTGCATAGACTAGCATGGCTAATGCTACAGATTTAATCATAACCTCTTTACCTGCCGGGTGTAACTATTTAGCGCTCCAATTTGAAGTTCGCTTCTTTACACGATCTGTGATTGAATTGAACATTTCTTCCTCTTTCGCCCAAACTCTTCAGGTAAACCCAAATATTTACCCCCTCCACCATGTTTAGAAATTCCTAGAACATTTTTAAGGTACTGTTGAGTTGAACCATTGACCCGGATTCCAAAGGTTATCATTGATTTGTCTGCATTTATCTTATGTCCTGAATAATACTCATATACATCAAAAACATCCCTGAGAGCTTGAGAGTTATTTTCTATTAGCTTGACAAAAGAATAGTGAATCATCTACAAAATGAAGATGAGTGGTACTCGGTACCCCATTGCCAATGCGGACTCCCCGAAGCTCCCCATCTTTGGCCTTCAAATTGATCAAATGACTTAATATATCATAACATAGAATAAAAAGGTAGGGTGACAAAGGATCACCTTGTCTTAGTCTTCATTTTGGTTTAACATAACCGTAAGGTGCCCCATTAATAAGAATTTTGTAGCTAATGAACTCACAGTAGCCATTTTCCAATCAATACATTTATTACAGATTCCAAAAAATTTCAAAGTTGTTTCAAGAAAACTCCACTCAACTTTGTCACATCCGTCTTCACTGCTATGTAATTTATGACACCCGTTTACAAACTTTAAGAGAATGCATGATTTCATGGGTAATCATAACATTATCTTGCATCATAAACTATTTCCTCTAAATGAGACTTAAGCCGGTCTTTCCAAAAAGAATTTTTTTAATAAAAAATTCACAATTAAATAAATAAATTATTAATGTACTCAAAACTTGAAATTCAACATGTCGAGTATAAAATATTTTATTAATATATAAAGATATTAATTTTATGTTCTTTTCTATAAATTTATATAGATATTTACATAATTTTTATATAATTTTAAATTCTTTACAGATAAGATCGTTTTTACTATACTAGATATTCTTCTAAAATAAAAATACAATTAGGAAAGCAATTATCTTGCCTTGGAAAGAACGCAAAAATTTCCAAAGTAGTAATAATGTTGCAAACGAACTCTAATAATAGATTCTAAAGCAAATTAAAAGAAAAACATGCAATGATGTAACACCCTACATGTTCTACGCCAACTATGGACCGAGGACGTCATGACGTTAGACGCCCACAACCGAGGTTCCCAAAAAAATTTGTTTGCCCAAATCTTCCAACCGCATAACATACAGTTTGTCGTTCCTCACGATCACGATCTAAAGTTTTGCAACTTGTACTGTCAACGTGAGTTCTTTTAGTTTGGATAGGACTATAATCATGGGAGACATTCGATAGCCATTTCACCTAAATTTTAGGCCATGGGAGGGTATTACAAATGGTAGAGCCAAATTTTAGGCCCTATATCTCATAACATTTTAAAAGGGTGATAGGACCCTACAACAAATTGATAAATTTTTATAATTATTAATTTATAAAATTGATAGGACCCTATATCTCATAACATTTTAAAAGGGTGATATAAACGTAAATGCTATGTAGAGTGAAGAATTAAGTCTGTAGTCATGAAAATAAAGAAATTAAGTCAACTTTAATGTGTAGGTGTGAATATTACATTAGAAGCCCTACTCTTCATCTGTTCCGTTTGTCGGGGTAACAAGAGCATTAAATACCTGCCAAAGCTTGCGCCGCCTGACACAAGCGTCTGAAGTGAGATTTGGCCAAAAAGATTGTGTAAGAGAAAACTAATGATTATATACGCTAATTGATTTGTTGTTGCAAGATATGAAAAAGTGATAGCCTATTTATTACCGTCTATTAAAGTTGGTCTACAAGAAATCACAAAACAATCAAAGAAGTAGAGAATTTCCAGAGAGTAAAACCCTGAAGAACGACCTGCAACACTCATGTGAGTATTAATGACGGAATCTCCCATAAATGAGCTTTGAATCGTCGTTACTTCCCGGTAATAGTTGTTATGCTAAATTTTTTAATGTCTGTTAACTAACAATTTATCGTTTATCATGTTACATGAAGAGTTATGACAATGCTCGTTGGTTTGGTTAGGGGAGAATGGAAAAGGGACGCCGATGGGAACTACGAGCATTTTTCTTCCATGGATGGCTTCACTTTAGCTGTGCGAATTCGAGAGACTGACAGTTTCGCTACGGTTGTTAGCGCGGTAAAAGATCGTATGGCTCTAAGCGCTGAGGATGATGTCGAGCTGACTTACCAATGGCCAGAATGGATGATGGGGCCTTAGTGGAAACGAGCGTACCCAATAGATATCCTCGATGATGAGAATATGACCTTATTCATGGCCATCCGCGCAAATTTGGAAGAGGTGAATCTGCGTGTTAAGATCATCAAGGTGGGCTCCTCAAAAAATGTAAAATCATATCGGAGTAACACCGATATGGGAGCTCTGTCCTCTAAGGAGTTATCTGTTAAATATTGGAATACAGCGGAAACACAGTCTATCTGGAATACGGCGTTAACAAAAATGTTAACCCGTAACCTCGAGATTTGGGAACCGGTTGCAGACGAATCGACTCAACCCCATGTCAGGCATCAGACATCTGCTGAGGTAATGCAGACAGTAATAAATGATGTCTCCAAGCCGTCGCCACCAGCTAATTTATCCCCTGTAGACAAGGGGAAGGCAAAGGTTGATGACGATTCCTCAACGACAAAGACGTAGCGTCACCGAGTTAGATGTCGAGTTTGCAGAATGACGCAAAAACTACACGGCCACAATATTGAGGGAGATCAACCCTCAACCTGCGACATATGTGAATCGAGCCACACCGGCGTGGGGAATGGATGTAGCTAGACAGTTAGACTTTGACGATGAGAGTCATGGACCCAGTCGAGCGGACGTTGGTCTCCGCCTAGGCCTACCAGTAGCACTCAAGGATGGCACCAATCATCCCTTGGTGTTTGCGGTGTCATCGTCTAGCTCCTACAACGAGACAACGCTTACACAGACAACAACAATGTCATTCACTTCTGAAGTGTTAATCGACTCAGACGGTAAGTCTTGTGTTATTTAGATAACATGTTAGTGTGATATGTTACTTACTCCTGGTGTTTAAAAATGGTTTATCACTCGTTCTTGTAGGAGACGACATTATGTCGCACTATTTTACTGACACCGATGGTCCGATATGCACACCGCCAGACCTGCGATAAGCGTGTAGTTGGTCTTACCAATTGTTATCCAATAATACTAAAAACGTTTGTTATCCAATAATATTAATATTAACCGTTAAGTAATTAGATAGTGCGCTATTTAACTAATGCTAATAATTTGAAAGGTCGCATATTCAGGCATAAATGTCGAACACACATATATAATGATGTTTACTGATAATCATTGTATCAGCTAACGTAACCATTGTATATCTATTATATATTAGCATCTAATAGAGTTTACTAAACCATCAATTCTATCTTTTGTGCCAATTCCAGATTTCTTGAATAGGGCTCTCAAGAATGCTGACTACGAGGGAGACGCTCTCTTTGTCGGGAGATTGTTCAAGAACAAAGAGGACTGCATGACAAAAATGGCAATTCACGCCATCATACGGAAATTTCACTTCATAAATTCCAAATCTGGCCCGACAAAATTTATGTCCGTCTGCACCAGCCATACCTGCCCATGGCGAGTGTATGCAACTAAAATGCCTGACAGCGACCGTTTCTAGATAAGAAGCACCGTACTGCACCATACGTGTAGTGTGGATGCTCGTGGAGATTTCCACAAGCAGGCGTCCACGGCGGGGATTGGCAACCTGATGCAGACAAGGTACGTCGGCGTGGGAAGAGGACCAAGACCCAATGAGCTACGAAAGATACTTCGCCAAGAATTCAGCCTAAACGTTTCATATTGGAAAGCGTGGCGAGCAAGAGAAATAGCTATGGACAATGCCATGGGGTCAGCCATGGGGAGTTACACCTTAATCCAGCCATATTTCAAATTGCTCTTGGAAACAAATCCGGGATCGCTAGTGACACTGGAGACCAAAACGGATAGCACCGGCGTTGACCGATTTAAGTATCTTTTCCTCTCGCTGGCTGCATCTATTCACGGGCACATCCGAGGAAGGTACGACGGCTGCTTGATTGCCACAAGCGCTCAGGACGCAAACTTCCAGATTTTTCCCCTAGCTTTCAGGATCGTAAATAGTGAAAACGATGCAGCGTGGACATGGTTTCTAGAGAAACTAACAGCCGTCGTGCCCGACGAACCAGAACTGGTGTGCGTATCAGACAGGCATTCATCGATCAACGCAAGCATACGAAAGGTAAATCTGATAATTAGATTAGCAGAAAAGTTTGTTAGTCGAAACTTTGCATATCTTCACCCATTACATAATTCCGATAACTAAGTTATTATAATTGTTAGCTAACATTTTATTTAGCATATAATCGTGTTATCTAGAAATGGTTAATATGTTTAAAACCTGTAACATATATATATTGAAATTAAAACACATTAGCTGTTCTATAATTCATTATCAGATAAATATATTAGTGTGAGGTGGACGTCATTTTCTGTTTTCCAACACAGTAGTTGCATCATTATCAGATAATTGTTAGGCTATGTGTTAATAATTGTTTTGTCCATTTATCGATAAGTAATCGGATAATGGTGTTATTCACAATTACATTTTGACACTATGTTATCGGAATAACATAGTTAATTGACACGTTGTGTAAAAAGGTTTACCCAATGTCGTGCATGCGTCGTCCATCTCAAACGGAACATCATCTCACTATTCAAGTCTGAGCCTTTAAGCTGTTTAGTCTCCAATGCAGCTCGAGCTTATAGGCTACAAAATTTCAACCACATATTTGCTGAGATCAAGGTGATGAGTCCATATTGTGCTGATTACCTAACCGGTATTGGGTTCGAACATTGGACACGATCCCATTTCGTGGGCGAGCGGTTCAATGTTATGACAAGTAATATACCAGAATCGTTGAATAATGTGCTCACCATGGCGCGCGACTACCCGGTAATTTCTATCTTGGAGACGATACATACGACATTGGTTACATGGTTTGCACTGCGGAGAGAAGCGGCAAATCTGGAAGATAACATTTTGCCCCCTAAGGTCTACGAAATGGTAATAGAGAACTATGAGAAAGGAGCAGGATTTGGTGTGTACAAAATGTTAGAGATGATGATAACCAATCATTCGCAGTCCATCTATGGGAGAGAACTTGCACATGACGCGAGTTCTAGATGTTAACAATAGTGTGTCCCCACGCTATAGCTGCAGTGATACAAGAGGGAGTCAAGGTGGACACGTTGGTGGGTTACAAACACACGGTACCAAGCTTGAGATTGGGATACAAGAAAATGATTGGGTCAGTCAATTTTCAAGTCATCTGAGACCAAACATTGTAATTTTCCATTTTAAAAGTCCTATGTTAACTTCATATTTTTACTGAACTGGTCTAACTCTAAATTTTTTTTTTATAATTGTAATGATTATCTACCAAGTAGGAATTTATAGAGGTTTTATTATACATGTAGACTCATTTGGAAGTTCCTTTCTAGATTCTACATACTCTTCAGTATGGATGGGTACATATCTATATTAACATTTTTGCAGCAGTTTTTGAAATAAATCCTATACTTCCAAACTATTTACAATCTATGCCATTGACAGTAATTATCTATTTAAGAAAACTATAACTAATATTTATCATTTTCCTAAAATCTCTCCTTAATAGATATTAATATCATTTTCCAATTTCATTATCTCCTTTCATGTTTATATGATATTTTATTTGTTTTTCAAATTTTTCTTATGTTAAACATATGTATAATAAAAATAGTGTTTTTCACATATATTGCAATTTGAAAATTTTAAAGCGGACTTATATTACTTAATCGATTTTTAAAAAAATATATATATGTACAACATCCCACATCGGGTAAAAAAAATTAAACAATGGTCCAGAACCATTATTAATAGGATTAATATGCTTTCCACTACAAATGAGCACAACGTTTGATTTCTTAGTCGTCCAAACTTAAAAGTTTTATTCGGCTTAATACCCTTTAAATTTTAAAAAAATTTTAAATATTAAATATTGAACTTTTAAGAAGTTGTAAAATATTATAGTTGATATATTAAATATTTAAAGTTAATTGAAAATCTAATACAGACAAATTATATGACGGGAATGGTTGTAAGACGTGTTTGAACAGATATTACTAAAAAGTTAAAATATCATTAATCTTATTTTTTAATACAACTAAAATATTCATTTTACTATTCATTTAACAACACCAATATTGGAAATGTATTGTCAAATTATTTTAAAATTTTGATATTATGCAATCTTAATAATTATTAATAATTAGTAAGTAAATTCCAAATAATTTTAAAATAAATTTCTCCCTCCGTGTACCGCGGGTTAAAATCTAGTTAGTTTTATGTATATAATAAGAACATTCTTTACATGATTACACCAACTCAAATCTTTACAAAATGTTAACTAACTTTAATTTTGGACTACATAATTTTAATTATCTATATTATTCAAAGAAAAATAATAATGATTTAGTAACATGGAGTTGTTAAAAATTTACAGGAAATTAAATTTTAAGTTTTATTAATAAGTTTTTACTTGCCATTTTTAATATAATTAAGGGTTAATTCAGGGAAAACGGGGTACATCAACCCAAACTATTCCCCAAAGATATTTTCATAACCAAACTCGCGTACTCTAAATTTTACAACCCAAACCAGCTTTCAATTTAAATAACCAACCTGAACCATATCAAATTTTGTCGATTTCAACCTCGACGTTAACAGTAACCCTGCCCATTGCCCATCTTGAAGATTTGGACAATCAAGGTTAAGCTTCTATAAAAACCAAGTTCAGTTCTCTTGGTTTTTACAGATGGGTAGGGATACTGTTAACGTTGAGGTTAAAATTGACAAAATTTGATATGGTTCATGTTGGTTATTTAAATTGAAAACTGGTTTAGGTTGTAAAATTCAGAGAACGTGAGTTGGACTATGAAAATACATTCGGGAAATAGTTTTGGTTGATTTTCTTGTTTAAAAAAACTGCTTGTAATATAAATAATATAAATATTCCGATTGATTTACTTCATCTTCTAATGGCGTTGTCTCTCTCCCTGACAGAACTTTGTTCTAATGGCGTTGTCTCTCTTATCTCTTCAACCGCCATTATCGTCTTCTTCTTCTTTCCGTTCTCTAATTCGAAATCCAATTTGCCATTGTCACTCTTCATCTTCTTCCTCAAGTTCGATTCCTCAGGTGGTCTTAACCCGAGAACGAGGCAAGAACAATCAAATCATCAAAGCTTTGGTATGCATTTTTAAATAAAGCTTACACTGAATTTGATTTGTGGGTTTATTGTATTGAATCCTATAGACTAAAGCTAATTTTTTAATGTTATCCTCTCTGCAGGAGAAACATGGGATCTCATCTTTAGAGCTTCCTTTGATTAAACATGCGTTGGGACCTGATTTTGATAGGCTTGCCTCTGTATTAACTGGTGGTTTCTTAGTGACGGCTTCTTTGCTCTAAAGATTGGTTCTTTGATTAGAACTAGTAGTGACTTGTTTAGTCTAAAAATTGGTTATTTGATTTGAACTAGTAGTGACTTCTTTACTCTAAAAATTGGTTCTTTGACAAGAACTAGTAGTGACTTGTTTAGTCTAAAAATTGGTTCTTTGATTTGAACTAGTAGTGACTTCTTTACTCTAAAATTTGGTTCTTTGATTAGAACTAGTAGTGACTTGTTTAGTCTAAAGATTGGTTCTTTGATTAGAACTAGTAGTGACTTGTTTACTCTAAAAATTGATTCTTTGATTAGAACTAGTAGTGACTTCTTTGCTCAAAAAATTGGTTCTTTGATTAGAACTGGTAGTGACTTCTTTGCTCTAAAAATTGGTTCTTTGATTAGAACTAGCAGTGACTTCTTTGCTCTAAAAATTGGTTCTTTGATTAGAACTAGTAGTGACTTGTTTAGTCTAAAAATTGGTTCTTTGATTACAACTAGTAGTGACTTGTTTACTCTAAAAATTGGTTCTTTGATTAGAACTAGTAGTGACTTCTTTACTCTAAAATTTGGTTCTTTGAAAAGAACTAGTAGTGACTTCTTTGCTCTAAAAATTGGTTCTTTGATTAGAACTAGTAGTGACTTGTTTACTTTAGAAGTTAGACTTAGTGAGTTCTTATGCGGCTTGCGAATTCATGATAGTGGAGAAAAACTCTTGCTTCATCTTGTTGATATGCTTTTGAATGTCTCTCTTTACTTAACTCAGAATTTAAGGGTTGTTAAAGGCTTTTGGTATTGTTATATTAGATTTTGGTATTCTGATATGTAGATTCACTTCTTATTTTGTTAGATAAGAGCTTTGACTGGATCATCATAACATCTCCAGAAGCAGGTTCTGTCTTTCTCGAGGCGTGGAAGTAAGCCCTAGTTCTTGACCTATTCATCTCTTTGAACTGTTTCAGTAACCTTTGTCTTGTCAGAATATGCAATGGCATTTTATGAGTTTCTTAACGCCTAATCTACTCTGAACAAAGTTATGGAATTTGTTGCTAGTGAGAGTTCACTCCTTGACTGTCGTTGATATCGTTATTAATTGGAATGGGACTAGTCTATGTTTTTATTAAGCCTTCATACATTTTTCTGACATGAGGAGGTGAACATAAGAGTTTATCAACATTTCGTATTATCTTTATAAATTTGAACACTTTCCCTCATTACCTTCTTTCCTTTTAGCTAGACCTCATTAGTCTCAATTCCTCAGGGCAGCTAGCTCTCCAAAAGTGCAAATAGGTGTAGTAGGAGCTGGAACAGCCCGGGTATTTGAAGAAGCAATGCAATCGGCACAAGGATTGCTTCATGTTGCCTTTACACCATCAAAAGGTTCAATAACTTTCTATTTAGACTCTGTTTCTATACCCTCCATTTAGTCTTTATATCTGCAATTTTTGCATCTTCAAGCATTTATATCTGCAATTTTTGCATCTTCAAGCAATTTTTGCATCTTCAAGCATTTATATGCTTGTGCGTGACTACGATGACGTGAACTATATACGACTTTGTCATAGTTTGTTTCCATGAATTTCCGAGCATCAAAGATCATATTTAGTTTTATGAGATAATGAATTACTTATGAGTCAAGCGACATTTGTTCTCTGTGGCATTGTCCCATCAATGTTTAAGTATTTTCTTTATGTGTTTGGATTCATCAAGTCAATATATATGTATAGGTAATGGATTAGTGGTTGTACATACAATGTTATAGTCTTGGCTGGTTCATTCTCTTTGTTTTCATTATTTCAGCAACTGGTAAAGTCTTGGCTTCAGAACTTCCAAAGAAAGTCGGCAAAAGGTCGTCTGTCTTATACCCGGCTTCTCTAAAAGCAGGCAATGATATTGGTGTGTGTTTGTTAGGTTTTCTCAATTCAGAACTTATAGTTGATCACATAGAAGAATAAATAAATAATAATTTCATATCATGTACAATATTTTTAGGCAGTTGAATAATACCATGGTAATTATTGCATTAGAATTCAGATCTTCACCAAATTATAAAAACTTGTTGGAGATGCAGTGAAACTGTTAGTGCGGGAGAAAATAGATTTGGAATTACAATTTTGTACTTTTACTTTCATTTCCAAAGTGATAGTATTACAAAAGTTGAATAGCATTGTAACTTTTGCATTGTCCTTCTCCATATAGATGTGTGGAATAATCCCTAGCACATGGACAACTGACTAAATCTACTACGTAAATTTAGCTATTGGTTATATTTTTGAGATTTTACAGTCCATGACTGACCAGCTTACCCTGCTTCCCTTTCTACATGTGAATCTTAGAGGAAGGGTTGTCCAAACGTGGATTTGAAGTTGTCAGGCTGAATACATACACAACAGTAAGCCGTCTTTACACTTACTAGACAAGCCCTTGAAAATGTAATTCATTGCAACTTTGTCATCATTTTTATATGGGCACTCGCCGTTTAGTATGTACTTATTTGAAGATATTGTAATGATCAGTTTCATTGTTTTCTATTGCTAGGTTCCTGTTCAGAATGTTGATTACGTGCTCCTGCAACAGGCACTGTCTGCTCCTGTTCTTTCTGTAGCTTCACCTTCTGCAGTTCGGTAGGCACCATCGGTTGTGATTATCCTATTGCCACTCATCATATGTCCGTCTTTGATCATTAGTTGGTGCAGCAAACTTTAGGGGAATGCTGTTACCAGTCATTCCTATAAATATATATATACATATATCTTCTAATACGGTTGAGTGGGTTTCGACAGGGCCTGGCTGAATCTGATTCAAAACGAGGAGCAATGGAGCAAATTCGCTGCCTGCATTGGAGAGACAACTGCATCAGCTGCAAGACGACTAGGATTGAAAAACGTATACTACCCAGAGAAACCAGGACTTGAAGGGTAAAAATCTTGATCTTTTGATATGGTGGAACATGTCAACTAGGCTCTGGACTGAGTTCTCTTTTCACATAACCGACTAATCAAGTACTATCGTAACCTGGATTTTCCATGGGTTTGAGTGTGTGTGTGTGTGTGGCAGGTGGGTTGAAAGCATCATGGAAGCTCTAGCTGCTCACGAAGAATTACACAGATTCAAGTAACTCGAGCAGCAGCAACTGTAGTTGATAAACCAAGCCCTTTTAGGTATTTTAGCTAGCTTTTGTAGGACAAACCGACCTAGACCGTCGAACCCTTCCCTGCTCCCTCCAGCATGACTCTCAAGGATGCTCGATGGATTTTCTCTATCTGAAAGAACGTTTAAAAAGAGGAATGTGTTCTTCTTTTCATAAAGTAAGTTAAGTACATACATGTTTTTTTTAACCAATGAATAATTAGAATTTTGCAGGCCTAGCTTTTGGTTAACTTGTCAATTAATACATAGAATTTTTCTTTTGGTCTTAGAATAAGATATTGTTTCTTGCTCTGAATTTAGCCTGAAGAGAACAAAACATGGCAGAGTACCTAGAAATGTAGATGCTGCTCAGACAAGGCTGCTTCTGATATAAGTCGAACATATATCCCCAAACTTGACCATTACAAATACATTTCAAACAGAAGCAGCCTTGTCTCTGCAAGGATCATGTATCAAACAGCCTCAAGTCTTATGTATCTAACTCCTTATCGAATCGTTTGTGAATACCCCGAATAAATTTCAGAACATTCGCCAATGATCTCGTCTATCTTCTTTTCTGCGTAAGACTTGGACTTTGTATTATCATCATCGTCTCTGTGGTGATCTGCAACAAGCTTCTCTTGTCATGAGGCCAAACATCAACTGTATCATCCAAAATTACGACTCTTTGCTTATCAGCTACAACAAGATCAAGTGTCTTCTACTCTTCTTAATAAGACTTTCTTTACTGGTTATGACTGTATCTACAAAGTATACTTTATCCGGATCATTAACTTTAACACGGTCTATTTGCTTCTAAGAGCATCTCCAATGGTATTCTATTTCTTACTCCAAATTCTATATTGGAGTAAAACTATCAGCAATCGTACTTTATATCCTACTCTAAAAATAGAAAAATGAATAGTGTATCTCCTGTTTTATATTTACAAAGTAATCCCTCAATTATCTTACTTTACCATTATATACATAAACAATATTATGTAATAAAAATTTACACTTATAAAAATTTATATTAAAAACAAATATATTAATTAATTTAAAATTCAAAATACAAAAATAAATATATTTAACTTAGAAAACATAATAACATAACAAACAATAAAATGAAAATACATATCTAGTGCCATAGATTAATATATAAATAGAAAACTCAAATAAAAACATGTTGTTAACAAAATAAACTTAACACAACATAAACTAGTGACTAATAATCCGGTAGATCGCTTCCGGATCCATTAAGGTTATCAAAGTATTGTCCAAATGAAGTAGATTCCGAAGGAGTTTTCATTTTATTGGTTTTTGGTTTGGAATAAAATAAGTGGTTATAATTTGTAGGTTTTAAAACTAAAGGGTTATGACGACAAAAAAAAACTAAAGGGTTATCTTAGAAATTAAGAACAAACTTAAAATATAAAATAATTTTAAAATATTTATTTCAGAGTAAGAAATAGAAAAACCATTGGAGTAAATATCTACTATATTTTTAGAGATCTCTATATTTGGAGTCAAATATAGAGGAAACCATTGGAGATGGTCTAATAGAAACTTGGGAACGAACAAAATGGCCAAGTTTTACTTACGATATATATTCATTGGAAATTTGGATTGGGCTTTACGGAGGGAATCAAGATATAGACAAGTTGTTAATTAATTTTGGGATCTTTTAGGCTATGTATTGGGCTTTATAAGAATGGTCCACTTTACAAATGATTTACAATTAATTTCACATTTGAATTTTTTTTTTAAAAACAGAAAAGTTAGTGATTTTTGGTGAATTAGGTGTATAGTAAAACCTCTATAAATTATAAATTAAAGGTAAATTTATAGAGATAATTTCAAAATATATATATATTTAAAAATAAAAATTTAATCCTTATAACCATTTTTCTTGAGAATCACTTGCAAGAAAAACAACACTATTATGTTCTGAATATAACAACAAAAAATTTTGAGATAGAAAAAATAACACAAAAGTCATATTTTACTAAATTATTTTACATCTATATGTACATAAAAATATTAACTTTTAGTATTAATGGTACCATATATCTATATAGGATTTTTTTAAAAAAAACATTATTCTTATTATATCATTGAATTGTTTTCAAAATTACACTGGTCGATTTTGGGGTCGGAGAAACTTATTAATTTATTACAATTATTAATTTATAGAAGTTTTACTATACCTAAACTGGATAAAATTATTAAGAATATTGTGTATAGCACTATAGTTTTGAAAATTATGTGACAAACCGACAACATAAGAGCCGAGTTAACGTGTCTAAATTGTCAATGCTCTGTGGTTAAGATTGAGATATCTCAATGCAAGAATTGCATTGTATGTGCCAAAACCAACACTTTGGCTAGAGACAAGATACGAAATGGATTGTGTCATGTAAGGATAAGATATCGAAGTTTCTTGTTCGTTTATAGTGATTTTGTACTTTGTTTTTTGACAGGTGTGGGATACATTGTCTTCGACTAGTGTGAGGATATTTCTAGTTGGTCGAGTGGATTAGTTTATGAATCAAAATAAGAATCAATTGTTTCATGTGAGTCCCAACTATAGCAAATTTAATGCTTTGCTAGCTATGGATTCATGAGAGTGATTCTTTGTGGGTTGCTTACCATTTCACAAATTTATGTTCCTCCCTGATATATATAAATCAACCACAATTTTATCTTTCAGAAATAAATATATCTAGACTATATTGAATTAATTTATTATTAATTCCACAAGGCAACAAAAATTTAATCTCTAACAATTGAGAATCAAACAAAGTTAAGTATATAGCATAGAGAATTAGAAAAATGAAAGTGTAATAAAACATTACACTAAACTTTCATAAAAATAAAATTATAAATTAAATACATAATTAATTTATAAATAAATTGACACTTTAATTTTTAAAAGTATAAATGTAAATGTTCACAAATATCGACGATGATAATTCCCTTTGTATAAATAATAGAGTTTTCAGCAAATAAACCTTCTAAATCACCATATATTTTAACTTTATCCTCTCAATCCAGAAAATATAAGTTAATTCTAAGAAGTAAAAAATGCAATATAACCCGTCTTTACTATCGTCATGTTTGTTGAATTTTACTAAATAATATATTAAAGTGAACCTTTTGCGAAAAAGTTCAATTTTATCTATAGAATTTTTGAAAACGAATATATATGACTGTAAAACATTGAAAAAATACTTATAAATATTATATTATGTATTAATTTTAAACTTAATATGATTGATTTGCATATTTTCAAGTTGCAATTGCACAAAACCCGTCTATATAATAGATCAAAATATCTTTGGTTGATTCTTGTTTGTGTTGGTCTCTCAACTTTTCTTTTCATTATTTCTTGTTTTATACATGTATACATTTTTCACCAACTACCATTTTTGGATTAGGCTTAGTCTCTTAGAACAAGTGTTGCAACTAAGCTAGATATAGATCACACACACATATATATATTAGAAAACGTAAAAAGATAGAATTGCAAAAATTGACGATAAAAAATAGAATTGACAAGAGAAAATTATGAGCATTGCCATGAACAATGTTCATCTTTTTGGCTAATGCCAGTTTCCCAAATCTCTTTTTCCGCCTGCCACAACCTTTTTCTTAAAATACTATTGTACCCTTATACAATTCACACATAAATAATCAATAAAATAAATGCCCAAATTTTTGTTTCTCTTTCTTTTTCGTAGCTCCAGCGCTCTCTCTCTCCAAACATACATTCTTTCTCTCTCCAAACCTTTTCATTCAGGTCAACAATTTATCTTTTCCCTCAATATCTCTCACCAATAATAACATCTAACAACGGACCAAAGACTTGGAGGAAGAAACTGTTTTGACAACAACAATGAACAACGATGCTCTCACTCTAGGTAGGTATGTGATTCACGTTGGTGACCAAATCAATTTTCCAGCCATGTTTTGTTTTTGTCTTTCAATGGACCAGATCTGGTGAACTGAAACCGATGGACCAAACTTGTCCATCATACAAGTCTCTTGAAACCACAAGTGAATTACCAGAGTATGAAACATGCAGTGCATCTATGGAAAATATCATTATGATCCATCGAGGTTTACACTTTGGATCTCACATTTGTGTATAGATAGACTAGATCTGATGGACTATAATCGCTAGACCAGATCCAGTAGACTAAATCTGGTGGACTAAATTCGGTAGACTAGATCCAGTGGACTAGATCCGGTGGACTAGATCAGATGTCTGTAATAGAAAAATTTTTGTTTCCTATTTGTTGTCTATCATACGTATATAGCAAACTTTGTCATTAATTAATGTCCATGTAGCCGCCGCAAAAAAAAAAGTCTCATCTCCTTCATTTTTTTTGAAAATCACAATGGACAACAACAATGCACAACAACAATGAACAACATCAATGAATAACATCAATGGACAATGGACGAATTTGCTTTCTAAACCCAATCTAAATCAATTGTTTTTTTGGGTAATAGCTTACCTTGTCACCAATTAAAGTTCCTGTAGCTGCGGCAAAAAAATGTCACATCTCCTTCATTTTTTGAAAATCGTGCAAAATCCTCTCCTTTTGGCTGAAGTTATTTTAGTCTATTCAGCCACATGCTTTTTACTATATATGGCACTCTTTAGGGCATCTTTAACAGCATAACTGCGTGGTTCTTCTTCTATTAAAAAAAATCCAAAAATAATAATACAGTGGTTTTGGAAGAAGCATTCGGTTCTAGCATAAGAAGTTTTTTGACTGGGATCTTAAGACATGTGGCACATCGTGAGTGATTCCGAATTTTTGTTAATAAAAAATGTTTACATTTGTTGGAGAGAATTTTTGAGAAATGCCCCTTTTGGTGTACCCCTTTTTAAAAATACCTCATTTTCTATCCATTTTCAAAAATACCTTTTTCAAATATGAAAAATTATAAGCTTATATATGGTTGATAAGGTATATCAAGATCATCATTACTACTGGGAGACTAAATCCAAATATTTATAAGGTTTTAAAAGATTATAAACGTCATTTATAAGGTTTTTATAAGGTTTTTAAAATGTTTACAAAGTTTTTATAAGGTTTTTAAAAGGTATTTATCCGGTATTTATGAAATATATATGTAAATTTACATACATATAAAGATATTTTGTGTCTATAAATATAAGCTTACACATAATTTTTTTGATAAATTTCAAATTTTATAGTCACTTTTTGATAAAATTAGAAAGAAGGGTATTTTTAAAAAGTAGTATTGAAAAAAGAGTATTTTTGAAATTCTCCCGAGAATATATGGACTAAATTTGGACATCTTCCAAATGATTAATAAAGTTTTTAAACTTTGTATTAATTAAATAAAATGTTTGCGTGCAATAATTAATATGTTTGTTTCTTTTTATCTTTATTGTTTTTTGTTGTTGTTAATAATTTATAATTGTATTTTCTGTTTCATTTTATTTTAAAATCAAATTTACAATTATTTTTAATGTTTTAAAGTTAAAAAGTTATTTGTTTCATTTTTATACTTTTTTATATGTTTTACATTTTTTATTTATTTAATTTTTAAGAATCTAAAAGTTCAACCAGTAATTAAGTCTATAACTTTGGTTCTTAACTTAAGCTCTTATATTAATCTATTTATTTTTTACATCTAAGAACCATCTTCCTACTTATCCTTTTAAAGATGGCCTTAGAAGCCCAATAAAAAACTGACATTTTCGATTATATTGGATCAAAAACTGGCATTATGGATAATAATCCTAATTGACAACTTAAATTATTATTTTTTAAGAGATAAAAGATAAAATTAAAAAAATTAACGATTTATTCACACAAAACTGTAAATAATAATAAATCAAAATATCTCAGTCTCAACTTTTTTCTTTTTTTTATCAATTTCTTATTTTATACATGTATATAGGCATGACCAAAAGCTAACCTTAACCGTATTTTTAACCGTAACCGGACCGTTTATCAACCGTAACCGGACCGTAACCGTATAAAACGGTTAAAAATTGTAACCGTTAACCGTAAAAGTAAATTAGTTACGGTTAAAAAATAATAATAACCGTAACCGTTAATTAACCGTAACCATAATTAACCGTAATTAATCGTCGGTTAACCGTACGGTTAAACGCTCGGTTAACCGCATATTTAAAATTTTAAAATAAATTATATTATAACTGTATACAATACCCATATTTAACTAATTCACTATAAATAATTGAAATCACATATATTTTTTACTTGTAAAATAAATAATATTTCATAAAATTTTATCTCCAATATTAATATTATAATAATCATCAAATGACCGTAACCGTATTTAACCGTAACCGTAATTAACTGTAACCGTATATAACCGTAACCGTCTTAACCGTATATATAATGATTAAGGTTATGGTTAAAAAATTATAACCGTTAACCGGTGGTTAATTAACCATAACCGCATTAACCGTAACCGTGGTCATGCCTACATGTATACATTATTCACCAACTACCATTTTTGGATTAGGCTTAGAACAAGTGTTGCAACTAAGCTAGAGACAAATTATATAATATTGTTTTTGACAGCGAATATTCATATCTGAACCAGAGAGGTCAGTGAGTTAGTCATATCATACTAATAAAAAATACAACTATACGTACGTACATGAAATCGACTAAATATATACACACATATATTATTAATATCGAAATCACTTGACCGATTAGCATTTATTTATTTTACAAAATTATATTTTTCTTATAAATTGTCTACATACAAAATATTTTAGTCTAACATATTATAAATTAAATAAATATCAGATATATTTAATTAAATTGATTAAATTACGATAATATAAAAAACAAATTATCATATAATATTTTACGAATTAAATTATACAATAGTATCATCTTAATTATTATACATAATTAATTAATAAATATAACTTAAACTTAAAAAAATTAGTTACAAAAATTGTGTTCCGTTATAACACGAATTAAAATATATAATTAACAATCAAAATATTTTCTCAATCTTAAATACTAAATAAAACAAATTTTTTTATTTTTAAAAAATTGAGCCGTGTACTGAGGGTTAGAACATATTAAGTATAATATATACATAAAATTAATATTGAAATGACTTGACAGATCAGCATTTATTTATTTTATTTATTAATTTCTCTACTTAACCACCTTATTTGGATCCACATCCTTCACTCTCCCAATTCTATTATTTAATTTACATCTTCTTCTTCTTCTTCAATCCTCGGTTTCATCCAAAATCCACTATTCCTCTTCTCTGATCCAATCCCTTCTTCTTCTTCTTCTTCAACCAATCTCTTTGATTCAACTCACATAATGTGGAAACTGAAGATCGCCGAAGGAGGTAGTCCATGGCTGAGAACCACCAACAATCACGTCGGAAGACAGTTTTGGGAGTTCGATCCGAGTCTCGGTACACCGGAAGAACTCGCCGCCGTCGAAAAAGCTAGAACCTCTTTCGCTGAGAACCGATTCTTTCAGAAACATAGCTCCGATCTGCTTATGCGTCTTCAGGTATCATCGATCTCCTTTTACTAAACCTTGACTTGTAGTGTTGTGGAGCTTTTGAAGTTTAGCATCTAGATAGTTCACCATAGGTATGAAGCTAGAGCTAAATGTTTCTGATCTGAGGATTATCTTTGTCTCTGTGTCTTTCTCTATATGTAGTTTGCAAGAGAAAATGTGATTAGCGCAGTGTTACCACAAGTCAAAATCGGAGATACTGATGATGTTACAGAGAAGATTGTGGAGAACACGTTAAAGAGGGGTTTAGATTTCTATTCAACAATACAGGCGCATGATGGGCACTGGCCTGGAGATTATGGTGGTCCTATGTTTCTTCTACCAGGACTGGTCAGTTTCATATACTTAGTCTCTCTTGGCTAAAACTCTTTTGCTGAAGCTTGACAAAAGCTAAATCTGATTACAGATAATTACTCTCTCCATAACTGGTGCACTGAATACAGTATTGTCGGAACAACATAAACACGAAATGCGCCGTTATCTTTATAATCATCAGGTATGAAATTTCTCCTATCTTAATGATAATTCTGTTTTCTTGCAAATGCCTATGTTCTATACTGTTCTATGTTCTTGGATACATAATATGTGTAGTTGTGTACTCACATTTATATGTTTCAAAGACTTCCTTCTTCTACTTTCCGATTGTTAAATTAATTTGACTATTGGCCGAACTTGGTTTCAGAATGAGGATGGAGGTTGGGGTTTACATATTGAAGGACCTAGCACCATGTTTGGGTCTGTATTGAACTATGTTACTCTAAGGTTACTTGGAGAAGGACCTAACGATGGAGATGGAGCTATAGAGAAAGGGCGAGACTGGATACTAAATCATGGTGGTGCTACCAAGATCACATCTTGGGGGAAAATGTGGCTCTCGGTACTGAAATCATGAATTCTCTCTGTCCTTTTAAGTTATGATATTAATATCTCTGTTACTTGACTAATCTGTTAGCTTGGATCTGCTAATACTGTGAATAAAGGTACTTGGAGCTTTTGAATGGTCTGGAAATAACCCACTGCCACCTGAGATATGGCTTCTTCCTTATTTTTTGCCAATCCATCCAGGTGCTCACAAATACTTGTACAATGACAATTTTCATGTGTATCTTGAGTCTTGACAATGTTAAGTTTATTCTTTTCCCAGTCACTAATTGTTGGTCAACTAAACGCTTCATTCAAATGAAATGCGTCACAACTCAAGTGAAGTAAATCTCGAAAGAATTTGTAAATCTGATCATAGCTTGTTATCTATTATGCTTCATGCTTGTTCAAAGCAAACTCATCGAATATGTTAACTCTGTGTGTATTTATTTAAAAAGATGGAGATGGTTTTCTTTTGCTACAGCTTGCTTTTTAGTTCTTATGTATACAGATATAGTGCACAATAAAGTATCAGAATAAGACTTTTTCTCATGCTCTAGGAAGGATGTGGTGCCATTGTCGGATGGTGTACTTGCCGATGTCGTATTTGTATGGAAAAAGGTTTGTGGGTCCCATAACGTCCACTATTTTATCACTAAGAAAGGAGCTTTTCACTGTACCATATCATGAAGTCGACTGGAATGAAGCACGCAACCTTTGCGCAAAGGTTCGTGGAATTGATGGTAGATTTTGTAACTATGCTAACACATAAGCTAACTCTTTAAACAAAGTTACTTGCGCATTTGCAGATCATTATGAAATTCGTGGTTGGGTGAATAAAACAATTAGATTAAATGATTCTTGATAGAAATACTGTAGTCAAAATATAGGTCCTTACACATATCAGCGTGTATTTCTGATGCTCAGGGTTAACTGTTTTTATGCTGATAGTTGCTTCTCTATTGAAGGAGGATTTATACTACCCACACCCACTTGTGCAAGATGTTCTTTGGGCATCACTTCATAATTTTGTTGAGCCGGTTCTAATGCGATGGCCTGGTGCAAATTTGAGAGAAAAGGCTATAAGAACCGCAATAGAACATATTCACTATGAAGATGAGAATACTAGGTACATCTGCATAGGTCCCGTGAACAAGGTATAAAAATCAAACTTCCACAACAGCCTCGGTACCATTTTTATAACCATTTTTTTTATTCTTTTACAAGTTTGGTTTAGGGATTGTTTGACTTTGCGTTTTCTTTCTGTTTTAAAATCCTGCACTTTATCATCTTTGTTTTGTGATGATTATAACAGGTATTAAATATGCTTTGCTGTTGGGTAGAGGACCCAAATTCAGAGGCTTTCAAATTGCACCTACCAAGAATCCATGATTTTCTTTGGATAGCTGAAGATGGAATGAAGATGCAGGTACTACAACGTAGTTGTATATATGATTATGTTTGGTAGATTATATAGAACAAAAGTTACTGCCGAACGAGTACAAATATTATGGATGGATTCATTAGCTCAACAGTATACAAATATACACCTCAAACTTTGATAGTACTCAGAATGACATTACTACATCAATTTATATGAAGATGGGAGTTTTACCCTAGATTGTGTTTGATAGAATCATCTTTGAATCATAAGAAAGAGAAAAACAACCTTGATAAAGCTTTCTAAATCTCATATCTTGTGGGCATTTGCATTTTATTTGCTCTACCATGTTTCTATCTTTTCCTGCCAACCAAAAACCATACTTTACTGTTTATCCAATTACTAGTTATAAACATTGAATCTGTTATCCATACTCTAATGCAGCAGCTATTGACAGGGTTATAACGGAAGTCAGCTATGGGATACAGGTTTTGCTATTCAAGCGATTTTGGCAACTAACTTTGTCGACGAATATGGGCCCGTTTTGAAAAAAGCTCATTCATTTGTCAAGAATTCCCAGGTTTGTGATATGCAGTTAATTTAGATCAGCGTTAGCTCTGAATGTTCTTTTCTCTCTCACGATTGTTTCTTTTCATAGGTTTTAGAAGACTGCCCTGGAGATCTAAATTACTGGTACCGCCACATTTCTAAAGGGGCTTGGCCTTTTTCAACAGCAGATCACGGTTGGCCCATCTCTGACTGCACCGCAGAAGGACTGAAAGTAAAAACAATGCGACAGAGGTACCTTTCAGGATTTCATTTTTGGTGGTAATGAATTTTGTATTTCCTCTTCAGGCTGCTCTTTTGCTATCCAAAGTTCCCAAGGAGATTGTTGGTGAACCAATAGATGCAAAACGGTTATATGATGCTGTTAATGTTATCATTTCGTTACAGGTTAGATTTGGTTTCTAATACCCGTAGTAATACATATTAGTGCCAGTTTTAGTGTAGTTAACCAATTATAGGTCGTCTCTCTGCTCTGTTGAGATTTTGGGTTTTTAATGCGCATTTCAACAAGCAAAACATTCTCCTTGTCTAATTAGCAGATAATATCTGTTTTCAGAATCCAGATGGAGGCCTTGCAACATATGAGCTCACCAGGTCATATCCTTGGTTGGAGGTATTGTTTGTGTGCCTAGATATTGATCTCTTATGTTCTATATACATTTTGTATTTATGTGTCCTACACATATGCCTTAGTCCCCTTTTTTGAAGTTTTAAGTGTAAACTTTACTCATTTCTGTTTTCAGCTAATTAACCCAGCAGAAACCTTTGGCGATATTGTTATTGATTATCCGTAAGGCACTAGCATCTTCCACTGAATCATCTGGTTAATCCAATTTTATAATTTTTAAATTTCCTTTGATGCACAAAATGGTTCTGTAGTTACGTGGAATGTACATCAGCTGCTATCCAAGCTTTAATATCATTTCGAAAGCTGTATCCTGGTCATCGGAAGAAGGAAGTAGATGAGTGCATTGAGAAGGCAGTTAAGTTCATTGAATCTATTCAAGCAGCAGATGGCTCATGGTTAGTCTCTAGGCATTATAAATCTTTTTGCATAGTTACATTATTTTTCCTTATATCCTCTCATTGTATCTTCTAGTTAGTTTCTGTCTTGTAACCTGTGATTTCCCTCTAGGTATGGATCATGGGCTGTTTGCTTCACGTATGGTACATGGTTTGGAGTGAAAGGGCTAGTAGCTGTTGGAAAAACATTGAAAAACTCTCCACATGTTGCCAAAGCTTGTGAATTTCTGTTGTCGAAACAACAACCTTCTGGAGGATGGGGAGAAAGCTATCTTTCATGTCAAGACAAGGTTAATAATTACTTTGTATGTTCGCTAAATTCTAACTACTGCTACTTTATGATGAATCTTTTATGTTTTTTTGATTACATGAATAGGTCTATTCAAACCTTGAAGGCAACAGGTCTCATGTTGTAAATACAGCATGGGCTTTGCTTACACTCATCAGTGCTGGCCAAGTGAGTAAATTCCTTAAAAGAATTTAAACTTCAGTTCATCGTGCTGCAAGGCGCAGAGATCTCTCATTCTTTTTCTCTCTCCATTTCTGTTTCCATTTATACGTTTATCTCTTTGTGTGTGTTCGTATTAGGCTGAGGTAGATCAAAAACCACTACACCGGGCTGCAAGATACTTGATAAACGCACAGATGGAGGATGGTGATTTTCCACAACAGGTAATAAGTTGCATCAACCACATCGGTGTTTCTTCTAGTTTCTCTTGGTTTAACAGATCGATCACTGATCTCTCTTGGCTCTTTTTTTTTAGGAAATAATGGGAGTCTTCAATAGAAACTGCATGATTACATACGCTGCGTATCGAAACATTTTCCCTATATGGGCATTGGGGGAGTACCGTTGTCAGGTATTATCGCGACAAGGAGAATGACTTAAGTGTTCAAAGTAGTTATTTCTCTATAGGGAAGGAACTGCGTAGCTCCAATGCTTACCTTTTTCCAAAGTTGTGTTATCTGTAGTGGATCTGCTCTGATGGTTTCGTGAACCAGTCTTTGTGTAATTGACTTAAAACTCAATTTCTTGATTGCAACGTTTTTTTGTATTCTCTTGAATACCGATTTTAGCAAAATGTCTTTTTTTTTTCTTTTTTTCTTTCTTAGTTAATGTAAACAGACGTTTTCTTGTATTTTCATTTCAATTCATGTTTCCCACTTTACTTTTATTTGAGTCATTTGTTCTCTTTGAACTAAGTTTCGAGCCAACTTATACCAAACACAAGTTTAAAACTCCCCGTACGAAACAAAATGAATAGAGCCGGAAAAGAAGGTAACATGAAAAGGAGATGTTAGTGTACCTTTTTTCATTGTTTTGTGTTTCTCACATGCATACGTGTGAATTTGAACAAATTCTATTGCATAAAATAAGAAAAATGGTTGGAAGGTCGTTGAGGCCAGCCGAGGTGGTGAATGAGAGAGCCGAACAGTACCAAGGGAAGGTCACCGGCTCCGTCGTTGTTACTTGCTTTGTTGCAGCCATTGGTGGATGCATCTTTGGATATGACATTGGAGTCTCAGGTTCTGTTCTTCTATCTATCCCTTTTGAAAACACTATTTTTTGCGACTAAAGTGATATTTATATAAATGTAATGGGCATAGGTTTTTTGGTTTTACAGGAGCTGTCACGTCGATGGATGAGTTCCTTATAGAGTTTTTCCATGATGTGTATGAGAAAAAGAGACATGCTCATGAGAATAACTACTGCAAATTCGACAATCAAGGACTAGCGGCTTTCAACTCGTTACTGAATATTGCTGGTTTACTTGCAAGTCTGATGGCCTCACCAATCAGCAGGAACTATGGACGACTTGCAACCATAATTTGTGCCGGGATCAGTGAACCTTCCAATGCTGTGTCTAGGACAGATCATGATCGGTTTTGGCGTTGGATTTGAAAATCAGGTTTTGTGAGAGGTCAATGTTGATGATGAGAAGACCTTAATGTAATCTAACTTTATATTTTTGTTTATATGTTTTTCAGGCAGTTCCTATGTACTTATCAGCGGTGGCACCAGCCAATTTAAGAGGGGGTCTAAACAGTATGTTTCAGTTGACAACAACTCTTGGGATATTTTCAGCCAACATGGTCAGTTACGCAACGCAACAGCTCAAGCCTTGGGGCTGGAGGCTCTCTCTTGGTTCAGCTATCTTTCCGGCTCTTCTCATGACCCTTGGCGGTTATTTCCTTCACGAGACTCCAACCAGCTTGATCGAAAGAGGATTAACAGAGAAAGGCAGGCAAGTCTTGGAGAAACTGAGAGGAACAAGAGACGTCAACGCTGAGTTTCAAGACATGGTAGATGCAAGCGAGTTGTCCAATTCTATCAAGCATCCTTTCAAAGAAATTCTACATAAACGCCACAGGCCTCAGCTGGTCATGGCGATTCTGATACCAACATTTCAGATCCTCACTGGTGTAAACTGTGTTCTCTTCTATGCGCCTGTTTTGTTCATTACAATGGGGTTTGGAGGAAATGCTTTACTCTACTCATCAGTCCTTGTAGGACGACGAGCTTTGCTCATCAGTGGCGGATTACAAATGATCATTTCCCAGGTAAAAATGTTATCGCCTTTTCGTCTCTTTGCACACATCATATGGTTGATGTATACAAAAGTTTTAGTTCAAGTCTAAAGAGTTTTGGTTTTTTAGTTAGGTTCTTAATTAACTCTTAACATGGTCTCATTTTTGTTTGTAAACAGGTCATAGTCTCAGTGATCTTGGGATTAAAATTTGGAGACAACAAAGAGCTATCAAAAGGGTACTCAATCCTCTTGGTCATCTTTGTTAATCTCTTTATTCTAGGCTACGGATGGTCATGGGGTCAGCTTGGCTACACCATACCGAGTGAAATATTTATAGGAGAACAAATGTAAATATAGTAGTTATAGGGACTTAATTACAATTAGCTTTACCCTAATGCCTCTCTCTCTTGTATGTGTATATATTCTTGTAATAATTGTTCTCTGTAATAATAAGAATCATTCTCTATATGGTATCAAAGCAAACAACGATCCTATAACCTAAAATTTTTTTTCCTCTCAAGCCGCCACTATGACTTCTTCAACGAACATATCAACCAACAATGATCTCATCACCATTGATGCAAACACGATTCTCAACATCAACATGTCGAATGTTACCAAGCTCTCTGGCACCAACTATCTCACATGGAAGCTCCAAGTTGAAGCCTTTCTTGATGGACACGGTCTTCTCTCTCATCTTAACGAGTCCACTCCGATCCCCTCTGCTACTGTCACTGTTGGAACAACTGTCTCTGACAACCCTGCATTCATCAAGTGGACACGACAAGATCGACTCATTTACAGTGCCCTCATCGGTGCCATCTCCACTCCACTACAATCCATTGTTGCTCGCGCCACCACTGCCGCCGAGATCTGGACCAAAATTGCCTTAACGTACGCCAACCCGTGTAGAGGACATATTGTTCAACTTCGTGACCAGATCAAGCTCATCTCTAAAGGGACCAAAACAATCGATGAGTACATCCAAAGTCTTAGCCTACGCTTTGATCAACTTGCACTTCTGGGAAAACCAATGGAGCATGAAGAACAAATTGAACGTATCCTTGCTGGTCTCTCTGATGATTATAAGAATGTGATTGACCAGATCTCTGGCAAAGATACTACACCATCGATAACTGAAGTTCATGGCCGACTTCTCAATCAAGAAGCTAGACTTCTCTCTGTTGCTCACGCTGCTTCTTCCTCTGCCTTCCCTACTTCCGCACACATTGCACAATCACGACAGAATTCAAACAACAACAACAATGGTGGAAAGCGATACAACAACAGTCACAACAATAACGGCAACTACACCAACACTAACTGGCAGTCCAACCAGCAGACAAACAGGTCCGAACCTCGCGTCTCTAAGCCGTACCTTGGCAAATGCCAACTGTGCTATACACAAGGCCACAACGCCAAGAGATGCCCACAGCTGCAGTCCATTCAAACGCAACGTACTCCTCCAAGCCCATTCAAACCATGGCAGCCGCAAGCAAACTTTGTTGGTGGTTCTCCTGGCATCCTTGACACTGGTGCGACTCACCACATCACGTCTGATCTTCAAAATCTCTCTCTGCATCAGCCATACAATGGAGGTGATGATGTACTCATTGTCGATGGCTCTGGCCTAGCGGTTACCCACACTGGTTCCACCCTTCTTCCCTCTCAAACTCGTGCTTTGACTTTGGATAAGATATTATGCGTACCTGATATACATAAAAATCTTATCTCGGTGTACCGCTTATGCAACACTAATCGTGTATCTGTTGAATTCTTCCCCGCGTCTTTTCAGGTGAAGGATCTCAGTACGGGGGTCCCGTTACTCCAAGGTCGTACTAGAAATTGTCTGTATGAGTGGCCGGTCAAGTCTCCTCAAGCTATGGCACTGCTGTCGTCTTCTGGTCCAAAAACAAACCTCTCGGTCTGGCATTCTCGTTTGGGACATCCCTCTTTATCAATCTTACAAACAGTTGTTTTTAAATTTTCAATTCCTGTTACTTCTTCATTACAAAAACCTTTGTCTTGCTCAGAATGCCATATTAATAAGAGCCACAAACTTCCTTTTTCTCAAAATTCAATCTCGTCCCACAAACCTCTTGAATACATCGATACCGACCTATGGACCTCACCCATCCTCTCTAGTGATAACTATAAGTACTATCTTATACTTGTTGATCACTACACTCGATACAGCTGCTTCTACCCTTTAAAGAAGAAATCTGATGTTTATGCTACTTTTGTCGCGTACAAAGCTCTGGTTGAGAATCGGTTCCAAGCTCGCATCGGCACGCTCTTTTCAGACAATGGGGGTGAATTTGTTGCTCTTCGCACGTTTTTATCCACTAATGGTATCTCTCATTTGACCTCTCCTCCACACACACCTGAACACAATGGAGTCTCTGAGAGAAAGCATAGACATATTGTTGAGACCGGACTCACTCTCATGCAGACGGCCTCTGTCCCAAAAGTTTATTGGCCGTATGCCTTCGCAACTGCCGTCTATCTTATCAACCGGATGCCAACTCCAGTCCTCTCTTTGGAATCACCGTTTCAAATGCTGTTTCAGATGCCATCAAACTATGAGAAGCTACGCGTCTTTGGCTGCTTGTGCTTTCCATGGTTGCGACCCTACACACATCACAAACTGGATGATCGGTCACAAAAATGTGTTTTCCTTGGCTATTCACTTACCCAGAGTGCATACTATTGTCTTCATCCTCCTACTGGTCGTCTTTATACTTCACGCCATGTCCAATTTGACGAACAAGCTTTCCCATTTTCTGATACGGTAGACCGGCGTGACAACAACACTACCTCTACAGTCGACGTGCCGTTCTTCCCCTCCGGTGTGCAACGTGTCCAACTGCCTCCTCATCAACTCTCTCCGCCGGTGACCCCAACACCGTCGTCGTCTCAGCCGTCGAATACCTCTGTTGCTTCATCACAGATCCCACACGATCGTGTTGTTGATACAACAACTGGGCCTACTTCTTCACTTGATACCAATGCCACAAACATCATAGGCCCATTAACGTCATCTTCGGCCCAGCCCACACATTCACTTCCACAACAACACAATCGTGACGACTCATCTCGCTCGTCCACCTCTCCGTCTCTCAACAACGCGTTTTCACCGGACCACTCTTTGCAGCAATCTTCTCCGCATACGACCACGGGCTCCCCGACTTCAGACCTTCACCGGACCTCACCGCCGCGTTCTCCACCACAGGTATTACCTTCTCTCTCCTCTTCCTCTCTTTCTCCCTCTTCTTCTCCGGTTACTAGTTCTGAGCCTACTGCTCTTCCTCAAAATGGGTTGCGACCCACAACCCAGCCAAACCTACCTTCACAAGAGCCCACTGCTCCACAACAAAATGAGCTGCAACCCACAGCTCAGAATCGCCAAGATACAAATACCAACCAATCCCACCAAGCTATGTCTATTCGACCACAGAACCAAATACAACCACCACAAAATATCCACAAAATGCAAACAAGAGCCAAAAATAATATTACCAAACCCAACACCAAATTCAGTCTTACCGTCACTGCTACTAATC
The DNA here is from genome assembly GCF_000375325.1 of Capsella rubella. Classification (NCBI taxonomy): domain Eukaryota; kingdom Viridiplantae; phylum Streptophyta; class Magnoliopsida; order Brassicales; family Brassicaceae; genus Capsella; species Capsella rubella. The sequence continues at coordinate 10,545,160 of NW_006238921.1, forward strand.
ATTCCAAGGAACCAACATCGATCAAACAAGCCTTGAAGGATACAAATTGGAATCGTGCCTGTTCAACCGAATATGATGCGCTCATAGTGAACCGTACTTGGGATTTAGTACCGCCTGATTCTTCTCAAAACATTGTTGGCTGCAAATGGGTCTTCACAACAAAATTTTACTCCACCGGGATCTTAGAACGCTACAAAGCACGCCTTGTGGCCAAGGGCTTTTATCAACAATACGGGAACGATTATGCTGAGACATTCTCTCCCGTCATAAAATCTACGACAATACGTCTTGTTTTAGAAGTTGCGGTCAAGCTAGCATGGTCTGTTAAACAATTGGATGTCAACAATGCCTTTTTACAAGGTGACTTAGAGGAAGAGGTATATATGTCACAACCACCGGGATTTGTCGACCAAGATAGACCATCGTTTGTTTGTCGATTGCGAAAACCGATCTACGGTCTCAAACAGGCGCCACGGGCGTGGTACATGGCTCTCAAACAACACCTTCTTCAAACTGTATTTACTAACTCTCTTGCCGATGCTTCATTGTTTATCCGCAGGAATGGAAAAGATATCACCTACATTCTTGTATACGTTGATGACATTATTGTCACTGGGAGTAATCCGACGATTGTTACTCATGTTCTCACATCGTTTGCTGATCGGTTCTCCATCAAAGATCCCACATATATTCATTACTTTCTTGGTATTGAGGTCACACGCACAGCTCAGGGAATGCATTTGATGCAACGGAAATATGTGCTCGACCTTCTTGCTAAGAACAACATGACGGACGCCAAACCTGTCCCCACTCCAATGTCGTCTTCTCCAAAACTCACACTTACAAGTGGCGATATTCTTCCTGATGCCTCACAATATCGATCCGTTGTTGGTAGTCTTCAATATTTGTCCTTTACGAGACCGGATATTTGCTACGCTGTGAATCGATTGTCACAGTTTATGCACAAACCAACTCAAGATCATTGGATTGCTGCCAAACGAGTGATGCGTTACTTGGCTGGAACGACAACACATGGTGTATACCTCTCAGCTTCCTCTCCACTGACGCTTCATGTGCTTCATGCCTTCTCCGATGCAGACTGGGCTGGTGACACTGACGATTACATCTCTACAAATGGCTATGTTGTATACCTTGGCCAAAACCCAATTTCCTGGTCTTCGAAGAAACAACGAGGGGTCTCTCGCTCCTCAACTGAAGCTGAATATAGAGCTGTCGCAAATACTGCTGCTGAGGTACGATGGTTATGCTCTTTGCTCTCTGAACTGCAGATTACACTTAGTGCTGCTCCGGTGATCTACTGTGATAATATTGGTGCTACTTATCTCTGCGCCAATCCTGTCTTTCATTCTCGGATGAAACACATCGCTCTTGATTATCACTTCGTACTGAATCAGATTCAAACTGGTATGTTACGGGTCTGTCATGTATCCACAAATGACCAACTTGCATATACATTCACGAAGCCGTTACCCCCAGCAAAATTTCAGTTGGCCTGTTCCAAGATTGGTGTGAGGAAACTCCCTCCATCTTGAGGGGGTGTATAGGAGAACAAATGTAAATATAGTAGTTATAGGGACTTAATTACAATTAGCTTTACCCTAACGCCTCTCTCTCTTGTATGTGTATATATTCTTGTAATAATTGTTCTCTGTAATAATAAGAATCATTCTCTATAATATTTCCCTTGGAGACCCGTTCTGCGGGGCAGAGTATCACCGTTGCTGTCAATCTCCTCATGTTCTTTATCATTGCCCAAACTTTTCTATATCTCCTATGTGTTCTTAAGTTTGGAATTTTCCTTCTCTTTGCTAGTTCTGTTTTTGTGACGACCGTCTTCGTTTACTTCCTACTTCCTGAGACCAAAGGAGTACCAATTGAAGAGATGACACTCATATGGAAGAAACATTGGTTCTGGAAGAAAATATTACCTACAAACCTTGAAGCTGAGAGCAGCCATGCTCAACGAACAAAATAGTAACGGATACCATCAGATGTATAATTATAGACCATCAAATGCATTAACCTTGAAATGTGACTTTTTAATGTGAATATATTAAACTCACACTAGAAGGGAACAGTGAAACTCCAGACTCGCATCAGATAGTACCAAGGGTCACTCACTATCCCAATAACCATTTCTTCAATATATTTGTGCTTAACGTATCAAATACTCAAAAGAGTATAGAGATTGGGCTGACTTTGTTAAATAGTTCTACCTACAAGTTTCAATGGGAAATACTCAAACTAGGCATGGGCATAATATCTGGTACCAAAGAACCGTACCGGAACCGACCCGATAAAAGCGGTATCGGGTGGGGTACGGGTTAAGCAAAAATACCGAATGGGCTCACAAGCCTTGGTAAAATGGACTTTGGTCCGGGTTCGGTATGTAACTTAAGTTAAATGGGCCACCATTTTATACCCGTTTAAACCTAAAGGCCTAATAAGGCCTTGACCCACTAAGCCTTCGACGACATTGTTCCCAATTTTTATAGGCTATTTGAACTTGTTCTATCTTTTTTTTTTAAGTTGATTGTGAGATTATTGAACTTAATGTTATGGTATTTGGTTGTGTTATGTTGAAACTAAATGTTATGGTTTAAGTTTATGGTTTATTCGGTTATTTCTAGTTATTTACTTGGATATTTCTAATTTTAATCGGGTATCTTGGGTTTTAATCGGTTATTTGAGTACCTTTTTACTCAAATAAACCGAACCAATTATAACCCGGAAATTTTTCAGGGTAATTTGGATTTTGTATTGGAGTAGAAAACCGCTCCGAACCCGGTCAGTTACTAACCGTACCAAACTGAATTTTTTGTAAATTACCGAATGGGGTCTATAGGTCTTATACCGATTTACCCGAAATCCGAATGGGTAGAACCGAAACCCGATTGGGTACCCGATTCCCCAGGACTAACTCAAACAGTTATTAATCAGCTCATACAGAGAATTCATAGCAATAATTTTTTTTAACCAAAAGCCGAATAAAAAAGCACCAATATATAACAACATACAAGCGGAATAACTCCAATAAGATGTGCAGATTACACATCAAATCTTCCTTTCAAGGCTCGTCGTCACGAAGCCACATTTTTGGTTTTTTAGGGAGGAAAACTAAAACACGGTTCTCGGTACAAATGCAAGAGGCACTCATCACTTTGTTACCTAATTGAATTTTAGAAAATACTAGGTTATCCAGTAGGTATATGCGCAGGTATAATTATATTCGATTGTTTTTAAGTAGGTATATAGTATCATATAATTTGCAAAATTACTATAATATTTATTTTTGATTTTCTCAATACAAATATTCTTTCATATATATAAAAATATCATATTTTTTTAAAAACATTTTTTGATAAAAATAAATAAATATCGTATACAGATATTGAAAAGAAAACAGTTACTTGAATTGCACTTTGTGGTCATCTTTGTCCTCTTGCTATAATCATTTTAGACAAAACCTCTTTAATACACTCACAATGATCTCTATGGTGTTCGATCTATACACACAACTGTCTTATCACTCCTCTTTTCTCTTATCCTAATCCCAACAATGTGTTCTTCAACATCTCATTGTCTCTTTCATCTTATCTTACATGACAAGCTTCTTCTCCATCTATTTTTTTCCTTCTTCATCTTTACCACACACTTCTTTGCCGTAAAAATCATCTTCATCACATTAACTACCGTTTCCATACCTTCTGTTCTTCTCCCCAAGTTTTCAAACTGGGATTTGAATCAATTTAGTATTGTTAAATTCACTATCTCTCTCTCTCTCTCTCATCTCTTTGACCATACCTAGATATGTTTCATTTTTCATTGCAATCATCTCCTCGAGCAATGTTTTGACGTTCCTCTAAATGCTTAGTTTCTATTCTCTTCAACTCTCCATATTTCTCTATAACATTTCTTCAAAAACTTGTCCATCAAGCTTTATATCTTCTCTTGAAGTAACTCTCAACTGTTTCTTCTAGATCTACAATCGTGGATTCCCTCAATGCAACATATGTCTTTTTACAATTTTAATCGGTTAACCAACAATAAAACAATAACCAGCGAAAAAGTTAACCAAACAATCCAAGTAATTCAATTGCATTAAACCAACATTCCAACATATTCAAACCAATCATTATCCAAAAATAAAAAAATCATCCTAACATGTTTCTAGCTTCCAGAACTAACAACCTAACAATGCAATAACATAAAAACACGACACAACTAGCGAGCCCCAAGATCATTCCGCTCTCCACGCCTTGATTCCACAGTCAAACTTTTCCTTACCTGCATCAAAGAAAGAGATGCATAAGTATTTCCAGAAATACTTAGTGAGACATTCAGCCCAACTACTGGTTATACACACAAGCAACATTAAAACACATTTAGACAAGAACTAATCAGAAACATCAAATAATCAACGAAACAACAACAAGAAAACCCAAACTGACAAGCGGTGTCGATCGACACCCACCACTGGTGTCGATCGACACTCGCGACAATCCTCGCGAGAAAGAAAGCTGGTGTCGATGGAAACTCACCCTTGGTGTCGATCGACACCGAAGCCCTAATATCGCTCCAGTCGCTTCTCATCGATGGATCTTCTCACTATTTACACTCCATGGCCGAAATAAACTCCATAAGGCTCCCCCGGAGACATCATATCATAAAAAACAGACATACAAACAAAGAAATCAATCAATAACCATAGAAATCATCAAAACATGCATTAAAACTGCTTAGATCAGCCTTGGTCCTGCACTTACCTCTTTGTAAAGGATGTACAGTGACGAAAATAGAGCAACCAAGGAAGAAACATGCTCTCCTAACACCAACACCACGGATCCAACCTTCTCTAGCCTTGAACCACCAAGATCAAGCCTTAAAGATCAATCTCTCACTCTCTGCTTTCCTCTTTGTTTCACAAAGCGACAAAATACTGAAAAATGAGGAAAACATCGCTCCCCTTAACCTTTAAGTCGACCTAGGTCTTCCTCAAACCAATCTTCAATTGAACCGGCGATTTAAAACTCAAACCGTCAAACCAAAAATTATTGGTGTCGATCGACACGCTTCTTTGGTGTCACCCGGTTTTCTAGACACAGGTGTTACAAATTAAGTATGTAAATTTTTTTCTAAGTTTATGGAGTTCATTCAATATTCCGTTACAAATATTTTGAACATGAAATACTAATTGGCAGTAGAGTTCTCTATCGAAACTCTTCATAAAATAATTAAAATTTTCTTATTTGAAAAAAATATATGAAATGGACTAATATTAACATATTTATTGACAAATAGTAATCAAACATTTTTAGTGGTTATTATTGTGTTGCAGATAACTTTAATAAAACTTACAAATAATGATTTATTATCCTATATATCTAAATAACAAATATTTATATTTCTCTTACTTCCATATTTTTTTTATATAAGTATATTAGTATTAAAGCCTTATATGTAATCAAACTTCAAAACATTAATAACATGTGATAAAGATAAATTGATACCAATAACCTTTTTATGATACCCTCTTTTAAAAATACCCTCTTTTTTTACCATTTTCATTTTTGCCCTCTATTATATTTTAATGGCCATTTTACCCCTATTTGAAAGAATATTCTTTCCCAAAGGAAGGAATATTCCATCCAAAAATTTTCCCCCCAAAAATTTCCCGCCAAAAAATTTCCCGCCAAGGGTTTACAAGGGTTTTTAAAGCGATTTACAAGAGTTTTTAAATGGTTTTTAAAAGATTTGTAATGGTTTTGTAAGGGTTTTAGAAGCCTACAAAGGTTTTTAAATGATTTACAATGGTTTTTAAAAGTTTTTATAAGTTTATAACAGTTTTAAAATGATTTACAAGGATTTTTAAAGTATTTTTAAAGGATTTTAAAAATTTACAAGGGTTTTTAAAGGTTTTTTAAAAGGATTTACAAGTGTTTTTAAAAGGATTTAAAAGTGTTTTTAAAAAGATTTAAAAATAGTTTTAAAGGATTTACAAGAAGTTTTAAAGGGTTTTAGAAGGTTACAAGGGTTTTTGAAGGGTTTACAAAACCTTTTAAAGGTATTACAAGTTCTTTAAAATGGTTTTTAAGGATTTACAAGGGTTTTTAAAGGGTTTTAGAAGTTTACAAAGTTTTTATTAAATGATTTATCACGGTTATAAGGGGTTTAAAGGGATTCACAAGTGTTTATAAATGTTTTAAAATGATTTACAATGGTTTTAAAAGATTTACTCAAGTTTTGAAAGGTTTTGGATGACTTTTAAAAGATTTACAAGGGTTTTTAAAGGATTTTAAAAGGATTTATAAATATTTACAAAGGTTTTTCTAAGGAATTGCGGAAAAAATTTTGTCGGAAAATTTTTGGCGGGAAATTTTTTTTGGCGGGAAAATTTTTTGTCGGGATTTTTTGGCGGGAAAATTTTTGTCGAAAATTTTTGGCGGAAAAATTTGGCGGGAAATTTTTCGGAAGGAATATTCTTTTTGTTGGAAAGAATATTCCTTTCTTCATCATGGGTTATAATAAAGGAGGGTAATTTAGTCATTTTGTACATTGAAGAGGGTATTTTTTAAAATGGACACCTAGAGAGGGTATTTGTAGAAAAGGGTATCATAAAAAGGTTAGTTGTGCAAATCTCCCTTGAATATTTATAATTTTATGTGAAGAAATACAGATATGACTAAATTTATAAAACATTTTTTCTCCACAAATAACTATTTTCCCTTGATGTATTTCTATAAAATTCGATACATATTTTGCTGCAATATATATAGTTATATTTTCTCCTCTCAATTATTTATTTATATTAAAATTTAAATTTAAAAAATATCAACCAGTATTATGGTTATTATGATTAAAGCTTGAATACTAAAACGTTTAGTGATTTTATGGTAGATATTTTCTTAGAAATATTTTTGTATTTCTATTTATAAATTTTAGAAACTGAAAACTTAACAAAATTTTATATTTAAATTTTTTCATATATTTGAATATATCCTTTACTTCCATATATATATTTCGCTTTATTTCAAAACATATTATTTTACAAAATTTCTATATATCTTGGTTTTTCCTTTATGAAAGTATCTTTTAAAAACCTTATAAATGCCGTTTAAAACCTTATAAATATTTGGATTTAGTCTCCCAGTAGTAAAGAAGTGGGAACATTAACGCTTCTGGTTCAAGAACTGGAAACTGAATTGCGAAAGAGTCGTGAAGATAATGTACTTGTTCATAATCGACTTGATGCTTTGGAGCAACTGATTCGATCTTCTACAACTCACAATGGGATAAAACAACATCTACATCTACTCCAGCTGTAGGAACTTCTAGTTCTCCACAAGCTTCCATGGGTACTGTTGGTTCGTGTGCTCCAGCTGTAGGAACTTCTAGTTCTCCAAACCTCTGGTTTTACTTTGTTTGTTTATGCTTCGCTACTTTGTTTTGCTTCTGTTTATTGCTTCTGTTTATTTGCTTCAGTGTGTTGATTTGCTTCCGTGTATGTTTAGACCATTTCACGTTTGTTGCTTTTGTAATATGTTTTAAGTTTCTTTTATTTATCTAATAATATAAATATTTTTTAGTTGAACAAAAATCTATTGAAAATGTGTTTTAGTAAATATATGTGATAGATAAATGAACCAAGTGCTAATAGCTCAATTGGTAAAGATTTCTGGCAAAAGCTTAGGAGTCGCCGGTTCGAGTAACGGTTGGGACGAGACCATATAATATGTTTTGGTCTCGGGCCTGAGGGGATGTATGGGCTTCGGCCCAGAACCTCATTGATTATTCAAAAAAAAAATATATGTGACGAATAAACAACTGTTTTCTAGTCTTCGGTCGTGTTAATATAGTGACTATAGTTCTATGATAATAAGTGTCATAATTGTGACGTTATTATAGTTACGATATATGACAGTTTGAGACAATATTTTTAGACGGTAATTGTGACGATTAAGCAACGATTTTTAGTCATCACTTGTGATGGTTTAGTGACTATAGTTTTGTGTAATGAGTGACATAATTGAGACGTTGTGATAGTCACGAAAAATGACGATTTAACTACTATATTTACAGTCGATATTGGTGACGGTACTCTTATATTTGGTCACTAGTAAGTAATTACTAATTATATTTGTCTCAATATTGTGACTTTTTGTTACATTTTTTTTTGTGACGATTGTATCGCAACTGTTTACAATTTGTCACAATATTTTTATTGTCACGAATTTTTTTAATTGTGACAAATTATTAATTTGTTCATCGATTGAGTTAGTCAATCTTCTTCCATCCCCGTTTCTACCTTTGTTCCACCTTTCACGAGTTAAGGCTTGGAATCTCTCGATCATCAAGTGATTATACGTAGGAGTCATTCCGATCATGTATCATTTGGGATCAACAATAGGTAACAGAAGTATCCCTTAAAAAATTGATTTAATTAGTGTTGTATATGTATATTCTTAGAAATATTATATTTTCAAAGGGTTGAACGTGGAGAACAATGAATCAATTCTAAGTGTTTGCCACTTGATTAAAACACTATTGGTAGTTTTGCTTCTGTGTTCCACTTTCTGATTACTGTTTGAATGGTACTAAGTATTTTTTTACGAGTAATTGTGATTCATTCGAGTACATTGTCACGCTCTGGTCACAACCTATTTATATTTGAGCCAATTTACATTAGGAAAGTTCTCTATGAAAAATTTCTAAGCCTGTTAAAATCCATCAGAGAAATTATTACAGTTCTATCTTTTCATAATTCTTTTTCAAATTTTAATTATTAAAATAGTATTAAATGGATTATTGCAACCATTTGATTAAACTATAACTATTTGACTAATCATTAAACATTTGATTTGTTTTATCAACTATTGCAACGTATAGTTTATTTGATGAACTCTTGCAATATTTTGTATATTTGATGAACCGTAGCAAATTTTACTTTACTTGATAAATTAATAGTTACAATTTTAGAGCTTTTCCCTTTTAAATATTTTTGTGGGCATTATTCAAAGGTAATAAAAAATAGACCAATTCACTAAACAAAAAAAAATAGTTTTGAGGGAACAAATAGCATCTAAACACGATTATAATGGTTCAACAACTTCATTATAAACACATAGTCTCTAACCAATATGGTTTGAGATCAGAACGGTTTTGTCAAATTTTATTATCATCTCTTCTAATAATAGAATTTCTAACAAATAGCTTTGAGGATTACAGGGTTTTAACATATATTTGTTTTATATATATATATATATAGTCGTTTAGAAAAAAATTCTTTGTGACTCTCCATTTTTTCAAAAATATTTTAGGTTATCGCTTATTTACCATAATATTTCGTTTCATGCTTTTTTTTAGTCATTTTATTTCATTTTTAATATAGTTATATAATTTACAAATGAAAGTTTGTTTCTAGTTTAGAAATCTATGTATTCGTTCAATTTTTAGATGATTACCAAGTTTTCAATTATTTATTCTTCATGAAACCCTTATGTTATACTATCCTTTTTTGTAAAAGTATGCTCTTTATCACATCATATAAAATATCTCTATGAACACATTCATCCAATCATATGTCTTATTTACTTTGAATTTTACATGTTTTCCTTAACCACTTAAACTGTTTTTGGCATAGTTACTTAACCACTAAAACTGTTTACTCAAAAAATATAAAAAATGAAAAAATAAGAAATAAAAATTCTACTTAGTAGCAATGAGTTTATGACCAACCATTAAAGGTATAGAGAAAACCTTTTTAACATAATAATAAAATTATATATAGAATTATAAGAGCATTGGCTACCATGGCTCAAAGAAGAGTCAAAAGATCTCAAACTCATATCCAATTGGAACCATAGAAGGAATTAAATCACTACTACTTGGTATCTTTATTTGTGCTTTAATGACAATTATGTATAATGGTTTGAGTATGGGAGAAAATAACTTTTTCTCTCTATAGATTTTTTTTCTTTTTTTGTTCTTTGGTGAAAATATAGTTTTTTTTTGCTGAATAGAAAGTCAAAATACCTCCAACGTAACTCATATTTCAATTGGATATGTAGGTTACGCGTTTTTACTTGGTATTTTTATTTATGCTTTAATGAAGATTATGTACAATGTCTTTAGTATAGGAACAACTATTTTTTTTTTTGGTTTTTGCTCAAAAATATAATGTCTTTAGTATAGGAACAAATAATTTTTTTTGGTTTTTTACTGGAAAATTTAGATTTCTTTTTTTTTTTTTCTGGTGAAAAATATATATTTCCTTTTTGTAATAGGTTTAGAAATTTTACAATTTATTAAAATATTTTAGTAAATTTAGAATTGACACATGTCAACATCTTATCGATTCAATTGACACGTGTCACAATCTTGTAAATGGCTAATTTTGAAAACAAAGCTTTATATAATAAGATATATATATATATATATATATTACATTTTTGACATTTTTGAGTTTATTATCACAATAATTAAATATATAAAAAATTATAATAATACTCTTTCATAACCTTTTTTAAAAAAGAAAATTAATTAATTAGTTAGTTAATTATTATCAAACGAGTAAAATTAATGAAAGAAATAAAAAAAAAGCTTTGCGTGAAAGAGCCGTTACTACACAACGGTTAGAAAGCAATCTGATAAATACAGAAACTTCAAAATCTATCTTCATTCTTCTCCAAGTTCAAGTTCATCACAGAAGAAATTTAATGGGTTCAAAAATCATAACTTTTCTTTCGAATTCTTTTGATTGTGAATTACTTAATGGGTTCTCGTAACGTGGTTGATTATGAATAATGAACTGGAGAGATGATAGCAGAAGCAGAAACAGAGGTTTCTTGTGGTGGTAACGTCCGCCGTCAAATCTCAACTTCGTAAAGCTTTGATTTTTCTTTATGGGATCGATTGTTAATAATAAGGAATGTGATACAATGGCTCTTCGTATTAGGATTAGAACATGATCATTGTATTAGGATTAGACAAGCTCTGTTTTGTTTTCAGGTCTTGTTTCAGACATTCTATACTAAAGATTGAATAATTTTGCAATCAAACAACTTTGTTTTCTCCATCGTCGTATTAGGGTTGGTTAATTTGCTCTTCGTATTAGGGTTAAATAGGATCAGAACATAAACTTTAGATATAGACGAGCCTTGTTTGTGTTGTATGAAACATAGCTCTGTTTTGGTTGTGTTGGTTGAATCATCTTCATTCTTCTCCAGTTTCAAATTCATCACAGACGAAATATAACGGTTACTTCAAAATTCATAACTTTTCTTTCCAGAGAGAAAGAGCGAGTAGTAACAGAAACAGAGTTCCCCTGTGGTGGTGGTTCGCCGTGAAACAGAGTTATGTCCGCCGTCAAATCTCAACGTTTCTTCTCCTCTACTGTAAGTCTTTCATAAAGCTTTTATTTTTCTTCATGGGTTCCGTTCCAAAATAGATCGTCAACGATTAGGAATTTGATTGAATTGCTCTTCATATTAGGGTTCTTTGAAAAATGGTTTTTATAGAATCAGAACATGATCTTCGGATCTTTCAAGGCATAGACAAGCTTTGTGCTGGCAAATAATAGTTTGCTTTAGGATCTTCAGATCTCAATCATACGTTTAACGCCTAGACATGATGTTTAGATATAGACGAGCCTTGGTTGTGTTGTATGAAATAATAGTTTGGTTCAATTTTTCTTACAAGTATAAGTTTAAGCCTAGATGAGGTAAGAGATTACGCATGATAGGCTCAGTTCATAGCTCTGTTTTATTGTCAGGTCTTGTTTCAGACATTTAATATTCAGTATTGAATCTTTTTGCATAATCAAACAACTTTAGTGTCTTGATCTTCACTTCAAACTTTGGTCCGTTATTGTGTGAAGCAACAGCTATAATGCTTCCACTTTCTCAGAATCACTTCTGTTTTACAAGCAATGATCACTTCTGATCTAATGTCTTCGTTATGACTAGACAAGATAGAGCAGAGGAAGGTGGTTTTGTTGGGTTTCTTGGAGAGTGTAGCCTTATAACCCTTTCTCTATATCTGATCTCTAGAATCCCTCCAGTCTATAGCTCCTACATGACTTTCTTCTTAGTTCATAGTTTCTGTTTTGAAACCCTCTCTTCAAGACTTAAAAGAATATAACTTTATAGAATCCAAACATGATGAGCTTAGACGAGTCTTTGGTGGTTCATTTATGTTTGCTTGTTGTAGGAAATATGATTTGCTTGTTGTCTGAGACTTTAAAACTGATCTTGATTTGCTTTGTCTGTAGTTAATATGTTTTGTTTTGTTTATTTGTCTTCACTGCTTGTTGAGCCTTCTAGATTTTGCTGTAACTATGCTAAGCCAAATGAGTATCTTTACTTGAGAGCTGAGATTTGATTTACAAGTTACAACAATAAGTATCCTATTGTCTCCAAACTGTATTTAGATTTACAGTTGAAGAGAAACGAGATTTGGGTGATTGATGTTTCTTTATCTCCCTTGCAAATTCCATGGAAGCTCCTTCTAATAGCTTCAGCCGGAGCACAAGACAGTTCTTCTGCTGTAAGCTCAAAAATACACAGGAAACTTTGGATGACAAGGTTTCATCTTTTTGTGTTGATTCAGGGTTGAACAAGATTCAACATCGATTCTAAGCAAATCAGACGATGAAACATAAGACGAATAAAACCCAAATCTTTTCGAAACAAAGTCCACACACAATCAATCATCGCAGCCTATCTTCAAAAGTTTAGAGCTAAACTCATTTGACTGAACTTATGAAAACTATGAATTCATTATTCAAAACTGAGCTACCAAAGTCAGATTCCCTTATCTAGTGTAACTCTTGGTATCATCGACCGCTCATTATAACAATGTCTCAGACTAAATAGAATCAAGAAACATACTTTATTATGAGCACAATCGTCTGACACAATCTGAAGTTCCTGATCACGACGGTGCTGTGAAATTAGCAATATGACGACGGCTCCCACGACCTGAACAATCCACAAATCCCAAAATTGAGACAGAAGCAATAAACAAACGCATTAAGAAAAACAAAACAGCAACAAAAAGGCAGAACAAGAAAGAAGAAGGATAAAGTCTGAAGATTAGTAGAGGAGAAACAAAGATAAAAGAAGAAACTTTGAGACATGAAGGTGAAGATTGCTCCAAGAGCGAAGAAAGAGATGCAGAGAAATGGAACCCATTCGAGAGAGATTACTCTCTTGGAGACTTTGTGCTTCATCGTGGAGAGCTTGAAACAAGAGAGAGAGAGAGAGAGAGTGAGATCAGAAAAAGAAAGAAAGAGATGTGCAGATTTAAAGGGAGAGAGAGAGAGAGACACACAATCAAGAACATTTCATAGGAAGAGACCCAAAAAATAATATTAGCAAGTTTCCGAACAAAAAAAACTTCTTATTACACTTTTTGACTTTTATTATTCATTTTTAATGTTTTTTCACACCGTCGAATATGTCAAGCCATTTAGTTTTATTTTAGAAATAAAAGAGGAAAAAAATATAGAAACAGATTTTACTATACAGTAAAACTTCTATAAATTAATAATGTTGGGACTACAGAAATTTATTAATTTATAGTGATATTAATTTATCTATAAATTAATATTTATTATTTTATAGTATAAATTAATAATTATTAATTTATAGTGGTAATCTAACTCTTAAATGTTTTTTGAAATTATGAATTGGGACAAATTTACAAAATAAGATTAGTCTTTAAGATTATATAAATTTTTATAGTTTAGAATTGAATTCTATATTTATATAAAAAAATAACAAAGAATTAAAAAATTTCTAAATAAATTCACTTCTATGTAAAGTACATACATAAATTCAAATTTATGATTAATACCTCAATGACAAAAAAAAAAGATTAATACCTCAATTTCTGTTATCTTTTAACATCCTATAAACAAGCAAAAAATGAATATAATGCATATTTATAAATTGAAAACATTAAAAAAAATTGTTTATTTTATGATGTTATGGAATATATTATAAGATTATAGTTTAAAAATGTAACATAAACTTTTTTTTATAAAGATGAGGTCTAGGAGAAATTCATTTTTACAAAAAAAACTAAAACTATATTTCAACATAACTAATTATATCATATATATATATATATGTGTGTGTGTGTGTGTGTGATTATTAATTTATGTTATTATTGGGACTATATTTACATAGGGATTTCAACAAAAATTATTATCTTATTATCTTATCGAATTTGGTTAATATTTACACTGGCCCGACTTGGGACCAACAAAATTTATTAATTTATAGTGTTTATTAATTTATAGAGTATTAATTTATAGAGGTTTTACTGTATATATATACTAGTATTTGTACTACGTACGGGCTAACATTTACTTAATATTTGTATTAATCTGTATTACATGTGAACATATAAACTAATAAAAACACCTAAAATCTTAAAGTTTTATGAAACCTATTTTAGCACAAAGAACCAAAAATGCAAAACGATTAAAATTTGTTGCTTTTAATAGTAGATAAAAGTTTTGTCCAGAAAAACAAATAGTAGATAAAAGCAATGTAAAGTTGGGTAACAAACAAAAATGATGGATATAATACCGGTAGTTTAGGAACAAATCAGCTTTTGAGCCGGCTATTGTGTTGTCGTTTAATTTTTGATAGTTCATCAATCTGGAAAAGTAAAACAAAACTCATGGTAAACTTAATAACTTTGATATGCTAGGTGAATTGATTTGCAAACCAATTTAACGGTGTTTAAATGAACCCTATCTAAAAAACCAAAATGTAAGTAATGAATTCTATAAGAAAACAGAACTTATCTGGGGAACAAATAGTTTTTTAAAATATTGACATAATACTTTGAATTGGAGCAGAAGACACCTCATCTGTGGAGCCATAGACTACTGTAATAATTCTTCTTTCTAATAGAACCGATGAAGACTGGAGATGATGAATAGAGAGCGAGATGTTGAAAAAAAATATGAGATTGAGTTAATGGATATTTAAAATAGAAAATATGGTTTGTAAGACTGGTTTACTGTGAACGTGAGTTCATAAATCGTGGAAACAAATTTTCAAGAATTAAACTGCCTATTTTTGAGGAAGTTATTCTCACGTAAGACATTTTATATTTATAATTTTTTTAATTAATCTTTTCAAATATGAAGTAAAATCTATGTGGCATAATATTATTGGCCATGTGACTTATGATTTATAAGATAAAGGATATATATGTCATTTTATGTATTATGCCATTTTGGAAACTCAAAATTGTGGAAGTGCCATTATCAATAATGCCTTTTAAAACATGCCACAAAGAAGGAAATTTGGACGATTTTGCCCTCAGCATTGTTGAGTGAGTGTTGAGTGAGTTTTAAGAAAATAGGAAGGAAGGAAGACAAAAAGCTGACTTTTACAGACATTAATCAATAGACAAGTTTTTTTTTCGACATTCTTTGATTTTTGTCCACAATAGATTATGGACAATTTATTTTCTATTCATCTAACATATGTATTATGGACAAGTTCGTTTATGAAAAACTAGATTTACTTTACTCTATACAAGTGTACACCTAGATAGATCTTTGATGGATATCTTCCATAGATGCATCACTTGTTTCATCTTCTACTAATTATTTGTGGTTTCAAGAGAACTGTAGGATAGACAAGTTTGGTCTACCGATTCGGGTCCATCAGATCTGGTCCATCGGATCTCGTCTGTCGGAACTGGTTTACCGGATCTGGTCCCCAGGAATTTGTCCGCCGGACTGTGGTCTGCCGGAACTCGTCTGCTGGAGTTATGGTCTGTCGGAACTGGTCCGTCGAATCTGGTCTGCCAAAATTGGTCTACGGAGCTGGTTATAGTTCACCGGAATTGGCTGTGGTCCGCCGGATCTGGTCTGTCGGAGTTCGTCCGTCGAAGTTCATCCATCGAAGTTCGTCCGTCGGATCTGGTCCGTCGGTACTGTGTGTTGTTGGAATAAGAAAAAGAAGATGAAGATGAAGATGAAGAATAAGAGAGAAATTATGGGGTAAGTTAGTCTTTTTACAAAGCTTTTGTGGCAGGTGGGAGAAGAGATTTCTTTAAATGCCAGTCCTTATAAGTTTTGTTACTGTTCAGGGCATAGCCCATAATTTTCTCATAAAAATATAGAAACAGATTTTACTTTATATATATATATATATACTAGTATTCTAACCCGTACAACGTACGGGCTAACATTTACTTAATATTTGTATTAATCTGTATTACATGTGAACATATAAACTAATAAAAACACCTAAAATCTTAAAGTTTTATGAAACATATCTTAGCACAAAGAACCAAAAATGCAAACCATTAAAATTTGTTGCTTTTAATAGTAGATAAAAGTTTTCTCCAAAAAAAAAAATAGTAGATAAAAGCAATGTAAAGTTGGGTAACAAACAAAAATGATGGATATAATACCGGTAGTTTAGGAACAAATCAGCTTTTGAGCCGGCTATTGTGTTGTCGTTTTATTTTTGATAGTTCATCAATCTGGAAAAGTAAAACAAAACTCATGGTAAACTTAATAACTTTGATATGCTAGGTGAATTGATTTGCACACCAATTTAATGGTGTTTAAATGAACCCTATCTAAAAAACCAAAATGTAAGTAATGAATTCTATAAGAAAACATAACTTATCTGGGGAACAAATAGTTTTTTAAAATATTGACATAGTACTTTGAATTGGAGCAGAAGACACCTCATCTGTGGAGCCATAGACTACTGTAATAATTCTTCTTCCTAATAGAACCGATGAAGCCTGGAGATGATGAATAGAGAGGGAGATGTTGAAAAACAAATATGAGATTGAGTTAATGGATATTTAAAATAGAAAATATGGTTTGTAAGACTGGTTTACTGTGAACGTGGGTTCATAAATCGTGGAAACAAATTTTCAAGAATTAAACTGCCTATTTTTGAGGAAGTTATTCTCACGTAAGACATTTTATATTTATAATTTTTTTAATTAATCTTTTTAAATATGAAGTAAAATCTATGTGGCATAATATTATTGGCCATGTGACTTGTGCTTTATAAGATAAAGGATATATATGTCATTTTAATTTGTGTAAAAATTACAAAACAAATTCGGTGTACAGGAAATTGTATTTAATACCAGATTATATATCACACTAATTAGCCTATTAAACTTGTTTTTTCATTACATTAACTTAAAACAGGATTGATTTTCTCTGTTAATGTAGAATGTAACGACCAAAATACAGTATATAATAGACTTGTTGTACATGAACCATATTACCCAAAGAATAATAGATCATGTACATCAATGATGACGTATAATTATAATTATAGTTTTAATCTTTCTAATAATTATTATAACATTTAGATCTAAAGTCTAAACGTATGTATTAGTATTAGAGACGAATTGTCAAAAAGGCATTTTGAATAGAGAGTACTACTTTAATGACCGTAAAAGATGGTTAGGCGGAAGAATGCGTGTCGTTTTGTCGACGCGCATCACTCAAGTCGCACGCGGTTTATGAGATTTCTATTGTGATTGTGATTTATTTCTAATTTATTATAATGGAGGTATATTGGTATAGATTGTTAAATAATATTAAAAAATAGACTATATGAGTTTCAAATTCAGCTCAAAAAAATTAGGCAATAAAATCTAAAATAGAGCATAGACTACCACTTAAATTTCTCAGAATATATGATTTATAATTCTTTGTTGTATTTTTTCAGCGAAGGAATTCAATGCGCAAGAAAGAACTCCAGTTCCAGGTTGATTATCCTTTCGTCACACACTCTCATCATCAGTCTTTATGTGCCTGATATCTTCCAGCGTAGTACAGTAAAAACATGGTATAGAAGAAACTTGAATAGAAGAATTTAATAAAGATATAAAGTTTTGAGTTCTATAGAAGAATTCAATCGAATATTGTAATTAAATATGGTACATAATTTTCTTAGTCAAAGAGTAGAGTTCGAATGTCGACAGGTGGCAAGTGAGCGGAACAAACGGGACACTGGGGAGTACGCAACAAGTAAAGAGAGATACAAGTTCCGTGAAAGATGTGATTGCATTTTGTTTTATGAACAATCTCATCTTCCTTCGGATACCCTTTTTCACAGAGAATACACAATTCCGAACTTTGGTAGCAATCTATGATCTCCGTTGTTGGTGGAGCAATTGGTACAAATCTGGTTCTTGCATCTTCAACACATAGAACAGATTTTCTGACTCTCAATATGGCTAAAACGGTACTTGCTATGTCAATCTCAGGAACAAGACCTTGATTATATTGTCTAGTAATAACGTGAAAGACAAGGACGGGACATGCAGGAGGTACGATCTCAAAATCCTTGAAACATAAGTTAGAGGCTATGTAGGCAAATATCTGGTTATTTATGTAGCAATCCTTGCGGTCAAAGAGGAAGAACCATGTAATCAACTCTACAAATGATTTAGACATTCCAGCTTTTGAATTTCTTCCTCTTCCTCTGCATCTCGTCAATTGCATTCGAAAACCTGAAAGATAAGCTTCATGACTTATTAATATAACTACAACATTAGACTCAGAGGGCACATCAAACTTGTAAAGCCTGAGGCTACCAAGACGTGTTTTCTTAGTTACTGTATTCATTTTTTTTTTTTTTGGGTTCCAGATTTCCAAAGTTCCAATCAAGTCTAAATGACTTGGTATGCCTTGTATAAGTCGGTTCTTTAACAAAGTTGATCATTACAAATTTACTACACTTATTATTATCTATATATTTTATGTTTTAGTAACAGTGACATGTAGCCAAACCTTGATGATACATAACACATGTCTTGAAAAAGCCTAGATGTTATCATCTATAAACTGAATTCTTTTGTTTGTTTAGTACATCATAATTTCATAATCTATTGATTTGAATACTATTTTACTTTGTAAAGATTTATCTTATTACATCCAATCATGACATTCTTTTCAATAATATATATATATATATGGTAATACCATAATAGTAACAATAGTAGTAATAACTAATTGATTTGATGATATATGCTTTATTTTAAAGAGAAATCTTGTAAATATCACTAAAATTAATATTTTTTTTCCAAAAATGCCATTATGAGTTTTCTTTTCCAACAATACCACTAAAATGCATTTTTCAAAAAATACTACAAAACTAAAACTAAAATTTATAACATTCAAAACTAAACTCTAAAATACTAAACACTAAACCCTACCCCTAAAAACTATACCGTAAATATAAAATAATCAACCCAAACCTGAAAAAATAATTCTACACTGTCAAAAATCATTTTTATGTTTATAGTATTTTTAGAAAAATATAAAATTTGTGGTATCTTGGAAATAAAACAAATTATGATATTTTTTGAAAAAATACTTAAAATATGGTATTCTAGGGAATTTTTCTTTTCTTTATTATTATTTTTTAATTCAGTTACACCAATCTCAAAACTTTGAACTACAAAAATCCAAAAATAATGGATAGCTTGTGCACAGTAGTTGAAAGAACTTAGAAAGTAACTAGTTTCTAAATTTCCTTAAAAAAAACAGGTTCCTTGAGAAATTTGATTATTGAACACAAAATCTACATTTCAAAGTGTTTAGGCCCAATCTAATATGTAAGGCCCATAGACTGAAAATGGATGAAGCAAAGAAGCCCACAACGACAATGAGGGGGTATGGAAAATAACATGCATGCAAAAAATAAATGGACGTAGAAAAGATGTGTAATGAGGATGCATGCAGAAGATAATTGGACGAAGAAAAGATGTGTATCTTAATCATATATATAAAAGTAAGGTTTCACTCTCTCCTTATTGGTGGAAAAACATTTAAGCCATTCATTTTTTTAAACATATATATATATAAGTAAATGTTAATGACAATCATTCAATACAAAATTTAATTACACCATAAGTTATATACAAATGGCAAAGAAAATGAAAAGAGTTATTTTCACACTCTCTTTATTGCTCCAATTGATATTTTTTATTTATTTAAATTTAATATTTATTTACTAAAAACACATTTAATCATATAAATTAATTCATACTTTAAATCCACACTTTACTACTAAAATGTAACTGAAAATTATGTAAATTTTCAAAGACTATTGGTTTTCTTTATTGAATTTTAATAAAACACACTATAAATTATAATTATGACTCCTCTAATTTAAGTAATTTAAAAATGTAACTTACGTCACTTTTTATCCTATAAATAGTCATTCTCACATCCTCCTCTACCATATCTCATATCTTCATTATTTTCATTGTTTTTTAAAAAATGTTCTTGCATGGGGTGAAAACTCAATTAAGATGTCATTGTAAGAGTTTGATTAAATATTTGGTTTAAACTTTTATTTTCAATTTTATTTATTTTTTGTTGATATGTATTTTTCATTTTTTCATTTTTTCATTATTTTTTTTTATATTTTTGAATGTAATACATATGTATAATAATATTTTATGGTTATAAGAAAATTATTTTATTGATGGGATTCAAAAATATTGAATTCCAACCATTGCACAATAAGAAAATCAAGCTAAAGAAATAATCTTCATTATTATACTTTGGATGTTTGTTTCTTTCTCACATATTCATGTATATTTATATTTCAAAAGTATGTAATTTTTTAACAAAATCAATTTTTGTTATATAATTATCATACCAATTTGTAAGACATTATTTTAAGAATAATGATCCTTATATTTAGTTTGTGATTCAACATTTAATAATATAAATAATATTATAATTTTTGCTAACTTTGAATTTTATACTTGATTTCCTATCTAAAAAACAATTCGATATTCAATTTTCTATCTATTATATATACTAAAAGGATGAAAAACATAATTAAACCTAGAGATATAACTTAAACTAATAGCAATATAAAAAGAGTTTAAAAAATAAAATTATTCTTGAGAATTTTTGAGAAATACCCCTTTTGGTGTACCCCTTTTTAAAAATACCCCCTTTATCTATCCATTTTTAAAAATACACCTTTTTAAATATAAAAAATTATAAAGTTTTATATAGTTTATAAGGTACTTCGATATAAGAATTACTACTGGGAGATTCGATACAAATATTAAAAATGTTTTAAATAGTTTTTATAAGTTTTATAAGGTTTTTAAAAGGTTTTAAAAAGAGTTTATACGGTTTTTATAAGGTTTTTATAAGGTTTTTAGAATTTATTTTTACGCTATTTATGAAAGGTATATAAAGTTTTATACACATATAAAGGTAATTTGTGTATATATTTATAAGCTTACACACATATTTGGATAAATTTCAACATTTTTAGTGGGTTTTTTTATAAAGTTTGAAAAGGGGGTATTTTTAAAAAGAGGTATATGAAAAGGGGTATTTTTGAAATTCCCCCTTTGAGAATTTTTGAGAAATACCCCTTTTGGTTTACCCCTTTTTAAAAATACCCCCTTTATCTATCCATTATTCTTTGAGAATTTTTGAGGTTTCACTCTCTCATTATTGGTCCATTTCGCATTTATTTTTTAATTATAATATTTATTTTAATTAAACAAAATATCGAACACATTTAATCATATACTTTAATTCATACTTGAAATCCACACTTTACTACTAAATTATATAACTTATGAATTGACTATTTGTTTCCTCTATTCAATTTCAATTAACACACTATAAATTGTAATTATAACTCCTCTAATTTAATTATTTTAGAAATATAAATTACATCATATTTTATCCTATAAATACACATTCTTACATCCTCCTCCACCATATTTGATACCCTCAATATTTTTTTTTATTATTTTTTAATTTTCTTGCATGGGTTGAAAGCTCAATTAAGATATCATTGTAAGAGCTTGATTATATATTTGGTTTAAAATTTTGTTTTCAATTCTATTTTTCTTTGTCTTATGTACTTATTCATTTCTTCAATGTTTTCTTATACTATTAAATGTATAATACATATTGATAATAACTTTTGAGAATTTTTGAGAAATACCCCTTTTGGTGTACCCTTTTTAAAAAATACCCCTCTTTTTATCCATTTTTTAAAATAACCCTTTTCAAATATGAAAATTTATTAACTTTTATATAGTTGATAAGTTAAATCAAGATCATCATTACAACTGGGAGACTAAATCCAAATATTTATAAGGTTTTAAAAGGTTATAAACGGCATTTATAAGGTTTTTAAAAGGTTTACAAAGTTTTTATAAGGTTTTTAAATAAATTTTAAAAGGTTTTTAAAAGGTATTTATACGGTATTTATGATATATATATATATATATATGTAAATTTACACACATATAAAGATAATGTGTCTATAAATATAAGCTTACAAATAGTATTTTGATTCAAAATTTATAGTGACTTTTTGATAAAATTAGAAAAAGGGATATTTTAAAAAAGTGGTATTAGAAAAAGGGTATTTTTGAAATTCCCCCATAATTTTTTATGGATATAAAAAAATTACTTTATCGATGGGATTCAAAAAATATTGATTTCCTACCATCACACTATAAGAAAATCAAGTTAGAAAAACCATCTTCATTCTTTTACTTTAGATGTTTGTTTCTTTCTCACATATTCATATATATTTATTTTATTTTATAAAGTATGTAATTATTGTAACAAAATAATTTTTTATATAATTATCAAACAAATTTGTAATACATTGAAATAAATAAAATTTTATACACAAAGAAAGGTAATGTGTATGTATATTTATAAGCTTACACACATATTTGAATAAATTTCAACATTTTTAGTGATTTTTTTGATAAAGTTTGAAAAAAGATAAATTTAAAAAGTGGTATTTGAAAAGGGGTATTTTTAAAATTCTCTCAATATCATTTATATTGTTATCATTAACAATATTATTATTTTTATCAAAAATTACTCAAAAGTACTGAAGAAAATTACTATCAAAATTGAACAATTAATCAACGAATAAATTCAAATCATATGGATGTATGCTTCTATTGTATAATTTAAATAAGTGTAAAAATGTCATAAGTATTGAAATTAGTTGTTCTATTTTTTATAAATAATTAATTAATTAAAATTAATTAACGTAATATACAACAACCCGCGCATATGCGCGGGACATTACCTATCTCTATATATGCGCTGCAAGTGTGAATGCTTCTAGAATAGGAAAGTAGAGGTGTAAGAGGATTCGCCTAATCCTCTGGATGCTGGTGCATGGTGTGGCATCTTGGACTGTCTCCACAAACACCCAAACACTCATTCTCTTTTCTATTCCGCAAAATCTCTTATTCTTGGTTACTAAATCTCTCATTCTGGTTATTCTATTCTCTTGGCTACTTATTCTCAAAATCTTGGTTACTCATACTCTCATTCTGGTTAAAAATACTCTTGGTTATGAACCGTGTTGGTTCTTGAAGGCGCAACACAATGCTTGAAGTTAGAACCAATGGCCATCAAGCTTTGGAGACCACAAGGATGTTCTTTCTAGCGAGTCAAAGCTCCGGAAGATCAAGGGTGAACCCGCGAGGCTTACCGAGAGTGAATGCTATGGTTGAAGTTCTTGTGGAGACGCCTAATGGAAAGGCAAGCTGGTGGAAAGTGATGAATCAACTCAAAGCCATGTGTGTTAGTGTCACGTTGTTGAAGTTCAAGATTGGATGTGCACTAGGTGTCAATTATACTAGGCACAAGGTTTCTTGACTCAAGGGATGGCCCAAGCCATGGAAAACTCAAGTTATTGGTTCCCAAAGATGATTCAACATCTTGGTTACCAAGTCACAAATTCTGGTTATATGTTCGGCAAGAAGCAAAGTCTCTGTCGAAGCGTCTTAAAGATGGACTCGTACGAAGGCGTGTGGCTGAGATTCAACCTCAATTACTAGATAATGTCCCGCGCATATGCGCGGGTTGTTGTATATTTATTTAATTATTTTAATTTATTTATTACTTATAAAAAATAGATTAAATAAATTTTAATGTTTATGACATTTTTATATTTTATTTATTTAAATCATACAATAGAATCATACATCCATATCTTTTGAATTTATTCGTTGATTAATTGTTCAATTTTTATAGTAATTTTCTTTAATGCTTTTAAGTATTTTTTGATAAAACAAGAATATTGTTAATGATAAAAATAGGAATGATATTGGGAGAATTTAAAAAATACCCTTAAAAAATACCACTTTTTAAATTTACCCCATTTTCAAACTTTATCAAAACGACCACTAAAAATGTTAAAATTTATCCATATATGTGTGTAAACTTATAAATATACACACAAATTACCTTTATTTGTGTATAAAATTTTATTTTTTTCAATGTCTTACAAATTGGTTTGAATATAACCAAAAATTATTTTGTTAAATAAATATACATGAATTTGTGAGAAAGAAAAAAATATATAAAGTAAAACAATGAATACGGTTTATTTAGCTTGATTTTCTTATGGTGCGATGGTCAGAAATCAATATTTTTGAATCCCATCGATAAAGTAATTTCCTTATAGCCATAAAATATTATTATACATATGTATTATACATTTAATAGTATAAAAAACAATGAAAAATGAAAAAGTACATAAAATAAAGAAGAAAATAATTGAAAACAAAAGTTTTAACCAAATATATAATCAAGCTCTTACAATGATATCTTAATTGAGATTTCAACCCATGCAAGAACATTAAAAATTAAACAAAGAAAATATTGAGAATATCATATATGGTGGAGGAGGATGTAAAAATGAGTATTTATAGGATAAATATGATAAACTATGATATAAGTTATAATTCTAAAATAATTAAATTAGAGGAGTTATAATTATATTTTATAGTGTGTTAATTGAAATTGAATGGAGGAAACAAATAGTCAATTGAAAGGTTATATAATTTAAGTTACAATTTAATAGTAAAGCGTGGATTTCAAGTATGAATTAAAGTATATGACTAAATGTGTTAGAGAAGGAGCAAGTGGGCTAGTGGTTCTCACCTCTGTTTGCCTTCTCATCAAATCCGGGTTCGAGTCCGGTCCCTCTCAAAGAGAGACTTATAATTTGTAATGATGTCAACAAAAAAGACTAAATGTGTTAGATATTTGGTTTAATTAAAAATAAATATTATAATTAAAAAATAAATGCTAAATGGACCTATAACGAGAAACCTTAAAAAATTCCCAAAGAATAATTTTATTTTTTAATTTTTTTTTATATTCCTCTTAATTTAAGCTATATCTCTATGTTTAATTATATTTTTCATCGTTGTAGTATATATAATAGATAGAAAATTGATTATCAAATTGTTTTTTATATAGGAAGTCAAGTATAAAGTTCAAAGTTAACAAAAATTATAATGTTGTTTATATTATTACATGTTGAATCACAAACTAAATATAAGGATCATTATTCTTAAAAGAATGTCTTACAAATTGGTTTGGTAATTATATAACAAAAAGTTTATTTTGTTAAAAAATTACATACTTTTGAAATTAAAATAAATATACATGAATATGTGAGAAAGAAACAAACATCCAATGTAAAATAATGAAGATGGTTTCTTTAGCTTGATTTTCTTATAACCATAAAATATTATTATACATATGTATTACATTTAAAAATATAAAAAACAATGAAGACATAAATAAATACATAAAAACAAAACAAAAAAATT